>NW_006238918.1:15570707-15860819 GCF_000375325.1 Capsella rubella | reverse complement strand
TTACATTTTATTTGTTTTCAATTAGATTAAATCATAAAATATAATCCATTTATTATTTAAAAATTGGTAATAAGTCGTTAAAACCATTTAAATGTGATATATCCACTTGTTATTTAGTTTTAATCTTAATAGAAATTCTATATGTTTATAATCTCAAAATGTTGTTAATGATTTGATAAAACAATTATTTAATATTTGATAATAGTAATGATATGCAAATTGCCAATGGATGAAGATTTATTTTGTTAAGATTGTGTGAAATTAATAAGAAAGAAGAAGTTTAGGGGGAGTTATTGGGAAAATGACTTTTAAAGATTTTTAGAGTTTAAAATTCTATTGTTATTGGTGTACGGATTCTTAGATTCTTAATAAAATCTCTTGTTATTGGTGTATGTATTTTGTAATTCTATTTAAAATCCTTTGTTATTCAAAAAGTTGAGTATTTATTGATTTTCCAATTCTATCAAATTCTAGTGTTATTGGTTTTATGATTCCTTACATATTTAGTCATTAAAAACAACTTTCAAAATACTGCAATTATCATAAGGATTTGTAGAGTCTATCATATGAAGAATCTATTAAACTCTAAAAATCTGGGTAAACATTATTTTAGAATCAACAAATCTTTTTGAGAATCTTAAAATCTCTAAACTTTTGAAATCCACAAACTCTTTTAAAATCAGTCTCCCAATAACTCCCCCTTAGAGTAATCATAAGCTAACTGTTTGACCAAATAAAAAATCATTAACTAATTGAATTAATGATACATTTTGTAGATATCTTTTGTGCTAAAATTTCTAGATTGCTTTTTGAATATGAATATTTTTTAATGTGAAAATAAGAAATTTATGTGATCTAAAATGTTTATTCGCATGATTTTAGCAAACAAATATTTAATTATTGATTTGTTTAATTTTTATTTATATTTAAAAATTATATAATTTTTTTAAATTTGATGATATGATCAGTTATGTATATATACTATGTAGAATTTGATTAGTTGATTATTTCATATGCTAACATATTTTTTTATCTTTTTATTAATCTAAAAAAATGTTATCTTTGTTTTTTAGATATATGATGATTTTGTTTTATTAGATTTGATTCTATATCTATACTATTAATTTCGAAATTATATTAAAATATTAAATTAATATTAAATATGTTTATGTATATTCAAAATAGATTTACATATATTTAATTTTGAATTTAATTGTCCACTTTTTATGGTAAAAGATTATTATGATTTCCATAAATATAGATTGTTTTTGTTTTTTTGTTTTTTTTTGCTGTCAATAATTCTGTTTGGCAACTGGAATATATTTCATGAAATTTTTTTTTTCAATTAGCGGGTGTTTGGCTTCAAGTTGTCCTTCCCAATTAATAGTATAGATTAATTTCACGAATCCAACTCTTCTAATTAATTAATAATATATCATAAACTCATTGGCTCATATAGGTAACCTCAAAGTCAACCTATTCTGCAGTAAATAAAATGTTTATCTAAAATCTTACTGTAAGATAATCAATATAGTTAAAAATAAACGTTCTGTTTTGCTAACATTTTAGATAAACATTTTATTATTTTTCTTTTTTACGAAATTCCCTGGAATTTGTATCGATCTTTTTTACCGTCATTGGGTAAAACTTAAAAGGGTCACTAGTTGAATACTTGAATCCATAAAAATATCACAAATGTGTGAGCGTACTTGCCTAAACTAATGGGAAAATTCTATAAAAATTCTTCATCTAATTTTAATTTGTAAGTTTAATACCCAATGTTATTTGATTGAAAATAAAATGTATAGTTTATTAAATTTTGGTCTATTAATACATTAAGTATATAAAAATCGTTGAATCGAATAAAGCGCTTAACCGGATTGACGGAATCACTAAACACAGGTTGACGAAATCACTAATCCCTAAACACATGGGTAATTTGGAGTTATCCAAAGACTGCATTGTCCTTTACTATTACCCTAAATTGATAAACTCTAAGTTTAGCGTAATTCCATTAATTCCGATTTAGTTATTTCGTCAATCCGATTATCGTTTGTTAAACGGTTTCTTCGATTTAACAATTTTTATATATTCGATGTATTAATAAACAACAAATTAATAAATTACACATTTTATTTTCAACCAAATAACATTAAATATTAAATTTTCAAATTAAAATTAGATGTGAAATTTTCCTGTAAACTAATACACGCATGTGCGTTTTTATAATTTCAAAAAGCTCTCGATAATGTATTTTCCTACGTGGCATAGGTTACCTTTTTCGTAAAAACTCCTATTAAAAAAAAAAAAAACTTGCTAATCCAAAAACACCAATCAACAACACTTCTCTCTCTTTTCTTTTTCACTTTGTTTTTTTTTGTTTTGGAATTTTCCGGTCAAAAACAAAGTTTTTTATCATATTTATATATTGGTAACAGAGAGACTCCTCATTTGTTGGTAAATGGAGAATCATCACCAACCTCTCATCAGCCCTCAATCACGTTTCCGTCTCGAACCCATCCCGGAGAACCCTGACTCCACCGCCGTCACAATCCCTCGCTCTATCTCCAACACTTCCTTCTTCCACGAGATTTCTCATCTTCATCTCGAAGAATCCGTACAAGACGACGACGACGACGACGACGAAGAAGAAGAAGATCCGTATTTCACAAACCCACGACCACTTCACAGATGTCGTACAGCTCCAGCTATGGTAATCATCAAAGACTTAAGACCCAAAACCCAAGAAACGAAAAAGCCAACACCAATCTCGAAATCCATAATCAAACAAGCCTTCTTCTTGCTTATCATCTACTTAACCTTAGGGGTTTCAATCTACTCCTTCAACAGAGACCATTACTCCGGTATCGAAACCCACCCCGTCGTCGACGCTCTCTACTTCTGTATCGTCACTATGTGCACCATCGGCTACGGTGACATCGCTCCGTTGACTCCCTGGACCAAGATCTTCGCCGTTGTTTTCGTTCTCTTCGGATTCGGGTTCTTGGATATACTCCTCAGCGGCGTTGTTAACTACGTCTTGGATCTTCAGGAGAGTATGATCCTCACCGGGATCCAGACGAACCAGCACCACCACCACCACAGGTTCTCAGCTAAAGATTACATCATTGATTTCGAGAAAGGGAGGATGAGGATAAGGATGAAGGTTGGTTTAGCGCTATGCGTCGTCGTTTTGTGTATTGGAGTTGGTGCCTTGGTTTTGCATTTCGTTGAGGATTTGGATTTCGTTGATTCGGTTTACTTGTCGGTTATGTCGGTAACCACCGTTGGTTACGGTGATCGGGCTTTTAAGACGCTTCAAGGGAGGCTTTTCGCGGCGGTTTGGCTTCTTGTCTCCACTCTCGCGGTGGCGCGTGCGTTTTTGTATCTTGCCGAGGCGAGGATCGATCGGCGGCATAGGAAAGCTGTTAAATTGGCTTTGAATAGAGAAATCACTGTTGAGGATTTGCTCTCTGCTGATACTTATCAACATGGTTTCATCAGGTTTTACAAAAATCTCAACTTTGCTTCTTTTTTTTAATACAAAAAAAGGTTCAATCTTTGTTAGATTTTTTTTTGGTAAAAGGTTCAATTTTTGTTAGTTTTGAAACATTTGGCTAAGACTTGATAGTGGTTTTGAGCTGTTTCTAATAATGGGTTTCTGCAATTTCTTTGGATTATGTGTGTGTTTTTGTTAAAAACTTTAGAGTAATCATGTTAATCTTAGACTTTTTCTTGTAAGCCACAGTTTCATCTTATCCAATGAGTTTAGTAAAGTGATTAGTATTCAGAGTTCTCTGACCCTTTATGTTTTGGATTTGGTTTTGGTTGTTTTATCAGTAAATCAGAGTATATAGTGTTGAAGCTTAAGGAGATGGGGAAGATCACTGATAAAGATATAAACCAAGTTGTGATTCAGTTCGATAAGCTTGATCCCAATAATTTGGGGAAAATCACATTGCCTGATCTTTTGGGGGGTCCTTTGTGACAAAAGAACATTCTCTGTCTCTACCTTTTTTAGTCTTTCCTTTGTACAATTATCTTTGATTTTTTTTTTCCACATTTTTAAGAAAAATAATTGAATATATTTAGCATAAAAATGATTCATACAGTGAATTATCTCCCAATTTATAAGAGATAATATGTATATGTTTTTTTTCCTTTTCTTTGGCTATGTATAAAAACCATTGTCCAAAGATATTCGAACAAAGGTTTAGCTCTTATCAAATGTATATTGGGATATCTTATTATTATATAAAAGCTTCGGTTTTGTTGGATTGGTAATGAACAAAAGGACTACTGAGTGAGACAAGCATTTGAATTTGGTGAGAGATAGATAATTAAGAATGATAAGAAGAAACTAATCTTTCAGTTGGGAGATCATTGAGTGGGGAAAAGACTCCAAAAAGGCTGACGCTTTTTGTCTCTTGATTTAGTAGAAAGGCCGATTGACCAAATCTCCCAATCATAATCCATGCACAAAGTTCAGCAGAAAGATCAGTTAATCACAGCTTTTGTTTATGGTTCTCCATAATCAATGTTTAACATTAAAAGTAAACAAGTTGAGAGAGTTGTTCAATGACACACTATCCGGACAATGACTACATAGATAAAACACAGTACAACTGTGTTAAGTTGTAACGCTATGAAATGTTTTTTCATTAGTTTTGAAAAAAGTCTCGTATGGTATGAACCGAAAATAAAGAATCTTGTCAATGCAATGTAATTGGGTTCCACATCTATTATATCCATTCTAACTTTGAATCGATCAAACGTACGATCTGTAGCCTTCTTTATAAAAGTCATTTAGCAGTGTCATTGTGTTGTTGAAAATGATTATTTAGTTTCGTGTTGTACTCAAAAAATAATACGTGTAGTTTCGTATTTCTGACTGTATATAGTTTTCTACCTTCAATAAACATACACTTTATCACGAGATTCACAACCACTACAAGTTTATATAAGACATCACAAAAATACCAAAATTAATAGTGTAAACGAACTAAAAGCTTTCATTTCAAGAATACAAGAACAGAACCAAAAAAGAGAAACGGAGGGATTAATTATTGGTCCACGATAGATGTTTAACGTAAAAAGATAGAAGAAACATAGAAAATTTAATATCATAAACAATGATATCATCAAGCTTGGGGTTTGTCCCACTTGAGTGGCTTCACGACCTCCCAAGTGAAATCAGGGTCGTCCCTTCCAAAATGTCCGTACGCCGCCGTCTTCAAAAACCTTCCGTTTCCTCCTCTCTTCAAGTCCAAGTTAATGGTCATCATTCCTGGTCTGAAGTCGAAGCTCTCTTTCACGATCTTCAATATCTCCTTGTCTGGAATCAACCCTGTTCCGTAGGTGTCAACGAAGACAGACAATGGCTCAGGGACTCCAATGGCGTATGAGACCTGGACAAGAGCCCTACGAGCCATTCCATTTGCCACCACACTCTTTGCTGCCTGCCTCACGATGTAAGCTCCACTTCTGTCCACTTTGGTTGGGTCTTTGCCTGAGAAAGCACCTCCTCCGTGAGCTCCCCATCCACCGTAAGTGTCGATGATGATCTTACGTCCAGTCAAACCGGCGTCACCATGTGGTCCACCGATGACAAACCTGCCTGATGGGTTGAGGTGGAAGATGGTTTTGTCGTCAAGGTACTTCTCTGGGATGATTGGTTTGATCACGTGTTCCTTGAGGTCACGGGCGATTTCGTCATTGGTCACGGTTTCATCATGCTGGGTTGAGATCAGGACGGTGTGGACACGGACTGGAACCATGGCACCATTGTCGTTGTAGTACTCAACAGTGACTTGGGTCTTGCCATCTGGTCTTAACCAACGGCAAGTTCCATTCTTTCTGACTTCTGTGAGACGAGCACCGATCTTGGTTGCAAGGACATGGCTCAGAGGCATGAGCTCAGGGGTTTCATCAGTGGCATAACCAAACATGTGTCCTTGGTCTCCAGCTCCAATGTCTTCTGGACGTTTGGTGAAGTGACCGTGAACACCTTGAGCAATGTCTGGGCTCTGTTGTTCGATGTTGACAAGGACTTTGCATTTGTCTGCATCGAGACCAACATCATCAGAGATGAAACCAATGGCGCGGCAAGTGTCACGGACGATCTTCTCGTAGTCAACTGTAGCCTTGGTTGTGATCTCACCGAAGACCATGACCATGTTGGTCTTGGTGCATGTCTCACAAGCAACTTTGCTGTCAGGGTCTTGCTCAAGGCAGGCATCGAGAACTGCATCAGAGATCTGGTCGCAAAGCTTGTCTGGGTGTCCTTCGTTCACAGACTCGGATGTGAATAGGAAAGTCTCCATTTTTCAAAAGCTATAAAAACAAAAGAAAGATTTGAGTCAGCAACCTCATAGATCATAGCTAGAAAGACAGTCTCAACATATCATGAAAGCATTTTAAAAATAAAAAAAAAAAAGAAACAAAAGAAAGATTCCACACTCAAAGTGACATAAAGATAAAAATATTCCAAATCATTGTCGAACAGCTTAAAACATATGCATCTTATCTAAAAAGATTCGTTTATTCTGATAAACATAGATGCCCCAAGTGGGTTGTGAGACAGTAGCAATTGTAAAGTAATGGAGATCTGTACAAGAATTAACAGGAAAAGTCTAAATTTGCATTAAGGAACTTCAATCTTAACAGTTCATGGACAAATGATTAACCAGGTAAAACTCATTTATGACTCAGACTTAAATACAAAGCATGTAAACCCAAATGTCTAATCACACAAACACACGATCGATGCGAAAATCCAAATCTAAGCAAAACTGATAAACCCATTATAACAGATCCGCTAAAATGAAAGCTGAATCAAGTTCGAAACTCAATAAAATGAAACAAGTGAAGTAAGATAAGACACTACAGTACTCGAAAACGAACAGATCCAGATACATTTCAAAATCAAAATACCTAAATCTGGGGGCATCACTCAAACGAACCACTCAAAGATTTAAGAGTCAAAAACCTAACCAAAAAAAACTTCAGAATCTCATTTCGTTTAGCCACACTAGCTCAGATCCAATGACAAACAACGCATAAACAGTTCGAAAAACTATCAAATCTGAGTCGTAAACCATCGAAAAACCTCATTTCACAGCAGATTTAACGAAGCATACGACCCAAACCCGTGAAATCGACAAAAATGAATCGATAATAGAAACAGAGAGGGAGAAGGAGAAGAAGAGCGGAACCTGGATCGAAGGAGAGATAACAGATCTCGGAGGAAACAGATCTCAAAAGCCTTCCAAAAGCAAATCTTATAGCGAAGTAAAGAAGAAAACGAGTCGGGGACGATTTGTGGCTGAGAAGGAGGTGGGCTATTTATAGGGATTAACGGCACTGTTGACTTGTCCACCGGATCTATAGGTTTTATAGCTCTTTGGACTATTGGTGACTTTAATACATTCTCATCGGCTTATTCGGCTACATATTTATTTATTCTCTTTTTGTTTTTGGCCTAATGCTTTAAATAATCTTATTGGAAAGTGAATCAAATTAATTTATTTTCCTTTACCATGAAATAGTAAATCTCACCTCATCACGCTGATTATTATTAGTACTGCATGTACATGATCTTATTATGGTAATCACGAACAAAAAAAAATATTATGTAATATTTGAAGGAATAATAAGTTGATAAAATTAAGGAAAGTATGTATGTTTAGGAACTTTTTGTTTATATAGGCACATATAACTTAACTTAGAACAAACAAACGTATTTTACATTGAAACAAAAAATTTAAACAATTTGATGAATAAATGAAAGAAAAAATTATATTTTATGCCATGAACCGTGTCATTTCTTCTATGATATGGTAGACCGGTGGTTGGAAGAAAAGAGACTAATATAAGATGTTGCCAAGAAAAATGTGGAACATAAACTTTCGTGTTATGTTTTTGTTAGGTGAGAGATATTCTTATTCTTACATGTTGTTAAGAAAAAATTCTGACCCCATTGGATATTTCTATAAACGGTTTGGATCATTTAGATGTATGTTTGTTTGGTAAAGGATATAACCTACCTCCATTTTATTTTTTAACCTACCTCTATTTTTTTTCCTCTCACACATAGTATATAGTTCTGAAAGTATCAATTCTTTAAAAAGTATCTAATGTATATATATTTTTAATCATGTATCTTCCAACGTACAGTTAAGTTTCTTAAAAAAAAATATTCATCTTAAAATATTGTAAACTTTTGAATTACTAGTAAGTATATATACACAATGCTATCATTAACGATATTAAGTCAATTTTCAGTTATGTGTGTCCATTCATAATACAGTTACAAAAAGTTTGCAAGAGATAAATAGTTTATCTTTCCAAAATTCTATGAAGTTAATCTTTCAAAAAACCATTTTTGATAGTGCCTCACAAAATCTTGTTATAAGATATTTATAACAAGATTGTTGTTAGTGAATTAATTAAATTGTTATAAGATATTTATTTTTAAAAAAGTATCCAATGAATTTTGATCTAATAAATGAAACTCATGTAACTAAAGATATAATCTTCACCGCAAGCAATTAACTATGACTAGAAACTACTACTACTAAAAGTTATCATAATCGGCACAGGTATTATTAAAAGTTTGTAATCGGGCGAATCTCTGAATTAATTAGGTGATTAAATGTAGCAACCGGGAGGTGCCGGTTTCCCAAACAAGTTGTAGTTGCTGGTATCGCGAGTCTCTCTACTATACTAATTCGGCTCGGCTCGGCTTATCGGCTGATTCGTGTGTGTCGCTGCTCATATCTCTCCAGTGGGGTTGGTAATTCACCTATCCATTTCTCTTTCTTTTATTTTTATTTTTCTTTTTAAAATAATATTAGGAGAACGATGTTTTTTGTAACTTTCTTCAAGGCATGATAAACGACATTACAGTGTTTTTTTCCCCCTAAACCCTATCTTCAGTTTGCCAAAAAGAAAAAACCCTATCTTCATTTATAATAGTATCATGTGTGCATCTAACTTTTACTGGAACAGTCAACTTTAAAGTGCTAATAAATCAAGGCAAAGTCCAAGCAAACGTAGAAAATTCTAAGTCATTGGGAGGGAATTACGATGAGAAGGTAGCTGAAAAGACTTTTTATTTTGTTGCATGCGAAACTTATGCACACATTTACACACACACACACGTATTTACTTACGATATCTACTAAAACTCTTGACCAGTGTTGACAGTTACACGATATGGCGTCTTCGATCCAAATCCAAATGAAAGTCCAAGATTACCCTTCCATTGTTTTCTATCTTGTTTTTTGCAAGTTTCATTAAGTTCATAACAAAATAGCACAATAGAACCGACACCTCAATGAAGAGCAATACTACTATAGTATATGGTACTGTTGGCTGACCATATAATATAACGAGTCGACCGTTAGGTTAAAAATTAAAATAATATCAGCTATGATTTCGTGAATAAGGAATGAAAAATATAATCAATGAGTTAGTGGGTGGGTTTATAAAAAGATACGTAATGATGTAAAGATCTCTCTATATATCCTTAAACTAGAGATTAGTTTAATTGATCAGTCAACAAAAATTTGGAGGATATGCAAAAATGTTGTTTGGTGTTATTCTTCTCTTCAACTGTAGAATTTTATCATATTTTAAATCACAGATTTGGTCACCAACCACTTGAACAGTATATGGACGACAAATCAAATCTCTCAAAAGAATTTAAATAAATAAATAAAATCGTATTTGATTGATTTAGAATTTATTAAGGGTCATGTGAAAATGTTGATATTTCTATCAAAAAAAGTCCCCTCACATGGGCACAATTCCATATCCCAAAATCTTGAGCAATAATGTTACTATCAAATTGGGTACAGAACATCATGATACACCAGCAAAATTTAATAGAGCACCGACAAGACAAGATCACAATTCTAATCAAACTAAACCACAAATTGAAATCCGGTTTACTCTGATCAGCAACTCAAAATTGGTTTGGTTTAAACTGCAACACACATCTTGTTACCTCCAAGCTTCACCCTTAGCAGATGGTAGCTTTAGGAAGAAGAAGTTATGGTAGCTAAATAACCAAATAGTAACCTCAAAACAATGGATCAAAAATCAGGTTTTTAACCGAAACTGTTAACAGGAAAATTCAACCATTTGGATCCCACGTCCGGCAATAGCAATCTGGTATCGCTTTCTGTAGATAGATTCAACATACAGAATTGGTGTGAGATGGGCAATATATAAAAATTGTTTTTGTTTATGGATTATGGAAGTATGTAGTGCATTTTACTTACTCATCAATGGCTTTGGCATCGAGCGCCTCTGGTTCGGGCACACTGATGACTATATGAGCGTGCTCCATTAGTTTACCATCTTTTTCAAGAAACCAACATCGTACACGTTGATCAAGGCCCGTCGAGAACACCCAGTTCGCGTCTATCCACACACCTTCATCGCATCAAAACCAAGATTCAGTCTTTCATTAGTGGAATGGTGAAAGATACATTAGCCTAGTAGAGATTTAAATGATTTTATCCACAAAGAGTTTTTTTGCAGTACAGTACCTTTTATGGCAGAGCTATGAGCTGATGCAACACCTCCACGGCCTGTGATATTGATTTTGTGATTTGTGTTTTTGTTTTTATCCATGATTTCAGATTTGTTGGCTGGACTACTACTACTACTAAAGATGTTGAAGCTGAGACAATGAAGGGCTTGATCATCACCCCCACTAATCACATTAAACATCAAACCATCGCCATAACCAGGAGAACTGCTCGAGCGAGAAACATGAAGGCAGTTAACTCCAGATTGATGAGCATTCCTCACAACGTGTGAAGGCATTATCTCGCTTATCTCAGGTGGAGAATCTGCACCTTCGTTTTTATCATTTTCCTGAGGAGCGCCATTTGTGAATTCCAAAGACGTGGCTGGATCTTCTTCTGCAGCTTCACCAACTGAGTTGCTGCTGTCTTGTGTTTTTTTAGATATGTTGGTGCCTAACAGTTTCCATTTCCTACCACCTTGACTTCCTCTTCCAGTTCGTGGTCGTAACTGACAATCAATGAACTTCTCAATATGGATGCTGGATACTTGCTTTACAAAAGCTTCTACACATTTAGTTACATCCCAAAAGGCTATGCTTCCATCTGTAGCCCCACTGATGAGGAGATAAACATCACTAGATGATGTACTACCTGTCAGGTAAAGTCATCAAAATTATTAAGCTAGTGGTATATTTTAGAAGCTGTATCCCTTTATTTTCTGAAAAGAAGTTTTCGGGAATTTCAAATAGCAGAAAAGATAACAAATTTATCAGAATTCAACTGATCGAAAAGTACAAATATCAATGGCCTAACCTTCATGTGGGGGATGCAAAGGCACAACAACATGTTGTAACGATAGAACAGGCGATTTCAGTGGAACCAAAGATGCAACATCAAACCTAAAATCAGATGCAGCGTATATTAAAATGAAACATAAACTCAAGGTCAAAATCTAAGTCATCAAACAAGTAACACACTTCTGGTTACCATAATCTATGTGGCAAGACTAGGGCCCGTAAGGTAAGGGTGGCATCAGAGCAAGCCACAGCGATAAAACAGATAGTTAGCCTGAAAAGATGAACAGAAAATACTTCAACGTTGTCTATCATTGATGGGTTTAATCAAAGTAAGCAAAGGATTTCCCTCTAACCTGGAACCAAAGCATTTTACAAGAAATGCAGTGGCAGCCATGTATCTCCAGTCATCTTCATATTTTTCTCTCCCAGGATACGTATTAGATCCTAACTTCTTGACGTTAGCAGTAGTATCTTCTTCAACTCTTTCCAGTTTTGGAGCTTTCTCGATCTTTCCACAAGGACGAGATTTGGTGGGCATGTCAGTAGCAAGCCATTGGAACGTCACTGAAGATACTTCCGATGAAGCTCTATTATGTCCATTATCACCAATACAAGAATCTCCCTCTTTATTTTGTCTACCATTCCTTAGGAGCCAAGAGGTTACAACACGCTTGGCTCCTACAGAAATCAGTAAGCAAGGACTTTCACTATCATCCATTACAGAGTCTTGTTCGCACATGTCTGGTAAATTAAGTATGTCTGAAGCAATCATGTGCACATTTGATACACAGCAAACTGATCTCACAGCTGAGCCTCCAACATGTTCTCCTAGTAGCTCTGATGTTGCCCAATTTCCAAACTCAGATGCATACCTAAATAACCCCAAATACTTAGACAATTAGATAAATATACTAATAAACCGCCATCAAATATCAGTTAATTAACTTTACTAACAGTAGCACCTACCTAGTCAATCTCACAGATCCATCTTCACACCCTGTTGCAATCCAACTAGACCGATCAGATATTTTATGTTCTTCGGAATCGAATCCGGATTTTGTATCCGCAGAGATGAAGCATACAGAATGCAATTCTCTTCCATGAAATTGTGTATGCAAATTTAGAGGAAAGACTTTGTTCTTCTGTCCTCCGATCCAGTGTCTATGAATATGAATGACATCATCCTAAAAAAAGAGATAGGTTGACATCAGTTCAATACCAAACATTATCATACAACTTTAACCGTGAGACAAGGGATTGCACCTTCACATATGCAAAACAGTTTTGCCGCTCAGGGATTTCCCCGAGATAAAAGGAATGAGGTCGGCGCCATCCACCACATGAGATTTGTGCAACCTATTGACAGAATATCAGTACAGCTCGCATTAAGAAGGTGAATATAAGGAGTAAGGCAATGGTCGACCTTTGCTTCAGCTGTTAAATTCCACAGTATGAAATCTGTTGACGCAAATCCGGCTGCATAGTCATTGCTTGGATGGTCTTTGGAAAAGTGCACCCCTTGACAAACGGATTGAACTAAGTTCAACTCTTTCAATTGTTTCAAACCCACGAACTCTAAAGTCTGCCTCTCCCTGTCATATTCGAAATAGCATATGCAACCATCTGCTCCAGTCTAAACATGAAATTGCGGAAAAAACAAAGAAAGATCAACAAAATAAAGCCATTGTCAGCGTGACAAGAAAATGACAGCGGATTGCACAATATATTTTCCCTTCTAAACCAAAACACTACCAACAGCAAAAGATTGAAAAAGAAAAGCGGCAGTTAGATTATTACCGAGCATATTTCAGCTTTGTTGGAAGTTAATCGAGTAACTGAAAGACTGGAAACAGTTGAAATCCCATGGGCACCTTTGAAATATTTTAGCGAAGGTATCTTCAATTCTAAAGAAACAGAAACTCCATTCAGCATGTCCTTTGACAGAGGAAAGAGTGTGATATTGCCACGTAAATCTCCACACAGAATCACCTACAAACAACCATCTCTCAATGTAAATTACTAACTTAACAAGGCTTAACTCTGAAGAAACAAAACTCTTGGCTGGAAAATTTTTAGACTTCATATCTTAAGAAAAATTATGTCCTAGCTTTGGCTTATTCAATAATGATTGGTGTTCTTTGCTCTACATTTAGTTCACCATGGTGATAAAGTAATATGCATCAGTCCAGCGGTTGAAACTAGGGACTATAAAGAAAGTAATAGAACACATAAACATGGCAAAAACTGAGATATTACCTCATTTTCTACTGATGCAGCTACACACATTATTCGCTTTCCAAAACAAGAGGAGAATTCAGCCAAGAGGGAGACATCATAAGTTCCAGCAGTACTAGAAGCAGCAGATTCTAAAGGATCGGATAGTTTCCACAGCTTCAATAGTCCTCTAGGATTGCAAGAAAAAACAAACCTGGAAGCCAGAGACTATAAATTGAAATCTCAAAAATATTTCCGACCAAATGCTTCCACCCAATCGATACATTGTCTAAGCAAATTATTTAAACAAACCATAATTTAGGCCCAACATCTACTTACCTATAGCCTAATGATTTGCACCAGAAAGCCCCCAGAAGTTGTCTCTCTGGGCTAGCCTTCCAACTATGATTCATGCCCGCATGTGGGTTATTAATATCACCAATAACCCGAACAATTGTCATATTCCCTTTGCCATCTCCAAGAGCAACATAATCATCTAATGCACAAGACTCGCGTGCCTCTCCGCCATGCATGACATCCATGGTAATAATCGGTCCCCCTTCAGGTATACAAACTAATTCGGTCCACCTTACATTTCCAGATGACAATAACCTTGTGTGGTACAAGCAACCATGGTTTGTGGCCACATACATGGTATCTTGCTGCGTGAACTGCAAGCAACGTACATACTCACTCTTGCTGCAAGGGGATAACAATCATATATTCAATTATATACAACAATCCCCAGACACTTGTTTATAAAATATATATAGTAAAATTGGATCTAAATTAACAAAAAAAAAAATCGCATTTTTTATCATTACTTTGCCTTTTACTGCTATTCATGATTTCATGTTCAATATAACCAACTTAGTTATTCATTTGGAACACCGTACCAAAAATAAGATTTCTTAGACACTAAATTTTGTGAAGGGACATGTACTACCTACCTGTCCATGAGACCAGAACCGTCCACTGAATTTGGGAGGCAGGCTGAAAAGTATTCCACTTTATCTGGTGAATTAAGCTCTCCTACAGTATCTAACAATGTTTTAGACCCACAATTTTGCAATTGATGTACTTTGATTGCAGAATCAAATCCGGCAGTGACAAGAAGGGATGAATTCGGATCATACAAACATCTCCATATCCCTCTTCCACTGTATAATACAATAATTTTTCATCAGTAATAAAATAAAAGCATGATGAGGATAGTGATCACCGGAAACACCTTTCACCACTTACATATGTTCCTTTATCACTTCCACCTGGGTACCATCCACACCCCAGACACGGCATGTACAGTCCTCACCAGCAGTGACAATCAACTGATACAGAAACACATCCAATTTCAATAATTTAGAAGTTGAATTTTGAATGTGCACATCATTTGTATATAATCATAGGTAAGAACAGATTTCCACGTAAAAACACTTATGTTTTCTTACCTTAGAAACCCTGACATTCACGTTTTTTAAAAGATTTTCAGCTCTTAGCATAATATTCTAATTAACGCAGAATCTTTATAAAAATATATTGTATGATAAGTCAAAGGAATTCGAGGTACATACAGAATCTGAGATGCAGCAGTCCCAAACCCGAACACTGTGACCAAACAGCACAGGGCCAACGACGTCCTGCGAATCAATTTTCCATATCCTAGCACTATAAAAGGAATATGCCATTAGATAAAGAAATCAGGGAAAGGTGAGGTATTAATTGCTTAAACACAAAATTACTGTTCACCTACGATCATCAGAGACGGACACTAGTTTTGATCCATCCAAAGACCAGACAATGCGAAATATCGAACCCTCATGTCCAGTAAGTCTAAGCATATGGGAAGCACAATAATGCCCATGGTTGACACTGTCGCCATCAAGGCCAACTGTTTTCCAAACAATGATCTGCCAACAACCAGTCGATTCCAGTTACTAAAGCTATTTCAAGCACAAAAATGGATTTAAAGAAATGGCAGCAAGACTAAACAAAAAAAAACAAAAAAAAAAACCATTTAAGGTGAAATGTGGAGGGAAGAAAAGTTCGCCTACCTCATTAAAAATAGTGCCAGAAGCGATACGGAGAGTAGAAATATTGTTTCCCCATAGACGCATAGTATAGAGTAGACACCTTTCTGCAACCAAACCAATTACATCAGTATAAAATAGCTTGATAAACCAAAAGCTCTAACTCGAGTCTATAAAACCCTTAAACCCCAGTACAGCAAAACACCTGGTGACTGAATTACAAAAGCCATGCACGATTCTTTAACATTCCAAATGCAGAGAGAGTTATCACTACATCCAATAGCTAGAAGCTTATCTTCTTCTTCTTCTTCTTCCAATAAACCAGTAGAGTCCTATCACAATAACAAGACCTAACCCATGAGGTCTAATGAGCAATTATAAAATCGAGCAGACATCACAGAAACGTAGATTTGAACCTGTAAGAAACAAACGTCGAAGACCCAATTGCTAAGCCTCGGCAAAGAATCAAATATTTCCAAATTCACGGAGATTTCGCCAGTGTTTGAGGCAAATTCAACAATCAATGAAAAGATCTTCACTTTCTTCTCTCCGAATATAACAAGTTTATACGTGTGTCGCTCGGCCGAACGAACAAAGCTGCTGCTACAGACAGTTCCATGGACGCGAACCCCCTCAAACACTTGAAACGAGCGAATCAACTCACCAGAACTCAAATCGTAAAGCAGAATCTCCGAACCGGATCCTAATTGATGAATGAAACTCTAATTACATCAGAAACTCGAGAGAAATTTGAAACGAAAATCATTGTAATAGTTTATGAGAAACAAAAATTTCTCGAGTGAGCTCACCGGCGAGAAGATAAGGAATTGAAGAAACATGTTGAGGCAGATTGAGAAAAGCTAGTGAAGATACTTCTCCTAGATATGGACCGGCGTGAGGATTCCACTTGCGGCGGCTGTTATCTTCCGCCATGGCTCCGACTCCGACTTAGAGAGTTCAAAGTTTAGAGGCAACACAGAGCTTTGCAGTAGTAGTCAAACTTTCCAAGTGAGTCAACATGATTATAACATTGGGCTTAAAATAAGTAAAGCTCGATGGGCTAAAAACAAAAAGTTTTTAAAAAGGAAAAGTATAAGTAAAGCCCAATGGGCTCGAAGTAAAAGATTAAAAAATGGGAAAATTATGCGGTGAGCGTGGATCGAACACGCGACCTTCAGATCTTCAGACGCTCTCCCAACTGAGCTATCCCCGCATTGATGACTTATTGTTTGACACAAATTATCATATATTAAACTCGTTTTTCACATTAACTGGTTGTGCAATACTGATCTCATATGGTGTGAAAAAACTGTCTTCGGGCAACAACTGCCACCTGCCAGACTCTTTTCTTTTCTTCTCACACCAGTTTTGGATTGTAACAATTGATCATCATCTCTATCCATCTGTTGGATCAAAAACCACTCAGAATATCATCTCTATCCATCTATTCGATCATCATCTCCATCCATGGAACTATGTCTGAAGGTAATTTCCATGAGATAACACATAAATGTTGGCTAGAACCCATATTTTTGTCAAGTGACCGAACAAATGAAAAGAAAATGGTTAATGTCTTCCCCAACCATTGCCACAAGATCCACATTTTATGTCATTGACCTTCCCCTTGTAACCAACATCTCTTCCATTGGTAAAATCTCACTTAAGGCGTTCCAAAATAAAAGTTTTGATCCTGAGAACAGTATGCAAAGACAAAATTCGAGTCTTATCCGATTAGGAGAAACCAGCCTTTGATGCTTCCCTTTTTAATTACTTGATTGAGCAATCAGATTTGACTAAAGTGGTACCTAATACCTATTGTTATGCTTCCAAACCCAAAATTCTCCATAATGGAGTGGAAATAATTTATTTTTGAAAGTTTTATTGGTATAAAAAAGTGACATTACATAATAGTACTTTGACTGTCTTAATATAGATAAAGAAGACTCGTACATATTCAGATATCGCAAGAAATCCACAACGGCTCCTCAAACTGACCTTCAAGCTTATCACCATCTTGACCGTTCAAACTTAACCGACTCAGATCCAATTCATCTACAGTATGCCACGTAGGAGTCCCATCTTCATATCCATTCCACGTCAGCCTCCTCAACCCTGTCCCGTCCAATTTCACAACGTACAAATCTCCGTACGGCTGAAACTGATTCGGCATCGCCACCGGCTCCGCCGTTATTCCACAGAGATTCGCCGTGAATACTAACCAATCACCGTCCTTATTGAAACTCACGTGATTAACTCTCTCCCTCGCCGCTTCCTCCGACCCTTCCGGTCCAGCAATTTGAATCCTCCTCAAACCAGAACCGTCAGGTCTCACCACGTAAGCACCGAACGCACTGGTGTCCGCTGGGTTGTGCCGGTTAGATGAGAACCCGATGAGATCTCCTTTCGGAGACCAACAAGGCATAGTGTCGATCCATTCCCCCTCCGTTAACCGTCGTATTTCACCGCCGTCAGATTCTCCGTTAACGGCGTCTACAATGTAGAGATTCTTATGACCTGATCTACCAGATCGGAACACGATTGATTTGCCGTCCGGAGAGCAAGACGGGAAAGCGTTGTTCCCAGTGTTGTCTAGAGTGAGAATCTTCACATCACATGGGAGCTCTTCTTTATCGGCGGTGAGATCTGACGGATCGAACTTAATTCGTGCTATCTGAACAGCCATACTCGCCGGACTGAAGATTGGACCGAGAGATGTGTAGATTACATGACGCTCCGTTGGACTCCATGAATTGTAGAAAGCTGTACGGTCTTTGATCAACGTCCATCGTTTTGAGCCGTCGGATTTCGCGATTTTAATGCCACCGTTGATGTCGAAATCGGAGTTTAGTGCGATTAGATCACCGTTAGGTGATGATGATGGAAATGATCCGTTTATTCTGAGTAAGCTGAGGGTTTTGATTGGTGAAACGATGGATTCTATGTTCGGAACGATTAACTCGCCTTGAGTCGACTCGCCTCTGAACCGGTGGTAGCCGAGGAACTCGGAGTTGGCAGATACGAAGGGGTTGTAATGGTGGAAACTCGGATTGAGTGGCTCAGTCACTGGCTGAAACGTTTTGTGTTCAAGGTCGTAAATCTCGATGTGACGGTAAGTGACGCCGCGACGGCGAGTTGCGACGGCGATTCGTTTCCCGTCGTGGAAAGCTGCAGGAGTGAAACAATGGAGTCCAGATGGAGTGACTCGGATCGGTAAGATAGGGAAATCGGAATATTCCTGGAAATTTTCCGGTATATCGACCCGGAATATGCTCCACCAACCGTCGTCTGCTTGGTGGTGGAAGAAAACAGTAGAATCGCCAGACCAAGTCGGCCATCCGCCATGCTCGCAAATCACTAATCTCTTCTCCGGTTCAGATGCTTTGAAAACAACAATATCAGTGTTGATCTCGTGAAACTCACCTCCCCATGATCGAGATCCATAGGACGCGACGGCTAAGAAATCTCCCGATTGAGAAACCGCAGGGCTAAAATCGGCGACGTCTGGTGGAGTGACACGTGTAACCTCTCTCTTATCACCGTTGAGCTCCACGGCGTAAAGCGCAGACCAGTTCTTGAAATGACGATCAGGCTGCTCGTGAGCGGAGATGAAATAGAGCTTGTTGGATTGACTAACGATGATGGGACGGTCGTGGAAGTAGCTATCCGGAGCTCCGGGAAGCTGTTCGGGTTCAGGTTTTCCGGGTCGGGTTCTGTAAACCCGGGCGGACCCGGTTCGTTCAGAAACAAAGACGACATCATCGCCGGTGAATTGAGCGTTGAAGTTAACGGAAACGCCGTCTGTTAAACGGCGTTCAACGGAAGTGGCGATGTGGAGAGAGAAGACGTCGAAGCCGTAGTGAGTTCGACCAACGGTAGTGTAGATGATGGTGCCTTTAGGTGTTTCCATCGCCGGCTATTTGATTATTTTGGTGGTGTTATACGTAACTGGTAAGCGACTGGAGTATTTATACAAGGTTGTGGAAGTGCTTGACTATTTGACTGAGTGTGAAGTGTGAACGGAACAATACTGATCCGTACGTGCGTGTGTAATGACGTTGCAGTCTTCCTTCAAAGTTCTTTATCCTTGAGTGTTAATTCAGTTACGTGGATAATCGACGAAGAAGAGATTCATGTATATGTGATAGAACGTGACAAAATTGGTTTTGGATACTACACTGTGGACTTGGACTTGACTATAGACAAAGATTTGTAGAGATTTTAGAAAATTATGTATTGTAATTGCAAAATATCATTTTGTTATTCTACAGAAATATCAATTACCATTATATTTTATTTGATTCCACTAATCTAATCTTTTTTGTTCCATAGTGATACCAAATCTGAGACTCTCTGTGTACTATGTAGATTTGTATTTTGTAGTGTCTAGATAACGTAATCAAATGAAGTTGTGACTTACTTGTACGAGATTTTTCAAATATATAAATATCAAAATTGCGGTCATACATCATGTGTTTATCTCTTCTAGTCTTCACCTACCAAGTATTGAATTAAACAAACAACGACAATACAACATCAAGCAAAACAAGGAGTGGGTTATCCGGCGACCAGTAAAGTGTTTTCAGGCGAGATGCTTGCCGGAATATACTTCACTAGTTTTGAATCTAACCCGTGTTTCTTAACCCACTTCATCCTCCCCGCATCTATTATCTGTTTGCATTTAAAACCTAAAACAGCTCTTTCCATGGGTTTCATTTTTTTCACAACTTCCTCCATGCTGCTCAAAGAATCATCTCTCACTTCTCCTTCTCCTTCCTCCTTTGCACTACAGCATCAGAAGAACAATTAACGAAATGACTTAATCGAAGTAACTTCTTTATGATCTTTGAGTCCAAGAAATATTACTTTGAAACAAGAAGGTCAATGTCGTCAACACCAGGAAGATTGGAACCGTGATCATCATCTACAGCCCAGCTAGTGAACGAAGAAATGATATGGAACTCATCCTTGGAAATCCCCAAGCTAAGGATATATTCTTTGTCTGCGAGACACATGATCATATACTTGATTAATTGAGAAGCTCTATAATACTCTTGTAGATCAAAGACGAAGTAGTGACTCTGAGTTTACTTATGTAGCTTTTCCATTGGCACAGATGATGGCAACAAGTCGCAATAGCCAGACCTTTAAGTACGGGGCTTTCACCATCTTGTCTCGATAAACAACATCTTAGACTCAAATCTATTATCAACCCATAAAAACGAACATCAGTTAGCAAAAAACACTCATAATGAAGTGCCAATCTAAAAGAATAGGAGCAAAGAAAATAAGCATGTAGTGACCTGTTGCCGGACCACAGAGATGTTTCCCAACAGCCACATAAGGAACACCGTGCAAGGATTCAACCGCATTAAGGTTAAAATCCTCGACTGAAAACACAGAAGGTTTTATTTTTCAATCAATAATACATAACCCGGAACAAGTAAACAAGAAAACCTACTAGATTTAAGGGAACCTTACTATCGATTCTCATACGCTCTAATACTAAGTTCTCCTTTTGCCTCAATGACCGATCAGCCTAGAAGCAGTAAAACAAATGTGTTTTGAAAAATAAGCTAAATTACTGAAAGTAATGGAATGAACACAAACAAAGCAAACTTAACAAACCTTGAGCTTATAAGATTTCCTTTCGACTAGATACACTTTTTCGATCCCATAGCAATCTGCTAGCATCTGTGTTAAGTATCCTCTCCCGGCTCCAAATTCTACAACAGCCGACACATTCTTATGGTCTTTCTCTTCCACATTTTTGTTGCATTTCATCAATGCACCAATCTTTTCCAAGTTACCAAGAATCGAACCTTGCTGTAAAACGTGTTTCTCTTGAAATGGTATTTTTCTGCCAACAAATCAGAAACTATCAGTAAAACAGAAACTTCCCCTCTCACTAACCAAATCCCAAGAACAACGAGAGCTCCAAACTTTTCTAACCACTTACCTATCTACCTCCTTATTAAACCATATGTTACAAGCTTCAGGTGACAGATACGAATCTTCGATATCTTTACATATACCGCCATGAACATCCTCAATTTTCTTAATTAGCTGAAGAAACTTAGAAACACTCATACTATAGAGCAGATTCCTCTTCATCTCAGAAGTAACGAGAGAACAAGACCCCATCTTTTTTTCTTCTTCATCTTCTTCTTCGTTTCCGGCATTAATACCCTTCTGATAAAATCTCTGACCAGACAATGCTACGGTTTGTTTAAGTAAAGGACATCTCTTTACATGCCCTTCGAGATTCTCCTGCAACACAGAGCTACAAAACTCGAGTCAAACAGCTGCTACAACAGCAAGAGAGATAGCAAACTAAAACCTTTGAGAAGAATAAAGCTTTGACTCACTGAGAAGGATCAATAGGGCATGGAGTCCATTCTCCTTCCAATCTCTGGCTATGGTTCCCACAAAACCTGTTTTCAAAAATTAGCTCCTCCCTAATTTTGAAAAAAAAAGAAAGAAGGAAACTTTACAATTCCTCGTAAAATTAAACTCACAAAGAACTCTCGATTCGAGTATTCGCGCATGATCTCTTCTTCTTCGGAAGCCAGAAACTACATCGATTGCTACTTTTCGCCTCCATTCTCAGCGAGAGTTTTGCTCAGTGAAAGAAAGAGAGAGGGAGAGAAACAAAGGTCTTCAACGGGTCCTAAACAGGCTTCTTTATGACCCATTAACGGCCCATTAATTTTTAAAATTTTTAACCAACCTCTTAAACAATAAATAAATAAAGCCACGTGGCAACTCCAAAACAAGAAGCATGTTTCTCCTCCTTTCATATGTTTTTAACAGAGTCTTTGCATTTTCTTCCGCCGGAAAAAACAGAACTCACACAGAAAACACGAAGATGGCCGCGACGGCGATTCTCTCTCTAACAAACTCCAACGCCGTCTTCAACGGATTTTATAATCGTACATTTCTTTGCCGGAACGTCGTAGCAGCTAAACCCAGCTCGAGATATCTTCCTTCTTCTTCTTCTTCTTCTCCGATGAAGCCTTCGACTCTTTCTTCTAGATTCTCTCCTTCTTTAATTTTACCAAATAAATCCTTTAAATCTTCAGTATTTAAGAGATTTGATACTCTCATGGAGTGGCAAGAATGCAAGTAAGCGATTCTAATTCTTCTGCTCTCTGACTTGAGGAATTTGTAGTAATTGTAGATGTAACTTTGGCTATATATTACGAAACATACTTGCCTTTGTTTAGAACTATGATTCTTTCCTTGCAGATTTTACAAAATTGCACACTGATTTTGATTTATTTATTACCAGTGATTGGTTTGGAGATTTAAAGTTCAATACTTTTACTAGTGGTGGCTTGATTTGCTTATAGTGCTATCAATGATTGGCCTGGAGACTCAAAGTTCAATACTTTTACTAACGGGAGGCTTTAGTTAGTCAAATTTGATGATTTTTAGTGTTCATGTCAATTCTTCACAGTGCTGTTTTTTTTCCTTCTTCTTATATTCAAAGTATGAATTTTGTTTTCTTAAAAGATAACTTGAAGTCTATTTTATTAAGTGGGCTTTCTTGAGTCAAGAACGCTCTATAAGTGTTCTAAACCTTTCTCTGTGGAGAATTTCAGAGTAAAGATGAAGGTTGAAGTGCCTGTATCAGTTGCTTATGGACTCTATTCGCAGCGGGAATCAATTCCTCGTTGGATGACATTCATATCATCCGTAAAGGTGATTTGACTTTGTCTGTTTGTACATATATGATGACTGTTTCTGTTGGCTTTATGAAGTTCAGCATTGGGTTTGTTTTTGATGTTCCGCTTTTAGTTCTGCAGGTATTGAAGGACAAACCTGATTTATCTCGATGGACCTTGAAATATAAAGCATTTGGTCAGAATCTTGAGTACGCCTGGCTTGCTAAGAATTTGCAGGCAAGTATCATATACTGTTTAAAAATAACTCCTCTCAGTCTTGTGTTTTTTTAATAGTTTTTGTAATGAACAGCTTTTGTAAGTAGGTCTTCATATAAAGAACATGTTATACGGCTTTGATGCTCTATATTTGGATTTCACATTATTGCTTTCTGGATTCTGTTTAAATGCAGCCTCTCCCGAACCAGAAAATACACTGGATTTCTCTAGAAGGCCTACCTAACAGGTAACTGAACTGAAACGAGTCAATGATGCTGAATCTTCCTATCTTGAATCAACCTTGATGTGAAGGTCTTGCCTTTTTTTACAGGGGCACTGTCCGCTTTTTCCCGTTAGGACCTTCATCATGTGAAGTAGAAGTGAGATTTCATTGTTAGCAGCACTGGTTTTCGAGTTTCCAATGATTTCACCAATATTATCTTTCTTTTCTGAGTTCTTCTTTGCTTTGTTTGCAGCTAACCTTTGCATATGAAGTTCCACTGCTACTTATACCATTTGCAGCAGTAAGCTAACAGTTTTTTATTCAACCCGTAAAGTGTATATATTCAATGATTTAGTCTTAAGAGAGTGAATCAACACAAGTGAATGTCTCAAATCCTGTCTTCTGGTAACATTTACCTGCAATGTAACAATCCATCTTTGCTTTCTGCAGGCGCTTCAACCCCTAATGCAAGGATTGATCAAGAATAGTTTGGAGCAATTCGCAGAGATAGCAAAAAGTACAAAGACCACTTAGTTAAAACTACACAACGCAAAACTTATACACAACACACATCATACCCTTGTTCTTATACAGGAGTTTGCACAGAGAATCATTGGTGTGACAATTGCCAAATTATTTTTTTTTTAAATCTCATACAGAGAATTGTTTATTACATGTAATCACAACATTTTACTCTTTCGACTAAAACTCTGAGTTTATTTATGTTAGCCGGAAAATAAGTAATAAAGCAAATTTGTTAAATCATTCCAATATGAGCTAGATATGTTTCATCTTTATGTAAACAAAAAAGAAATGTAGCTAGATATGTTTCTAACTAATTCCAATATATATGAGGTTCTCTCATTCAGTAATGTGTCTCATTTTCATCCATTTCTTCATCAAAGATTTTGCTTCATCTTCACATAGATGGTGGTTATTTAATTTGGTCTCCATCCATATAATGATATTATCTATGAGACTATGAATGTCAATGCCTAAGTTTGATTTTTTTTTTTTTTTTTTGCCAATTCAGTTTTTATCATATATCAAAGCAATAATTATGAGGATACTAATAGAGTGATAGTATTATTTTTCTATTTTAAAAATCTATATATATAAAGTTAACTTTTTCTCTCTTCTCCTTAATCCACATCATCATCCACCTCATTTTATTATTTAATTTTTAAAATTAATTATACCCTTTTATCATTTAATTTTAATATTTAAACCTGTGTAAATAAGTTTTCCAAAAAGGAATATGAAAGATCTTTTTTTATATTATACATTATAAACTAAAAAGATAATTGATTAAAAGTTAAAAAACTTACTAATTATCGATTATACTAACAAATATATAAATAATAGATTATAGTTTTCAGTGAATATTTAAAATATATATATGATTATATTTACACAATGTAAACCTAAATATAATGGGATTTAACGGGAATAGAGCAAAAAGTAAGAAATTTTGAGAATATAAATCTATCTAATTTATGTCTCAAAATTTTTTCTAACATAAATGAGATAGGTCGGACCGAAACATGAATTCTCATTTTTTATAAACATATAAAAAGGTAAAATAAAAATAATATTTCTTTAAAAGTTTCCAATATGAATTTAATATTTTTTTCCAATACAACACATTTGTTAAACTAATAAACAAAATAAAAAATTAACTATATTTCATAAAATTGAAAATTAAAATAAAAAACATTGTTAAATGAAATAAACTAAATATAAACTAAATTATACTAATATGTTAAATTAAAAAATGGTTCCATATGAAAAAACAAAAAAAATATATAAAACATAAAATCAGAAAAATATATAATAGTATATAAATGATCATTACGAGATATAAAGTACGACAAATCCAAAAAAGGAAAACGTAAAACAAAAAATAATAAATTATGACAATATATAAAGAGATAATGTAAACAATTAAAAATATAACAATCCGCCCGAACCCCACAAATCATGTTCAAATTTCATGCCAACATATAGAAGGGCCTAAAATATTAACATCTAGATTTAAATAGCACACGTTTCTCAATGATTCTCAACCGCACTTCTATTTACGCTCACACTTCGACTTATACTATACACACTTAATTTCTCAACAACTAATTAAGCTAAAACTCAATAGTTTTTCTATACAAACACAATTTAAGTTTTAAAAAGTAAAGTATGGTATAGTGAAAAAAATAAGTAGAAAATAAAATACGAACTAATTATTCATAAACAACATAATAAACTTCCGCGCTTCCGCGCGTAGCGCGGGCAACCGACTAGTATTAATATATCTTTATGTAAAGTGTTGATATTAAAATTTGTGTATTTTACTAATTTTTATTCCACTAAACAGCAACTATTCATAGCACAAACTGTGAATCTAGCTGTAAAATTATTCCGAAAATTGAATAGGTGTTGAAATAAAACAATTCCATTATTTGCACATGAATTAGAAACTTCACAATCTTGTAATTAATGGAATATATATGAGCACATGAATTTAAGAAAGTCAACCTTTCTAGGCGCCAACGATGTTCTGATGTCTAAATTGGAGCATTATTCAATAGTATCATCAGTGATATGCATTTTAGTTTATTATGGTTAATGAAATTTTCCAACAAATAAGGGCTTTGTCATGAACATGAGATCACACATAATGCATTTTGAGCTGTCTTAGATATACAGGTAATTAAGGTTATTAGCATCAGATGTCGAAATAGTTAATAAGCTTTACAAAAATATATATTCAATTCTTGGCGTTATTTAATAAAAATCAAATGTCAACATACATATGTACAAGCAACCAAACATGTATACTTCAGCAATCATATACAAAAGCCAAGCGAAAAGAAAGAAGAATCATTCATTCTAGAAGAGCAAAAACAAACCAAACCCTAAACTCAAAATGTTAAAATTGTCGACTCTATCTATCATCACTACATTAATTCTCATCACATTATGTCTCTTCTCCTATGAAACTGAAGCAAGACTACATCATCACAAAGATAAAGACAATCTCAACCCAAAAGTGGAGCCACCGTGTCAGCCTCCTTCTCTCTCTCCAAACCCTAACGACCCGTCACAATCTCCATCTCCGTCCTACCACGAAGTAGTCTTCAACGTCAGGAACTATGGTGCGGTCGGTGACGGTGTCACAGACGACACTGACTCGTTCAAGAAAGCTTGGGATTCAGCTTGTAGCAACGATATCGACAACAATAACAACACCGTCTCCATCTTGCTTGTGCCTTACGGTTTCACTTTCATGATCCACTCCACAATTTTCACTGGTCCTTGTCGCTCTTACCAATACTTCCAAGTATTGAAATCTATTTTTAATACTACATGGATATCAGACTTTTGGATTATTGGTTCTAATTAAATAGTTGTAATTTTAATTTTGTTCTTTAATTTTTCTCATATTAATTAAGGTTGATGGGACCATCGTGCCACGGGATGGACCAAAGTCGTGGCCGAGCGGTTTCAACAAAAGACAATGGCTCGTCTTTTATAGAGTCAACGGAATAGCTCTAAAAGGTGTCGGAGTTATCGATGGTCGTGGACAAACTTGGTGGGATCTTCCCTGCAAACCTCATCGGGTAAATAACTATATAAACACTACTAAATTAAACATTTTCACTAGCATAATTTATTAGAAAATTATATCTATGAATCTGAACATGTTCAAGCAGAATGTCAACAAAACTGCACTTGCTGGTCCTTGCGAAAGCCCCGCCGTAAGTAAAATCAAATATTTGATAATATTATACGTTTTACTCAAATCTATTACATTAATATATAATGTTGAAATTAAAATGTACGTGTAATGATTTTTGGTGTGGTCAGGCTTTGAGGTTCTTCATGAGCTCGAATGTGATTGTGGAAAGTCTGAGTATAAAAAACAGCCCACAGGTTCACCTCAAATTCGACGGATGCAATGTAGTTCACATCAACACCCTTCGAATCATATCTCCGTCGTCTAGTCCCAACACTGACGGCATCCACATTGAGAACTCCAACTCCATTGAGATTTACAACTCCGTTATCTCCAATGGTATATATACATTCGATATCAACGTACATGCAAACAAAAAAGAAAACTTTTGTACATCTTTAGACACAATAGTTTTGAGAATATTAAATTGGAGTGTAAGCAAACTCAAGATTCATGAATTTTTCGTCAGGAGATGATTGTGTCTCAATAGGAACCGGATCATACGATATCGATATACGAAACCTCACTTGTGGACCTGGCGGGCATGGAATTAGGTAAACATTTCTCGTCACTTACTATTTTAGTTGTTAATATTTCATACTGTAGTAAACAATACAAATGTAAGGGGTATATATATATACTTTGTAGCATTGGAAGTTTGGGCGACAAAAACTCACGTGCGTGCGTCTCCAACGTTACGGTTAGAGACTCGGTGATAAAATTTTCCGACAATGGAGTACGGATCAAGACATGGCAAGGTGGATCCGGGTCAGTTTCGGGTGTAACGTTTGACAATATCCATATGGATGCTGTCCGAAATCCGATAATCATTGATCAATACTATTGCACGGCCAAAAGTTGTGCTAACAAGACATCCGCGGTTTTTGTGAATGATATAGCATATCAAAGTATAAAAGGCACGTACGATATTCGTAGTCCCCCTATGCATTTTGGATGTAGCAACAATGTCCCGTGCACAAACTTAACGCTTTCGGATATCGAATTGTTACCTTCAAATGGAGAGACCGATGTGGATCCGTTCTGTTGGAATGCGTATGGTATCACGGATGAGTTCTCTAAACCTTCAATCTCCTGTCTTAAATCGAATCCGTCGACGTCGTTGTTAGGTGGTCTTTCAGGGAAGTGTGGATCATCGTGATTTGGTTTATGAATGTCTACGAGATTGTTTTTTTTTTTTTTGTTAGTGGTATAGTATATGAAATAGAGGAGAATATTACAACTTTGGATGTTGTTTTACTCTTTGATTCTTGAGTGTGTCGAAACCGATCTAACTATATATTTTTTTCTTACGATAATGACACCAAAACAAAAAGAAAGTCTCAATGTTTTTCTTGGACAATTAGATATTGTAGACAAGTATTATTTAGACTCTATTGTTTAGACTTTAGAACACCATTTTCTATACGTGTGTTTACGTTTAGAATAGCATACAACCTGATACGATACCTTAGAATTGGATCAATATTTGTAGATGTAAAGTAAACGCATGGTCAATAATTAATTAAGTTCCACGGTCTTTTCTAAACCTTTAGAATAAAATGCAATTTCTGCATTCAGATTAAAGAACGGTGAATACGTCAAAGTATATTTGATTAGTACTTATTTATTGACTTAAGAGGTACGAAGAATCATTTTTACTTTCTTGTCCCCGATCACGTTTTGCACGATAAACAGATATTATGGATTAATGAATATTTTTATGGACTATACAATAAAGTAATATAATTGACAAGTGTGATTAACTTGTTTTAAAATCAATTTTAGTAATTAATTTACATTATATTTAGTTGGTTTTTATTTATTTTAATACCATAAAGTTACAATTAAAAAAGCATGTTAATGACACGTTCTCCTTAGAAGATCACTCATTGCCAGTGACTATAATCTCAATTACAAGAACGGGTAAAGAAATCTCAAAGCAAAGATGATGATTAAATTCTTTGATTTAGCGAAATTTATTACTAATGTGACTTCTTAGTTTAATTTGGAAATCTAAGTAAACTATATGATAGCAGAGTCATTGATCTTTCAAAACAACTATTTATGTTTTTGTAGAGTTTCATATGGTTTAAAATTAAATATAACAATGGTCAAATACGATTAAGTGTCTAATTTTACACTATTTTAAAGACATAGAAGTTATATTCATTTGTTGGATTATAAAGTCAATGAGAATTTTCAATTTTTCATATCGTATTCAAACTCAGTTAAAAACTTTAAATCCCATTCCAAAATATCAATAAAGTAGAAGTAACATACAAAATCACAAACAAAATATTTAGAGGTTAAAAGGGGTACTTTAGTCTTTTACTTATAATTTTATCACCTAATACATTATCTTCTCCCCCGCATTAAACATTTCTCCTCGAAACCCTAAATTCTCTAAAAAAAATAAAAAGAAAGACAAAACAAATATTTCTTCTTCTTCTTCCTCCTCCGTTGTTATGGCAATAATGAGCAAAGAAGAAAAAAAGACAGAGAACAAGAGGATCAACGAGATCGATGACTCACACGAAGACGAAGAGCTGGAGAACCAGAAGATGGAGATTTTCTTTAGTCTGATCAAGAACTATCAACAAGCCAAGAAACGAAGACGACAAGAGTTAACTCAAGATTCCGGCGACGTTTCTTTGATTCCGACCAAGGGATCCGAATCCGGCATTGTTCCTGTCTTCCGTCCCGAAGATTTCTCTCACTGTGTTGATTTAAACTTAAAACCATCGAATTCGATTACCCCTCCTACCAGTAATCAAGAAGAGGACAAGGGAGAAGATGAAGATAAAGATGAAGACAAAGAAGAAGAAGAAGCAGAGAAGGAGATAAGAGAAGATAGTGGTTTGGATCTTAATCAAGGTTTAGATAATGGTTTAGATCTTAATCTAGCATTGTAATAATACACTCTGTTTCTCCGTTTCTGTTTCGTGAATAGGAAACAAAAGCTTTCTTAATTTTCTTAATTATAAAAAGCGGTGTTGCAATAGATAGATACATAATCCAGTGGATCATCAAGTCAAGAAGCTGCAGGTGAAATTGCCATTGATGAATGTTAACTTCTCAGCTTTGACAACATAATCTAGAGGAAGAGGAACGAAGGTTTTGTCTGGACCATAGAAGTGAGGGAAGCTATTCACTTCATCCACAGCTTCATAGATCAATCCATTCCCAAGCTGCGAAACACGAGAAACCAAAAAAAAAAACATGTCAAGTCTCTTATGTTTCAGGCGATCCCAAAATCTAAGAAGCTATAGACTAATGTTCATTATCTTCTCAGCCCTAAAACGTATCCGCAATATCATCGAAGCATAAGTTTCGCTTCAGGATTCAAATGACTATTATAAGCAGAACTTGACATCAATTTGAATCCTAAGACTAATGTTCTGTTACTTTTAGATTGTGTTTGTCCTTAGTGCAGCTTGGTTTTAAGAAAAGAGTAGTGTCTCATTTTGTGTATCGTTTTCAAGCCCACAAAATCGCAATGACTCTAGCACCAACCACACATAATCAACATCACAAGATACATTAACACCATGACAGGGCAAGCTCAAGAAGTTTCTTGCTTCATCACATTCACACTTCTGTTATTTGCTCATCTACTTAAACGTGGTGCTAATCACAAAATAAACAAACGTTTACTAGATCAAACCACTCACCAAACCAGAGGATCCGTAATACCAAAAATTTATAGTCCACATATGTTTCAAATTAAAGATAAAAAGTAAACATCAATGGACAAACCTTCTTAGGATCGATTTGAAGAAGGTAAAGATCCTCTTTAATATTCATGAAAAAGTTCTTCAATGTCGATTGTACCTAAAAACCATAGAAGCAATTCTATCACAAAAGCAGCAAAACAAATCCACAAAAAGTATTGATTTTTCGCAAGGTTAAAGCAAATTGCTTAAGAACATAAGCTAAATTTCATCGTTTAGTAAACACCCAGATGGAAAAAGTCGAGATCTTTCTGAAAGAGAGAGACCTGATCGAGCTTGCTGAGATGAAAACAACCAGTTGATTTGTCGAGTTCTCCACCAAAGGATGATCCATTCTTCTTAAACTCTTCCCACTCTTGAGCCGTACTGATTCTGTATATGAAACCTTCTTCCTCAGCCATTTGTTTCTCACCTGAGAGATCGAAAAATCTCAACTTTGAAAGACGCTAATTCGATTAACACAAGGGATCCGATACGATCAGAGCCAATTCACTAAACCGTTAGAAACCGGGAAATGATTTATATACTAAACCGGTATTATAAGCTAAACCGACTCGTCGTCAACTTCGAAGTTACACTTTCCATTATACCTCCTTGGCTTTCGATGGTTGAGTTGAAATCAGTTGGTAAGGAGAAAACTCTCAAAGTTGTGTAAACTACAAAACAATCATGGCGGTGTCAATGGCGAAACCCATCTCAATAACTTCTCTCGGATTCTATTCTGATCGAAAGAACATTGCTTTCGCTGATTGCATTTCGATTTGTTCTGGATTCAGACATTCTCGACCATCTTGCCTCGATTTGGTCACAAAATCATCGAGTAACACTCGTGTTTTACCTGTCGTTAGAGCCGAAGGCTCTTCTGGTAAGCCAACAATGATGGGTCTCTCATCTTTCTTTGATCAATTGATGTCTATGTTGAGTGTGTTCATACCATTTTTTTCTTATCTTATTTTGTTAGACTATATTCCAGACTCAAAATTTTACAAAGTTGAAGCAATTGTCAGGTAAGATTTTTTAAAATTGTGTCCATTTGTTTTGTATACATATATTTCAAAGTATAAATTGATCAATCATTGGTATATAATATGTTTAAGGAAAGCTCATAATTGTGACAATGTTGCTTGTTTTCCTAAGTCGCGATCTAGTCCTCCTAACTGATTTCTTCATTTGTCATGTTTGAATGCTGGGATATTAAAGGCCATGGAGAATTCAGCATGTTTCCTCGGTAAGATCTTCCTTGTTCTCAGTATTGATATGTGAAAAGATTTGAAATTTGCTAATCACTTGAGGTTTTCATTATTAGTTGTTATCCTAGAAGAGTCTATATAGTCTTTGATATGTGAATTTTGCATCATACGGAAGTTTGGGAAATAAGTTAAGAGTATAAGTTCTTATGGATGCATGCAAAGATCAAATTATGTCAGTGAACTAGATAGGATTAGTCAAATCTTCATATCTCTAGTGCTTGAAATGTGAATTCGAATTCAAGGGTTTAGTGTTCGCACTGGTATCGTATTTACTTGTTATCCAACTAAATCTTGAGGATCTCTGTTTTATAAATGCATATGAAAAAAATCAAGGCTTTATTGAAAATCGGGATTAGAGGTGTTACTGTTTCTGATGTTCGAGGGTTCGGTGCACAAGGTGGTTCCACTGAGAGACATGGTGGTAAGATACTAAGACTTGAATTCAAGAATTTGGTTTGACGATTCTTCTTGTTGTCAAAATGTGTTCATCACTTTTCTATACACATTATTACATTTGCAGGCTCTGAGTTCTCGGAAGACAAGTTTGTTGCTAAAGTTAAAATGGAAATCGTTGTTAAGAAAGACCAAGTACGTATATGGTTTAAAAAGTTGAAACTTATTAAGTGAAATTCGAGTTTAAACATTACTTTTTTTTTTGTTGCAGGTGGAATCTGTAATCAGCACAATAATTGATGGAGCCAGGACAGGAGAGATTGGTGATGGAAAGATTTTCGGTAACCCTACTCTTTTCACAAACAGATTTATGTTTCATACCTCAAAATGCAAAATGAAATTACTTAGATTGTAATCGTCTCTTGTTGGCTATATACAGTTTTACCTGTGTCAGATGTCATAAGAGTTCGGACAGGTAAAAACTTCAAAAGCCTTATTCTTTTTACAAGAATGACACAAATCTTGGCTTGCCTTAAATTGTCTGTATATGTTGATAAAACAATTCAGGTGAGCGTGGGGAGAAAGCAGAGAAGATGACCGGTGATATGCTTACACCGTCGTAGGAGCAAACCGAGCTCAAGAGTGGTGTTATCAATGCGGTCTCTAGATCTAATTTCTGCGAAATAATAATGAATGGAGTCTTGTGTTTGGTTTTCTGTTGAATCGATCAAGATGTGTTTAACTGTACATGAATTATGCAGAAACATCTGTCCTGGTTCTCTGACATTGAAACTCTCTTCCTAATAAAAACTGAAGTTCCTGTTTTTATTTTGGTAATCTGAAACCACAATGCTTTGAAGACACCAATCGCCAAGACTTCTTGCAACAAGGGTCTACTTTATTACTATTACAAATGGTCCTGAAACAGACTAAAGTCTACAAAACTTTGAACATGTTCATGTAATGCACATTGACATAAGGCTATGGGAATCTTCTTAAATGTCTATCGCGATTAAGTGGTTATAGTCTGCTCTCCAAAACATGCCAATATTAGTACTTAGTAGTCCTTGAAGTGTCACAGGGATGCTTTTGATAGTCAACTCAGTATTACTCTTTCCGGTCACCTTGGAGAAAGCATGAAGTTGTTGATTCCATCCACTATTGGATCTGTCTTAATTACAGGCATGTTGATCTGTTCTCCAGGAAGAAGAAGTTGCAGCTCTTTGAAAGAAAATATTGTATCTTGTCGGATACCCTTATCGAAGTGACATTGTAGATTGGACCTCCAGTTGATCTGTCTTATTAACCCTTCACTTCCTTCCAATCCAAGCCATATGGCAAACACCACAGTAATTGTTTGAGAATAAAAGCCGAATAAGAATTTCCCAATGACACAATAATTGTTTCTGTCAGTCATATCATCAATCTTTTGGACAGAACAATGATCTTTCAGTGGCTCCTGTGGAAACTCTACAGTTCTTCTTATACAAGTTCTTTTTAGTTTTTTTTTTTTTTTTTTTTTACTATGGAGTTACCAAATTATACCGAACATCAGTCTTATTATTATACAAGTTCGGTTTAGATTTGGTTTGAGCAATTTCATTTCGGTTAAAGTCAGTTCAGTTCGGTTTGATTTGTATACCCTTTCTTTCAAACAAGTCCTTCAATCTTTTTGTATGGATGAGATTGGAAGATGTCTGTCTTAGCGATTTCTTCTCCTTCAACTACTCTCATCAGACCAGTAAAACGAAACGGGCTAAACCGGTCCCCGGTTCGAAAAATCATCTGCCTGAGCCAGAGGCGGCAGAGCAAAATCAGTACCGGAAAATCTTGGATCATCCCCGTAAGTCTCTCGCTTTTTGGTTCAGGCTTCGTCTTGGGTCCTCTTCTCGATGGTGTCCATTCACGTGTCGAACTTGTGGTTTACCAAAACGGAGCTTTTCAACTCGGTCCTCTTCATACAAACGTCTGGGTAAGGTCAAAACCCGACAACATGAAAATTCTTGAATGTTTTGTTGATCATGTAATGTTTTTTTTTTTCAGGTACCGTTCTTGCTTGGCTTGTTTTACTGTACAGTAGGTTTACTACAACTCCTATTGGATGAGACAACCTCTCTTCAGCCTCCACGTGGCAACCTGGACAAAACCATAATTTCATTCTTGTAAGTATGCAGTATTCTTGTTGTTGTTAGGTTGTGTAAAACAATTTTGAGGACAGTGGAAGTGACACTCTATATGGTTTTGGTGAACGAAACAGAGCACTGGTGTTGTTCTTAGAGATAAGTGCTGAAATGTACAAAGCTGGAGTTTCAGACAACATAGAAGCTTACGTTCTATTTGCCTTAGCAGAATTTATTTGGTTCTCTTTGGATAGAACTTGGCTTGGCTTCACCATTGCCACTCTCCTTGGTATCGCCTGTCCCTTGGCGGAAATCCCCATCATGCAGTAAGTAAACCGCGCAATTCAATCCTTTAACAACTATCACTCTGTTTTTTACAGAATTAAGCATAAAGGATTAACATAACTTGTATAAACAGATTCTTCCATCTGTGGTACTATCCAGAAGCAAACATAGAGATTTTTGGCCAGGTAAGAAAAGTTTATACAGATATCTTTAAACAAAAAAAACATACATGAATACTCTGTTCTTTTTTGTTTTGTTGTCTGGTGAAGGGATTGGTTACTTGGACGACAACTTGCTACTTTGTCTACACACCGTTCTTGATCAACCTGGCAAGATGGCTCAGGACAGTTATGAAGACAACGACTACTGATGTGGACATTAACTAAAGCAAGGAGCAATTGTGTTTTTACATATATATATAGTGGACATCTTCATGCTTTCTAGCTTGTAAAGGTTACATTAGATATGTCCTTGAATTTTTCTTTAATCGCAGCTCGTATTCCCATTCCTATTGATTCCGGTCCAACATACTTTACAACACAGTCCTCGCCTTCAACTGATAAAACTTCAACACTTCCACCATAGTTCTTGATCGCTGGCCTCAGTATATCGAGATGAGCATTCACTGCCTGCAACCCAAAACCCAGTCAAAGGCAAACACAAAAGAATATATCAACGACAAATTTCTTAAAAGGAGCCTCAGTCACCTCTACGGTTATCTGCTTTACTTCTTCATCAAAAACTTGCCGAATATCTTTCAAAGCATCTCCAAACTTCTCCTTGAGTACTCTCTCTATTCCCATTGTCATGGTTGTTGAAGAACTTGGACAGCTAGTACATGCTCCTAAACATGACACAATTCCACAGAATCAATATCAGCTCAATTACAATACATGTGAACACGATTGAACAATACAAGGACATTACAACCTAGAAATTTCGACCTAAAATATGAAAAAACACCAACTTTTGTCATAATTGATTATCACTACTGTTACTATATTCACATGGCAGCTGTTCTAATTTCATTTCTTATGGCTCAGTCATGTTGGAAAGAGATGAAATTAGAACCTACATGAGTGTCCTTCTTTGCTGATTACCTTTCTCTACGAAAGATTCACTGATCTTACCTAATTGGTAACTCTCCCACAATGTGAACTTTTTGAGCTAGATTTCATTTCAATCATGGAGGAGCAATAAACCAAAATATTGCTAAAAATTCCCAACAGCTCAAACTCCAAAATCAGTCAAAACCTAACTCCAAATTCTGGAATTTTCGTAAATGAAATCCAAAATTAAAAAAATTAACCTTGGAGTTTGAGAGAAACTACACCATCCTCAACGGACACAACGTCGACGTTACCACCATCGGAGATCAAGAACGGCCTAACATCCTCGAGCACCAAATCAACATTTTGAGGCGTCAAATCAAAAGTCTCAGCTGAATACAAACCCGGCGATACACCAGATGCTAAAGGCGATATCTTTTCTCCTTGGCTCGAACCACTTATCGCAAATCGACGCAGAAACGCCGTTCTAGAGATGCATCCGTCTCTATTATTAGCAAAGAAGACGACTCTCGTGTTTTGATCGGAGATTACTGGAAACCCAACTCTCGTTGAAGACGATGAAACCAGAACTTTGAAGCTTCCGCTTAAGGTAGTCGCCAGAGAAGCCATTGTCCTTCAGATTTTTTTGATAAATTTGATCCTCTCTGTAAACAAAACCAAAAAAAAAAACAGCAAGACGATGGAGAAGAATCGCGAAATTGCATACTGGCCCTTAAATTTAAGGAGATCTTTAGTTAAAGGACAAGATCAAAAAATGAATATTGTGGACCTAATAAATGGGCCGATCGACATTAAATCACGACCTAGTCCATTAAAAAAAAGAGAATAAGGAAGAGTGGAAGACACGTGTCGGTAAGTGTATGAGTTTGACTTTTCTGTACGGTGGACAAGTCAAGTCCCATAAATAAGACTTTGCCTCTTCCAAGTTCCAACACAGAGTGGTTTACAAGATGCGACAGTGATGGCCATATCTCTTATCAAATTCCATATGGGGACTAACACAAATGATTTCTGCTGTACAAATTTTTGTTTCTTTCTTCTTTCAGAGTAAATGACGATATATACTATAATATACATATGGTTAATCAGACCTCTATCTATATATATCTAGATATAAAAAGTGTAATTTGACTTTAAAAGCCTATATAATTTACTAAGTAAAGTTTTATATTGCAAAGTTTCGATTGACTTAGTTTTGATTGAAGGTTATATTAAGTTTTACTTTTTACTTCACATGCATGCTCACATGGTTTTTAGATCCTAGTTATCTAGCTAGCTAGCCCTAGTGGACGTCAAACGAATGAACTTTACGTTTTAGGTGCATAGAAACTATTTGACCAAAACGAATATGCCATATTATAAGAGCAAGATTATCAAGGGAATCTTAAATTTTAATTTTAGCATTAGTTTAATAATAAATTTGAAAAAATAAGGTGTAAAAGTTGTTTTTGTGATTTTAGTTTTGAGAAATCTTTATTGGTAGACTCTTAGTTTGGGGATCTTACAAAAGAAATATTTATTTAAAAATTAAATTAAATTAAATTTGTTATTTTTAGAAAACTTTATAGTTATTGCAAATTTAAACTTTTAAAACATACATAAAATATAATTTCTAACATAAAGTACAATAGTAGTAAGTTTGTAAGAACAAAAAAAATATATAATTGGTGTAAAAATAAATATAAAAACTTGAACTTAAAAGAGAATGACTAAAAATATATAAAAAAATCATTTAGAGAGGGAGAAAGAGAGAAAAAGAGAAAGAGAGAGAAAGGAAGAGAGAGAGAGAGCGAGAGTAAAAGAAAGAGAGGGAGAGAGAGGAAAATGAGATAATTGTTTTTTTTTCTTTTCTAACAACACCCAATAAAAAGCTGCCACGTCGACGTATCTTATTACCATATGTGTATCTTAAGCAAGATACGTATGTTACATAATAATGCTAATTTTGATTTATTTTTTTATCTTAATTCATCTAAGATCTGGGTAAAAATCGCCCGATAATGATGGTCTAAGGTAGTTATTATAGATTAGATTAAGTAAACTGACAAAGAATAATAATGAAACTATAGGGTACATTTATTAACCAACCAGCCATTATATATGAAAGGCCATATATACTTGTATACATGATTTACAATAAGTTTGGTTACATTATTTGGCCTATAGACCGTTAAAACATTTATGATCCATGTGCCAACCAAAAACAATACAAAATTTAATCACAGCTCCCAACTTGTCCGAAATAATACACATATAGATGATTTTCTGAATCATTCGTAAGCTTTTAATTTCTTTAAAGTTTTTGTGGACCATTGTTTAATCATATATATGCACTAGAACCGCAAAAGCAGAATTTGTCTGACAAAGATTTGGGATATGATATAAAATCATAAAGATATGTTTATAAAAAAGGATGATTACATTTACGTAGACATTATTAATATAAACGAATGAAATAATCGATTGCTTTACTTACACCCAAAGAACCCCAAACTCACTCTCCTTAAATCCTAAAACGAACTTTTAAACAAATTTACTTTGTCTTAACTACTCCATTATTACCAGCCAGGATCAAATACTTGTCTTTTCTTGTGAGCTGTGTGCACTCGAAATCCAGCGCCTTCCCAATCTCACTCTGAACATGATTGGCCACCTCAAACTTGGACTTCCCATCAGGATCTTGACACGTGGCGCCGGAGACAGGTTCGAGAAACTCGACGGTGTATGTAGGATAAGGATCCATGAGGAAGAAAAGCGGGTCTAGGGCCTTAAGACCACTTGCTGTTGTACCATAGAAGAAGGTCACGTGTGACGTCACAGCCACGGGAACGATGACGTCACTGACCTCGGTGAACAAAGGGCTAAACCTAAGCATGTAAGGTTCTCTACAAGTGGTTCCTTCAGGACAAACCACGAGATCACCTTCCGTCAACAATTTCTCCATGGCTTGACCGTCGCTAACCCTATCACGGTTCAGTCTAACTGTCTTGATCGGAGCCAAGATCTCGGATACTCTACTCAAGCTATACGTTACGGTTTTAATGTTCTTTTCTTTGAGCGCGAATGCAACGTAGAGAGGGTCCAATAAAGTCCTGTGGTTACACACAAAGAGACAACCTTTACGTTGATCACTTGAGTTTGGCTTTTGAGAAGAAACGTAGTCGTTAGTGACGGTCAGTCTGCAACCGGAAAAGGAGAGGATCGGGATTGAGAAAGAGTAAGGGATGCAAAGAGATACGAAGAGCCTGGCTGCTGCGGCTGCGGCTGCGAACGGTCCCCACATGAACAAGACCAGAGTGTTCATTAGGGTTGGTTTAATAGCGAGCCGACCATCGTGAAAAATCAATGGTTTGGGGTATTGGCTAGGTGGTAGGGTTTGCCAGCTTCGCTTGTCGGATTTTTTCACGAAATAAATTTCCTGTTAAGAGAGAAAAAGACAAGAGATTCAGTTGAGTTCCAAACTTGAAAACAATGAATGAAAACACCTAACAAAAATCAATTACAGGTATTGAAATTCAAATCACTGTCATGACTAATAACTATGCACTCAGTTTATGTCGTTGATCGTCGTTTCGTATTCGTATTAAATGACATAGGCCTTGATTTGTTTGCTTTAATTTCATGTTGTTATTTTTTTTTCTAATAATAATTTCATGTTGTTATAGTTATTTCATTTTCGCAATCTAGAAAGTTTGGGTCTATCACCGTCACTACCACGTACCGTACCTGTTGAATTAATCCAGTGTCGGTTTTTTACTATTTGTAGGCATAGCTAGAATGCTAGATATCATATGAATATGTATCTTTTTGGCATGCGCAGCTTCAAATTTTTTTTTTTTTTTCACAGCTTCAATCTTTAGTTGTTAAAACATAACGTATTTTCAAAAATATGATTTTATCAACTTTGTATAATAATTTTTAAAATTGTAAACGTAAACGCAAATGAAACAAATAATAAAGAGAGACGCTGACCTGGCAGAACTGAGAAAATAGATATCGGTGAAGTGAGGTATTGAAGGATGTGATGCCAATAACACGACCCGTGTTTAGTCTCTCTTTACGAACCAACTCATCGAAGGCAAGACCATGTTTGGTCTTATCCTCCATGATCCCTAAGTAATATCCTCCAACAACCTTCATTTCTCTCCCGACCACAACGTCAATCTCCAAGTACTCTCTCAAGAACCCTTCGATCATAACTTGAGGAAGATCATCACTCACTCCGATTCTCTTCCCTCCCCTTTTCAACACTTCGAACATCTCAAGCCCGACATCTTCTAGAAAGTATTTAGGCAAAACCGCTCTCCCCGCTCTAAAACCTTCTTTTTTGACCCCGAAGAAGCTCACCATTACCATCACTTTGACAGCCATCTCGTGGCTCATCAAGCTTATCAAAGGATAGAGAATGAAGAGGATAAGTGACCTTACTACACCTCCCGCCTCGAATGCTACTAGCATGAAGTAAGGGAAGAGAGAGTCGGATTTGAGAAGAGCTCCTTCTACGTTGAAGATCAACGTGTGGCGTGATAGGTCGGATTGGAGGAGTGGAGAAGGGCCATTTTGGTATTTTGGTTTAGGGTTCCGGTATCGCCGGAGGATGAACCGATAGAATAGAAAGACAAGAGATTGGAATATTGAGATCTTAGCTGACATATTTTGTTTCTTTTTGTTCTTTTGTGTATTTTCTTTGTTTGGTTTCAGACACTGCATGTTTGGAGAGCAGTAGAGGAAGTATTTATATAGCAAGACCATGACAATATTACCCATAAACGTGTTTAAAATTTACAAGAAACTGCCATTGAACGTTAACGTACAGCTTGCATGATTATACACATTAAATGAGATTACCGAGTGAACATGTGAATAGTATATTTGAAAAGTATACGCGTGTATGAGTAGACCAAAGTTTTAGTTGCAAAGAGGTATGAGTCAAAGCTTTTGTTTAGTTTTAAAATTTGGTCTTGAATATAATAACATGAGTCAAAGTTAGTTAGTGTATAATCCGGAGATTACCACACATAATAAGTCTTAAGACTCGTAACTTGAGAATACGTGACTACAAGTGTTGTTCCACTTGTTTGTATTCAAATTACATATATGTACTTTTACAGTTTATAAACAAACAAATTATAAAATATATGCGATGTAGATCCGTTTAATATTGCGTATTATTCTCTAGCTAGGAATGGTTTATTATATTTCTTATTTTTATTTCGAATTGATTACACTGTTATATCTCCAAGTCGGAATGTTTCATTAAATGGTTAGAAAGTCAAAGAAGGTTTTTTTTGGTTGTTTGATATGACAAGAACTTAATTAAATTTTAGTTCTTAGGTAACTAAAACTATTTTGATAGAGAAATCATACGACTTATGTAGTATATAGATGTTGAATCATGCATTAATTATTGTGTTATAGGACAAAGTCGAAACTTCATTTTGCATTAGCATTCACTGATCGGTTGTATTTAAGAAGGAAAATTAAAGAAGGGTCCACTTAAATACAAATTAGATTATCTTGACACCAAAAAAGAAAGAAAAAAACTGTCCTACAAATATTAAGCATATGGGAAAATATCAAATTGATGGCCCAAAAATATTTGGTTAATTAGATGAATGTAGTCCATAAAGGTTAAGATCTAATTAATATAGTACAACTGATCATCTAAATTATGCACTTCCCAAACTAATTCCAAATCAAAGAAAAAACCAAAATGATCATGTACACATAATTTTCCAATCTTAGTGATGAACTAAGACTAAGAGGGATGGTCTGAATTATGATCACAATCTCTTGTCAATAATGGCACAATACAAAAAATATAAAAATGGATGGATGTAGTAAACTAGTAAATAGTTGAAAACGTAAGCAAGTGTGGGGATGATATATCAATAAAGACAGTTAAAACGCATTGAATGCTATGATGAGTCGCCGACCACGTTTAGAAAACTGTGTGGTGTGTGCGTGCCTGCGTGGGCGTGGGATGGGGATCTCTTTATTCTTAGCTTAAATTTTTATTCTTTTCAATTTTTTTTTTTAACTTTGGTCAAATGGTAAAATATTCGTATCATTTCTTTCGTTTTTCCGAAATACATAAAGTTAACTGTCTGTTAAAATATTCCTACATTAATACAAATCTCGAACAAATCCACAGTGTACTTTGTTAAGAAAGAGATTGGAAATCTCCAAAATTTAATTGGAAACAGATGATATGGATCAATAGATTGTTTTGTTCAACATCGCTCGTGAAAGACTCGAATCAAAGTTTCTGATATAATATTAAAAGAGTAGCCTGCTGAGTCCATATGCCTCAATGTTCTGATGATGATGAGTTGACGAACATACTTGTAATAAAAAGGAAAAATAATGTGTAGATTTAGTATAGATTGATTGAACAAAACCCAAGATAAACCGTCATGTATTTTTCATTAGCTTAGTCCCAATCCAAATATATACACGAGCTATATTTGGATCTTACACATCATCAAGACTTATATATGTTCACACTAAGAATCTAATTAATACAATCTTACCTTCTAATTAATGAGATCAAACTCGTGTTCACGCTAGCTAAGAATTTAGTAGTATCCAAACTTTAGATATTTTAGCGTAGGGCATAAAGTCCAAGTGTCCTTGTTGTAAACAGTACACAAATCTATAAACACAAATTCTGTACGTAACTCGTCGATCATGTGATGTCGAAGTTGTTTGATGGTCAAAACCCAAACAAAACACACCATATAGACGAAGAAGGAAGCCATCACGTAATTTTTTTTATTTTTTTTTAAACATATAGAAGAAAGAGTTGACTTAGAATTCAGCATGGGAATTAAAACTTGAAGTTGAAGATGAAAGGCTTAAATATTTAAGCATCGACGAGTTGATTTTAATGCATGATCCGCGTAAAGTGGATGTTAACATGCAACGTACGTACACTGCTCTCTTCATATATGATCAAGTTTGTACGTTGACAACCAAACAAAAAAAAAAAAAAAAAATGATAATTAGTTGGTATAGTATAAATATAAAATATGGTTTTGGAATATGAAAAACTTTACAACATGGGTGAAATTGAATCCAACTTGTATTTCTTGTATTCAACTTGTATTTATGATCATTAATCATATATTTCCATAGACCTTATCCCAAAAAGAGAAAAGTAGTTTTCGTTTTTTCTTTTGTCAAGCAATGAAAGAAGAAGAACAACAATAATAGATGAATTGAAAAGGACCGACCGTGGTCCGTGAGATGTAATAATATTTATGAGATGTATATATATACACTATACAAAAGTAGTCATTACGAATCAACCGGTCGAGAGGTGATCGTTTAAATTGAACCAACTCGAAAACAAAATTTATAATTTGGTTTATAAGATTTTAATTTGTTTCAACCGAAAAAAGGCTTCTAAGCAAAAAATAAAGTAAAAAGTGAGATCACAAAGGAACTGATGAATATAACATATAGATATTAAACATATTTGATTAAGTTAAAATTCACTTGAGTTTATAAATATTAATTTTTTCATTAATAAACTATATTAGTTTAGAGAAGAAAAAAAAAGTTTTAGCTAGGTTTTATTTTATTATATTTTATATAACTCGGCTACAGGTATGAGTGAAGAAATGAATATTGTTGTCATTGTCATTCATTCTTATCTAGTGAGCTGTATTAGCTTTTATGTTACTACATTGTTCATGTTTCAAATTCAAATAATGCATGTTGTCAACAGAAAATATAACAACAAATTTTGTTAGCTATAATATTAGTCTAGTTTCTTTATTAATTTTAAAATCAATCAATATATGAGAGTAATTATATGGTTTTCTCTTTTACTTTATTTTGTATCGAGATTTAATTCTTTTCCATGTAAGTTTTTCTACTCTGGATTGGTTTCTACAAGGAAAACTTATATGTTTTAACTCCAAAGGATGATACTTATAATATGGTTATGTTTATCAATTCAAGAATGTTCTTTTTTCTACAGAATTTGCTAATTTAACTCTCTATTTGTGTGGTAGCTGAGTCCTCTCTTCTAATAAGAAAAAAAGTGAATGCAAAGTAGATAAATAGTATGGGTTATGTATGAAGGCCGTTAAAACGTTGTAGCATGTGTATTGGTAATGCCGTCTTTTTCAGTATCTGTCAAGACTTTACTTTATATTTTTCTTTTTTTTGGTTTGAGAAAATTAATCAGCATAGATTAGTCTTTGTCATTCATTGAAAACAAAAACTTCCACGAGGAAGTCTACTTCAATTGTTTTGCTGTAAAGAGAAAATTAATTCATCAACTATCATTTTCTTTATAAGCTTTCATGGAACAGACATTATGAAGAAAACAAAACTAAGCTCGTATCTTAATCTTGTCACATTGTTTGACATTATGTTTGAATTTTGTTGTCTCAGTTTCTTCATTATCAATCATTAAACATCATAGTCTTATGTCTAAATTTCTTCGGATAATGATGGCCTAAAAAGCAGGAAACCAAAACAATGAAAAGCCTAGCCATCATCTGTCATCGATCACCATGAGCTTCATTGTTTTGGTTACAAGACTCTGTCTCTGTACAAACCTAACCTCCAAGCTCAAGGATAGAACATTGTTCAGCGGATTCATTCATAAGAATATATACAAGAAAAGCAATACAGAGACAAATCATGTGGAACACAGGAACAGCTAGCTCATAGGAACAAATAGAGTGAATGTCAAGAATTTACAAACAAACCAAAACATAAGTAGTGTTTTTGGTTACATTACATGAATCTGAAGAGAGACTCATCTGGTAACTTCTCTTGTGTTTTCTTCATTGTCTGCACCTGATACTCTCTTATACCTGAGATTAACACCATCGGTAAAGAGAAATTGCTCGGATTCTTAGTTAAATATGTATAGAAACAATTATCCCTGATCTGTAAGGCTAAGTTACTATGCAGTGTGATAAAGAAAAGAGTAAAGGAATCCCACCTGAAAGAAGTATTTGGGCTGGGGTCGATTCTCTCACGAGGAGCAAACTCATTGTAGAACTGAACAGAGACCATACGGTTATTGGCTGAATTATTTGGTGCAGGTGAGTTGTCTGAATTCAAACTTGCATTGCTTGTGAAGAACCCTGCCAAAGAGAGAGACAAATTTTCAAGGAGTTTTATGAAACAGAAGCAGTTTTGGTAATTATTATAACAAAGCGCGAAAGCAGCACACATAGCCCCTAGAAGAAAGACCTAATAGAACATTTCACCAAGATCTCCAAAGCTAAAACAAGAAAGATGTAAGTTGTGTGATAGCTGAAGAGCCGAACACGAAGGTAAAGGGTTTGTGCCTTTGTGGGTTCTTTAATAGGCAGAAACATGTGAATGCAATAGAAACTAGGTGAAACCAAACATAGCAATTTTGGGTTCTTTAAAGCCAGCTAAAAGAAACAAACATAAACCGAGAAACTTCAAATTGTGAGTGCATACCTTGAAAGATTAAGAAGACAAAGAATATAACCGTCACTGTCATGGCGAAAATGCTACTGCAGGGAGACGAGGACTTTGCTGCTTTCAATCTTCTCAGTGTTTTCATCCGTTCAATCCGAGCACGTTTTCTCATAGCAAGCTCCGTGATTTCCCTCATCAACTTCTGGTCATTTAAACTCAGTAACGGACCTCTTGGAGGCCTCGGCGGCTTTGAAGGTTTTCTTGTCTTCTTATACTTGACATTATCAAACTTTATATCGGAAAGATCTAAACTTTGACTGCTTCGTTCTCTCCGCTTCCCGTCTCCCATTAAAGGGTCTACCAGATCATCAGAACTCTTTTCAGACCCATCAAAACTCAAACGTCCACTCCAAACATCATGATTCAAAACGTTCTCTGAATCCCCTTCAGCTGAAACAAGATTTGTCGTGATATCTTGTGTCTCATTGAATCTACCATTTTCAATGTCTACATCAAGATCTTCTTCTCCTGCAACAATTTGATCCATCCCGCTCTAACGCAAAAGCTGATCAAAACCCTTAAAATTTCCCCTGAAAATAATCCTCTGTAGAGGCTTCCTCAGCTCTAAAGACTTGCTCCTCTTTAAAGTCCTTTCGTCCTCCTAACATATGAACAAAAACAGCAGTTGGGATTTAGCATAGCTATTCCTCCACAAAAACTGCAAAGAAGCTTGAACAAAATCTGATACCAACAAATGCTAATAAGGTTGAGCTAAACCCCTAACATCACAGAATCACGTAAGCCTTCGAATCCACCAAACAAATCAAATTTCGTAAATCCTCTAATTTCTGAGAACAAACCAAACGAGGAAAAAGTTTCGAACTTTTTGGAAATTTGAAGCAAATAATTAGATTTCTCCGTTTCGAAGAACAAATGCGAAACATATTATTAACCCAAAACCCAGAATCTAGAAAGAAACCTCTATAATGTAATAATACCCCAAAAGATTTAAACTTTAGAACGAAGCTCAAGAAGTAAACAGAGAAAAATATCTCCAGAAAACAAAAACCCAAAAACTCACGGAATCAAGCGTAATAGCTGGGAATGTCGGAACCCCCTTGATGCTGCGAGATACGAGGAAGACAAAAAGAAAGAACAACTTTTGAATCCAATTTTGGGAAAGGAAAGAGAGAGTGACCAACCCCAAATTAGGGTTCATAAAAGGTCATATTTTTTTGTTTTTTCTTTTCTTTCCCTGTCTCGATATAATCCGTTTGGTGATTTTTCTTTTTAATACTAAAAATAAAAATAAAAAAGACACACAACACAACACACAAGAATGTCTTTTGGATTGTAATGTCGCCGAACGATTTGAAAATTTGGAAAAGAAAAAAAAAAAGCTTTTGAAGACGTGCCAGCTTTGTTCAGCATCTACGGATTTTCAGGGTTTTTTTACAATAATAATTATTGGTTTATTCTTTTTCAATAAGTTTCATTTTATTTTATTTTTTTGGGCAAAAGTTTCATTTTATTATAGTTAGGAAATCAAAAAGAAAAAATTAGGAAACAAATGGATACTTATACCAACTAATTAATATTTAGAAAGTAATAAACCACTAAATATAATGGATAAGCTTCTTTCATTTTTTCTAACCTTGGTTGGTATCAATGATTTAACTTCTAGAAGCCAAATAATGGTTTATGTTTTCACTTAGCTAAAAACAAATCAAGTGAGTTGATAATTTTATTTTTTCACTTTTGCTGAACTTTTGTAATACCCTTTTGTTGATCAGTCAATTTTTGTATCTTGGAATATATATATAAAGGTGAAAATGTATTCATGTACGTATATATAAATAGCCGTTACGGTGCCATTGTCTTATCTTATGACACACGTTGTCTATTGGACTAAAAAGGTCAACATCATGGGTCCTTTCTTCTGCACTAGTCATTGACTAAACATAAACAAATTAAATCTCTTTTTAACCTTTCTTTTTTTTGGACAATATTGATTTTCTTAGATTAGGGAAGAAAAAAAACTGCTCCCAAAGACACGAATATTACATAAATTACATATTTAAGAATGTTACTGATCATCCAATTATGGTTAAATCTTCATACATCGAACCAATCTAATATATACATAAATTTAGCGTTTTAAGTTTATTTATAATTAATGTGACTTAAAAACTCTAAATTGAACCGACAATGGAAAGCCATATATATATATATATATTATTTTTAAAAAATCTTAATAAAAATAAATTATTCAAATTGAAAAGCAAAACAAAGAAATTCAGATGCTGACAACCCAACTTCTGATTAAAAGACAATGCAAAGACAAAGAAGAAGAAAAAACGAAGCAAATTATCCAAAGGAATTATTAAAAGGTGAAAGACAGATGAGAGATGCCACCAGACCGATCAACCCAAGGAACAAAGAAACTGAGTTTTCCAGTTTCTTCTTCCCACTTAAACTCAGCTTCCTTGTCGTTCAAGCAACACATCACTGGAGCTGAACTCGAATACGCCATGAATCTTCCTTCGCCTTTCAACTCAACTCTTATGTTGTTGTCACCTGCAGTAATCTCCATGTTTTGAACTGTTCCCACGCAGTTGAACATGTTGATCAACCCTAGAGGTGCAAATCTAACCCCTGAACTTCCCAGCTCCGTGACTGGCACGAAACTGAATAGATCGAACGAGGATGGCTCTAGGGTTATCTTGATCGCATCTGATTTTGTGTTCATGAAAAGGATCTCTTCAGATTGGTTCTTGTAAACCAAGTAATCTCCGGTGTAGCTCACCTGAGAACCTGCAGCTTCTGGGTTTTGATCCCATTCGATGTCTGAGACATGAACCGTTCCCGAAACTGTCGTGTAACATTCCTTGTATCCCTTGAACATATTTTCCTTTGGACTCCACCCAGCTCCTTGACAGTTGAATGCTCCAATTACTCCTCCAAACTGGAACAAATCAAGTAACCGTGTTTTAATAAAGTTTCAATCTTAAAATAATGAATTGACTTTAAACTGATTACGTACCTTGTTGAAGTTGAAGATCTTGAGGATTGATTCTTTGTCAAACAAAGGGTTCTTGAAGAGTGAATCTCTAGTGGGAAGAGCAAAGTGGAGACACCTTGGGATGGTACCATCAACGAAAGCAAGCTTCTTGATAAGATCAAAGTTATGTGAGGCTTTGCCAAGATGGTCACTGAGATAGATAGGCCCACCGCAGATGGCTCGAGATGCAGCATGGTACTCGGCACAGACATGGTCTGATTGGAACATGTCCCAATCTGGTTGAATCATTTGCCCCATCCAAAAACTGTTGTAAGAACAGTGAATCATGTGTACTCCTTGTAGCCAGTACACTCCTTGTGGGTCACCGTATGGGTCTTGCCACCAAAAGTCATCACCTGTTCAAAAATCAGATTCATTAGAAACTTCACTTGAAATAATGCAGTCCAAAGCAAAAGTCTTCGAATATATATGTTACCAACTCTGCCGATAGAGATTTGCTTTGTGGCCAGGAAGAAGAACTCGTTGCACTGTTGCATACTGGCAATGACCTCGGTTCCATTGAAGTTCTTGATCATGGATTCAGTTAGACCATCGTAGTAAGCTTTAGCAAGCTCCACTCTTCCTCCATGTTCTTCTGCTACCGACTCTAAGGTCTAAAACCATACATACTTGTAAATATATAGAAAAACATAGTATATATGTAAGAAACAGAGTAATAATATAAAGAACTTACTTGGAAAACATCAATCTTGGCTCCTGTAACACCAACACTAGCAAGATAAGAGTGCATAGAATCGTAGAAGTCACGAGCTTTAGAAGGATGAACAAGACCAATCCCAGCTTCCACAATCTTGTCGACTGCAAGATCAGACATCGTAGCATCTAGACGAGGTGAAAGGTCAAAAGGAACAACCTTGGCCTTCAAATGCGTCATGCTTTCAGTTTCAGGCCTAACACCATTCCAAGCACCACATAGAGCATGCCACACATATATATCATCTAAATTCTTAAACCTTAACCTCAAATCCCTTGTGAAAGCCTTCATACCTGTGCCTGAAGCATCCTCAGAACCCAAAGACTCTTCTTTCTCAACCTCGTCAAACATTGCATTGAGTTCTTCACTCAAAGTCTTGATCTTTTCATCAAGTTCGTGTAGATCTTGTTCCCCCGACTCACGAACTAACTTCCTTCTCAAAATAATCGCCTGAATTCGCTCCGTTGCTTTGTAGATAATCATTTTCGGCTTGTGAGGATCGAAGTGAGATGCATCAGATGCTAAAAAGGATCCACCTTTATATTTTCTAAACTTCTTACACTCCTTGAAGCTGGTAAGCCTCGCAGTCATTTGCTCTCCACCAAGAACAAGATTCTCAGCGTCTTTGTCTAGCTCATCCCCATCAAAGTTAATACTTTGCCATCCATCATCAATGATGATAAACTTCGGACACACCCCTTCATCTTCAAACTCCTTAACTGCAGTCCAAATGGTTGCAGGATCAACGGTCAAGTAGCAAGCATCCCAAGTGCACCATCCAAACTTATCGACGATTTTAGGAAGCTTCTTCTCTTCTAGAAGCTTGAAAGTGTTCATATGGACACGAAGTGCACTAAAAGCCTCTCTCATGAGGTTGTAAGGATTGTCACAAATGTGAATGTAGGCAATAGAATTGAAAGATGACTCTTTTACTTGAGTCGAGCCACTCTCAGCACAAATCAAGACGTTACCTTGTTCACCAGGGTTAAGTGCAGCTCTGAAAGACCCTTCTATGATTGGTATGATGGCCACATAGGAATCGATCTCAGGAATATTTAGCATCACCCATTGAGTCTCGGCTTGAAGATCCGACCCGGATTTTCCGATCCATGCCGTTGACCACCACATTTTGAACCGGAAAACACTAAGAAAATCTCTGTTTTCGAATCTTCCCAAGGAGTTTGTGACAAGATCAGAAGGTGATTCTTTGGTGAACCCGAGAAACCCTCCTTTGTGAGCGTTGGCTTGAACTCGGAGGCGGATTGAGAGAGGAGCATCAGTGGATATGGCGAGAGATGAAAATGGCGTGAAAGTTACGTTTTGAGGGACATCAAAGAAGATTGAGGAAGAGTCTTTGGCACGAAGAGTCCCTTGGGATAGGCCAAAAGAGTTTGATTGCACTATTGGCTTAGTTTGTGGAACACCAAGAGGTTTAGTTTCAATGACATCGATGCCTGATGCCAGAGAATCGTTTAGGGGAGCCATGAGAAAAAACAGAGGAAGCTTGGAAAAAACAGAGGAAATGAAAACAGAGGATGGGTTAGTGATGATGATGATGAAAATGCTATCGTCTGCTTTCTATATATACACAAAGAAAATGGATAAAGTAGCAATCAAATTATACTGGAAGATCCTTCGAGTTTCCATAATTATGTTTCGTAATATATCGAGTTATCTAATTACATTTAATCATACCAAATCTTCTTTGCTTATCTATGAGATTTTTTTTTCTTGCACGATGATGTAATTGAATACGGAAAAAATATATGATTGTCGTACTTAGGGAAACTGATGTACATATGTATATACGAAATACTATAAACGAAGGATCTCCCGTAATATAAACTTTACATTTAACTTTCGACAGCAAAAGACATAGAAAGAAATAAGAAGTTAATTAGAGAGTTTGTTCTTGCAAGTTCAAGAAACTGCTATAAAGAGACAAGTGAGAAAATCATCAAATTAAAGGTTATATCTTGACAATAAAATAAGACTTAAAAGTGTCATATTATCCACACGTCGCTTGTTCATGTCTGCGTGCATGTAAGCTACTTGGCAACTCTGATGCTACAAAGAGACAAATAATGTAGTCGGATTCTGGAGTGCTTCTTATTCAGGATAGATAGGGGCGACGATATCATTAAGGAATAAGTGTTATTATTGTAGGAACTATATATTTTATCTCCAAATTCATAATATTCAGATAAGTAATGTGAATTAACGATTTGAATGCAGTTGATTTTATTTTGAATGATATGATTTTGATACTTTTCGGTGCATTTATAGAAGATGTCATTATCATTTATTATATTTTTTTAAAAAAAAATTCTGATGTCAAAAACTATAAAATTGTAAATTGTATGTAGTTCTAACATAAAAAAAATCCACTAAAATTTTTGTTGGAGTTAATTCAATCTTTAAAATGTTTTTAATAGCAGGGATTAAGTAGATTGTAAAATCACTAATTCAATAACATCATATTTTTATTGACTTTGTAAAATTGATAATTAAATAACGTATAATTTATTATTGTAATTCATATCATTTCAAAATTTTAATTAAATAAACATCTAAATATCTACTGAATAGTTGGATTTCGGATATCCAAAAAGAGTTTTATATTACAGATATATACTTTTTTTTTTTTGTAGAAGAGAGGGAGAAAACCTCCCAAAATTTTATTCAAAACAAATACACTTAATCTTATATTTTGATATATACTTAGTTTTATATTTACATTTTAGTCTTATATATGTTTATTATTTATTATTGTCTGTATCCATTTTAGAAATTTAAATTTTGTACTTGGCAAACAAAGATTTAGAGATTGTACAAACTTTGAGATAATCATAGGATAATATATACAATAATACTTTAAGTAAAGAATGTTCAGTATCGTTTTTGTATTACATTAACTTGAGATACCTGTTATTCCCGTATGATTGTTAACATAGTTCCACTGTTTTTATTTTTTACTTTTTTTTTCAACGGTTACCATTGTCTTTCAGTCATATTCTTCAATTAAATAAATTATAGAAAATTTTATACAATTATCTCTACTTTTTTTTTTTTTAAGAATCCTTTGGAATATCATGTTTACTGGTGATCTCGTACACTAAGATTTTGTTAAGAAAAAGCTCTTAAGTAAAATGTTTTCTTAACAAAATCTAAGTCTAAGAGACCACCATTAATCATGTTATTAGTTACAAACTTGACCAAGACGGAAACTTCTAAATAATATGAGAGTCTACTACTCTTCCCGAAAAAGAGATTAGGTGGACAATAAGATACATAACTAGTCTGTGAGGTTTGCCAAAAAAAAAAAAATAATAAATAACTAGATTTGTGAGATATTTATTTTTTTATTAATTTTTTAAATTAAATAACAAAAGACTCTAAATTAGTTTTACATAAATATTAAGTTCAATAACATATTATAGATGAAAAAATATATTAAAAATCATCAGTTACATAATTGGTGATCTTATGTAAACAAATAATTGGTGATCTTATGTAAACAATGTTCCACAAAATTGGCTCATTTGAGTCAATTCATTAGAATTTTTAAATAGAAATTAAACAAACTCCAAAATCTTCTTCCAATCCATCGTGAAGACTTTCAATCTTAAATCTCAGCCAAAAAATAAACTGTTTATTTAAGTTAATTTGTAATATAGGCAAGCCTACTTACTACACAAGTAAAGTTCATTACCAGGCATAAAGGTTGCAAAGAATATATAGCACACCCAGAGGCCACCAGTAAATTACTTAAGTTTTGCTTCACACAATGTTCTTTGATAAAGCCGACTCTAAAAGTTGCCAAAGTCTATCCAATATATCCTACGAAATTATGAAGTTGGAAATTGGACAAAACATGGATCCAATTTGTTCTCACCCGGTTTTGGTGGGACAATAAACCCGACAAAAGAAAATGTTATGGTAATGATCTAGGTTGGCGAATCCTGAAAGCTCCCAATGCCCCAATTGCCCATCCTTCTCCATTAGGCCTACACTTTTAATGGAGTGGTCACTACGTTGGCAGGCCGGAATCTCAAGCAAGACAAAAGCTTATAGGGAACAGTGATAGTATAAAGGCATAAAGCTATATGGTATGATCAACCTACCAAACGTGAGGACACATCGACTCATTTGAACTTGAAATACTCATCGCTAATTATATATATCCATAGTTTGGAAAAACGTTTATTAATTAATGTCATGTAGTAGCTACTACAAAGAAGAACATGACAAACGTGATACGTGATTACAATGAGAATGCATGCAAGCTTACGTGCATGCACAAACAACATTATTAACAAACCTAACACCACCTCCACCAGCACCGGCACCGCCTCCAGCTCCACTGGCACCACCAGCACCGCCATCACCACTTGCACCACCGGCACCACCAGCACCACTAGGACCACCTGCACCACTAGGACCACCAGCACCACTTGCACCACCGGCACCAGTAGCACCGCCATCACCGCTACCACCACCACTAGCACCTCCTGCCCCACTTGCACCACCATTACCACTTGCACCGCCGGCACCACTAGCACCACCATTACCACTTGCACCGCCGGCACCACTCGCACCACCAGCTCCACCGGCACCACTCGCACCACCAGCTCCACCGGCACCACTTGCACCACCAGCACCACCAGCATTACTATTGGAAACATTGGTACTAGTGGCACCATTACCTCCACCAACACCACTAGAAACTTCGGTATTAGTGGCACCATCCCGACCAACATCACTTGCACCGCCTCCAACAACACTATCAGCATGATCACCTCTTCTAGCACCACGTCTAACGAAACCACTAACACCATATGTGACGCCTATTTCACCTTTATCAGTACCACTGACACCATTTCCACGGTTTTCTTCACCTCCGATAAAGCCAGCCTCACCTTTTCTAGAGCCACCTCCAACATTTCTACCAATGCTACCAACACTTTCACTGATACTACTTCTATCAGCATGTCCAACTCTTTCACCGCCGCTTATACCTCTTCCAACTCTGCCACCGGCATGACTAACTCCTCCCTCGATTGTTACACCACCAGCTCCAACGTCAATACTTCCCCCTCTACCACCATGTCCACTTCGTTTGCCCCTACAGCCTCTAGTGACACCTCGATTACCAAATCCTCCCCAGGCTCTGTTGTTAGCGCGTGAACATCGGCCTTCTCCATGTTTATAATGTGGGCTTTTGTTATTACCACGATGACCTGTACCAGATAATTTTCCCAACACTTGAGTTGACATCAGAAACACCATCACAAATGCCATTACCCAACCCCTTCTCACGACCATCCCCATACTTGTAAATATTCTTACTCTCTCCCTCTCTCTGAGATATTAATATATGTTCACTCTCATCTAAGACAGATTCCCAGATAACATAGCTTGGCGGGAAGCTCTATTTATAGCCAAAACTCCACACATGTGTCCTCCAATCACTGGTTCATTAACAAAATTAACTATATTATTTCGATTACTAATACGAAAACCCACCCAACTCTCGTCGGTCGAGATGGATACGCAATATAATCTTCTAGAAGCAGTGAGGTATGAAAATAAAGCTGATAACGTTCATGATCACTAGCTTGTAAGAACACACTCATGCATTATTGCTCTATTCACGTAACATCAACATTATTAAATAAAGCTGATAACAATGATCACTTGTAAGAATACTCATACAATATTCTTGCTGATCCATCATGTAATAGTCTTCCTGAGTGGAACATTTAGACCTCAACTTGCATAACCGCACTTTTGCTAATGTACGATAAAGTTGCATTCAAGAAAGAGGTGTGGTCACGATTTTTCGGTAGCCTGTGAAGGAAAGTGCTTCGTATCATTCAGCTTGACGTAGTGATGAATAAAAGAAAAACCCAATTAAGTTTCAGAAGACAAAATTAAATGTACTCTAGTAAGTATGTTGATGGATGTTCTACTCATGTACTCTCTTCCTTAGCTTTTGAACTCTCCCAAAGGACTTCTTGTGATTTTTCATTTCAGTCGTACAATTGCATTTGCATAACACAAAATAAATAACAGAATGGGAAATTATATTAAAGATAACCTAACAAAAAGGAGAAACAAAACACATGTGTCTGCAGTTCTTTTATAATTTGATTTTAACTCTGATCTGGATGATGTATTAATATTGTAGAGATGATATATAGATCGACATTTTTTTAACTTTTTACTTCAATCGTCATGCAGAGATGATGATAGATAACCTAACAATGGAGAAGAAGAAGCGCACGGAACAGAGTCTTTGTATCATTGTATGTATAAAGACATTCAATGGAGAAGATAACAAAATACTGCATCATCAATCATCATCATCACTTCATTAGGTACGTACTCTTACACACAAAGAAGAAGCTTAAGAGAGAGGGTATATAATATTTTATAAAATCAACTAATTTAAAAAGAATAAGGGAATTGATGACAAAAAAAAAAAAAAAAAAGGAAATTTATAATCACAACGGTCAGATTAATAAGGAAACTATGCTTTTGTTAATGTTGTTTCCTTTTTATTTTATAATTACAACAACAACGGTAGCAAAATATAACGGGTAGACTCTTCTTAGCTACCTCAACTATACTGCTTCTTTGATATACACCATGTACTTTTTGCCTCTTTTCTAAACACCATCAATAATTTATTTCTCTATTAAACATCACAAACTAAATATTATCATTCAATTGCAACACTGCGACTATGAAGTGTGGTTACACATACTAAACCGGTAATAGCGTTTTTTAAATATCACGACTGCGTTTAATAAACCAAAAAACGTTAATCCCATACAATTTTCTTAACTCTTCTTCTTCGTAATATATAAAGAACTCCAATCCTTGGAGTTTATATTGTATCAATAAACCCAGAATATATATAATTATAATTTTTGAACGCCAACAAGTGATTCTAAGTAGTTGTTTTTGCATTGCAAAACAAAAAGAATCTAATAGTTTTTTTGGTCAACAACTTAATTGAAAGAAAAAGAGAATTAAAGCTCATGTTTACAAAAAACAAAGAAAATATCACCAGAATAAAATTAACTCCAAATAATGTCATTCATGCAAAACTAAACTAAAGGAACACGTTCATAGTACTTATTAAATTCACTCATGAACCACCATGTCGGAGCTTGTTTGTGATGGTTGCGTGAGAGAGACTATATCTGGTACTTGAGACGATGATGACCCGACCTGAAAAATAAACACAAACAATTTACTAAACGAACCAGAAACGAATTGAAAAAAAAGTGGATTTTACCTCAGTAGTTCTTTGTCTCTTTTTCTTTTCTCTTGGATATTTCATACACCCAGCTGCATTATGGCCAGTTTCACGGCAAGACGAACAACGTATAATACGTCCCTTTCTTCCAAGTGTTTCTTTGATTGTTTTCTTCTTTGGTGACTCGTGTTTTCCTTTAATCCTTTGATACTTCTTCTTTCTATTTTTCTTTTTCTTCCCAAGTTGTATAGGCTCTGGTGGTGCTGTTACCAAACGATACGTTGATGTCATCCAGAATTTTGGGCCTCTCATTGGATGTATGGACTGCTCGTAATTGTCTCTCCACAAATCAGTGCTGAAAAATCCTGATACATAATCTTCAACATTCATATTGTAATCAATCATTGCTCCATAAGCATGTTCACATGGAATCCCACTTATTTGCCATTTACCACATGTGCATGTTCTTTTCTTCGTGTTCACCGAATAATCATTCCCATAAAGCATAACCTCATAAACTCCATGAGTTGCTGGAGTTGTTTCACACTTGTTTGCATCTTTCTTCTCTTTTGCAAGAATTTTGGCAACATAATCTGTAAACCTCCCTTCGTGATTCTTGGATTTATTATGTCTCTTCACCATTCGTTGCATAGTTTGCCGTCTAATTGTGTCCAACATCGGAATCATTGCCTTAGCTCTTGCTTTTGTAATGGATGAGTTAAATGATTCTGTGGCGTTGTTATCAACATCCTCACAGTTGCTTCCAAGCCTAAAGAAAGCTCTTGACCATGTCTCCGGTTGCTTTTTCATCACCAAATTGTAGACATCAATGCTATACTCTTTAACCTTGTTGAGGTTGTCCTTAAATTCAGTCTTGTTGTAGCTCCAAGCTAGTTGCCATATCAATGGTTTGATCATATCTTTTTTTGGATGCTTATTCTTCAAGTTCTCGATGATGTGTTTCACACAAAATCTGTGTTCAGCTTTAGGCAATTCTGTTTGCACAGAACTTATGAGTCCCTAATAAAATGAAAATTATGAATCACAATTTCATAGGTTGTCACAAGAGAAAAAGTTCAAAACAAAGAGAGAGAAGTTACACTTTTGGTACATACCTTCGATTTATCAGATATCAGAACAAATCTTTCTCCATCTTCTAGTTTTAAATCAGCCTTGAGTCTCTGGAGGAACCATAACCAGTTATCCCCAGTTTCAGATTGTACTACAGCCCAAGCAAGTGGATAAATTTGATTGTTTGCATCATGACCAACCGCAGCCAACAACACGCCTTTCACTGCCCTTTTCAAAAATGTGCCATCAAGTCCGATGATTGGTCGACAAGAACCTCTCCAAAGTGTGCGTATGATTTCAAAACACACATAAAAACGGCTGAAAACATCTTTATTGGCAGAGTTAGGGTTAGTTTCGACAATGGCAGTTGATCCCGGATTTGTAGTCATAATCTCTTCCACATAACCACGAATGTGAACAAATTGTTCTTCATACTCCTTCTCAAGCAACTTGAGAGCTAGCAGCCTTGCGCTCTGACATTGACCCCTAGAACTCACCAACTTCCATTGATCTTTAATGTGATTTTGAATTTGCAAAGGCATGAATTCAGGATTCACTCTTAGCTTGTCCATGAAAAGCCTTGCAATAACTGGACTTCTAAGTAGCCTGCATCTCCCATTTGGAGTACAACTATGCTTTCTGTATGTCGTCTTCACCACCCACATTTGTTTCATCTCATCATAAGAGCAATACACCCTCCACTTACACTTACCAACAATGCCACACTTGAATTCAAGCTTTGTCTTCTCCCATCTGCCTTGAACGACATTATTCCCTGTGTTTAAAGCGTACTCAATTACAGCCTCTTTAAATTCAACACCATTGAAGAACGACTGACCTATATATAATCTATCAACTCTGCTCCTACGGATTCTTCTATCTCGCAAAACGATCGGATCTTCCTCTTCATCCGAACTGTCTGGAATTTCATTTCGGCCAACAGACAACTCATCAATGAAATTCCCTATTGATGTTTCTACTTCAAACTCAAACCGGTCCATTCCATCTTCATCATCTTCGGCTTCACTATCATTTTTCCTTTTATTACCTTCTCTTTGTTTTTCGTTTTCCTCACTATAATAGGTATCAAAATCTTCCATATCGTCTGGTTGTATCTCGACCATGTCTTCTACGTTCACCATGCAACTGGAAAAGTAATAGCTCTAAATATAAGCTAACAAAAGAGATAGATAAAAACTATAAAAGGGGATGAGAGAGAGAAAGAAGACTTTACCCAAGAAACTAAGAAAAAGAGAGAAACGAGTGATGGAGTATGAAGAACAATTATAAAGAAGACAGAAACCCTAATTGTGAGGACCTTTTATATGATAGAAGAAAAAAAATCAGAAAATTGGATGGGGTTAATTTTGTGGGTTCACTAAACGCAATCGTGATATCTAAAAAACGCTACTACCGGTTTAGTAAGTTTAATCACACGTCATAGTCGCAGTGTTGCAATTGAATGATAATATTTAGTTTGTGATGTTTAATAGAGAAATAAATTATTGAGAGTGTTTAGAAAAGAGGCAAAAAGTACATGGTGTATATCAAAGAAGCAGTATAGTTGAGGTAGATAAGAAGAGTCGACCCAAATATAACCTTTTTTACTGTTTACAAACAGTTATCTCTTTTAATCGAATGGTCAAGATAGAGAGCGGACAAGAAAGATCAATAATTCAATGTAATCTCTGAGGAAACCAATACCTATGATGAAGAAGAATGATTATGGCCTACTATATATTGTACAACCAATTATATATATATATATCATGGAAAAGAGATTTGGTGATTAAAATCTCAGTTTGGTATACGGTGGATCTATTCGTGTCGTCACCGCTGCGGCGAACGTATATGTTTTTGTTTGTTTGGTCATTGTATGTTGCCGCAACGGCGATTTAGGAGTAAAAAACATTACGTCCTGCCACTACAGCTTGCGGTGACCAACGAACATGCTCTAGATAAAAACGACGCATGCAAGACATGAAATATAGCAAGAAACAAAACACAAATCCTAGACGCAGATCCGATTCGAACTTATTGATTGGTTTTGTACCTTAACCGCCTTAAACGCGGGATGAAGCAACCCAAGCTCGTCTTTCATATCGAGCGGATTGCTAGTCTCGTTTCGAACTCTCTTGACTTTGCGATGACTAGCTAGAGATTTGTGAGTGAAACCATAGATTTACATGTTTTATATTTGGTTTTTTTTCCACTCTTACTACTTACACACGTCTCATATATATGTTTGTAAAACTTCTGAATTTCTCTGCTATTATATAAAACTTCTGAATTTCAATGTTGACTGATTAAATGTTTAATACTAAAAAAATAATATATATAAGTCGTCTCATATGTAAGTTTGCTTTTATTTTCTTTGATGATTTTTTTATTAAACCATATATATATATGAGATATACTAAATATATTTTGCAAGAGGGATCATTCTGACGAGGACAAAGAGCTTTTGCAAGCCAAGAAGGCTGCCAACAGGTCCCCAGTCGTGAATCATGCAATTTCCTCGAGCTCATCATCATAACCTTCTTCTAGTACATTTCATCTACAATCTTCTCTGCTCCATCTAAGTCATTTAAACTTGCTGCATCCACCGTGACATGAATTTCATTGCAACAACCAACGCAGACACCTTCTCCGGGAGTACATTACCATCGTTTAAAAAAATGCCAAAGCGTTATCAACAAACTTGCGATCATACATGTCGTCAATAAGGGCCTTTGCTTTCCCTTCCCTGAGTTCCACACAGTAGTTAGCCTTTCGAAGCCTTTAGTCTTGGAGATAAGATGTAAACGCTCTCAGAATTATCAAAATCCATCCAGTCCAAGACCTTCTCAAGGCAAACTATAACGAGAACAGTGTGTCTACAAAAATGCATTAAATTTATAGTTTTACAGAACATTAACTTATCACTAGACAGAGTCAAGCTGATGGATGAATCAAATGCAAATTTTGCTAAGCAAACTTTCTTGTTCTTCATCTATCTGGATCTCTTGCTCCTCCAACCTCTTTTTCATATCGGGACAAGCTTTCCCTGCAGAGAGATACGTCTTCATAAGAAGAGTGTAAGTTTCAGAACCGAGGGGACTCCATTTCGTCAAGGTTTTGCAGAATTCTTCTGCTCCATCAACGTCTTTGGCTTCCTCAAAGTGAAGAAAGAACAAGCGGATCAGGTCTGAGCTCCAAGTCCAGTTCTTGTCTTGATCCAAAACTGCCGCTTCAAAATGCTTCAGAGCCAAATCTGCTTGTTTTTCCTTTAACAGGTGCATCATCAAAAGCTGCCTAGCCTTTGAGAATTGACCTGCACACTTTTTCATGGCACCATTGAAAACAGCCTCAGCTTCTTCGTACATGTTCTGCTTTAAGTAGCTGCTAATTGCTACATTTGCCATCCGTATATCGTAAGTCCCACATGTTGATTCCCATTCTGTAAAGATTTTCTTGACTCCATCAATGTCATTGAGTTTACTCAGTGCTTGGAGAACTGTAAGATAGCTTGAATTGTTGACATTAGGGTGTCTTTTCTTTAGCAAATCCCAGACTCGATAAACCTCGGAAGCATTTGAAATTCCAGCATACAAGCTAATTAGAAAATAATAGGAATCACGGATGTGAGGATTCATCTTGTTCTCCAGAGATTTCAGCGCCTCTTCAGCTTTATCGTAGAGGCCGACCTTAATGTAGATTGCTGCCAGATTAGCAAATGTATCCCACGAGGAAATACCTTCACCTTCTGCTTTCATTTCATCTAGAACCTTCTCTATGCCATCCAAGTCTTTTAAACTTCCACAACTTTGTATCCACATGGAGTAAGTGACATCACAAGGGGTGATATTCTTCTGTTTCATGGCAACAACCAGTGCAGGTACCTTCTCGGGTTGATCAAGCCGCAAATACATGGCCATCAGATTATTAAATGGCAAAGAATTACTCACATGATTGAGATCAACCATAATTTCGAAATGAGCTTTTGCCTTCTCTTCCTCCCCTTCCACGCAGTAGCAGTTCAACAGCGACCCATAAGCCGACTGATTCTTGATAGAAGCGTCTAAACTGTTAAAGTAGTTTTCAGCCGCCTCTAAGCCTTCAGTCTTTGCTATAAGATCCAAACGAATTGCATGATCGCTGCCAGAAAAGGCAATTTCTTTTCCTTCCATCCACTTAAAGATCTACACATAAAGGGAAACAAAAAACAGAGTTACTTCACAAAAACTCAAACACCATACACATTTAAACTTCATATAACAATGGTGGCTAAAATCCACAACTAGTCCTTTTCCATTGGGAAGTTAAATCAATTCCAAAGAGAGGAAAGAGGCGACAAACCTCGAGGGCGCGTTGAGGTTGACGAAACTTGCGAAGATCCTTTGCGTAGCGAAGAAGCTCGTGTTTTTTTACAGGAATACCTTCCATGAAGAACTGATTTAGCGTTTCATCAATCTTCCCTCCCCTCGTCCCAAGTCTTGAGAGTTTTTTGTATACCGAGGGATGCTTTTTCGCCTTCGCCGGAACAGAAGCAGCAGCCTCACCGCTAATCTCCGCCGGAGCAGCAGCGAGCGTCGCACAGAACCTCCTCGCGAGGCGTGAAACGGAGTACATCATCAGATTTACGGGTTTTGAATTTTCTCAGTGAATGAATCCCAAAAATCACTAAAATTTCACTCTCACTCGAATCCAAGATTTTGCTAGGGTTTTAAAAGGCTCAAGTAAAATATAAACAGAGACTTCGTGTCGTTTCTCGTACAACAAAACGGTGTGTAGTTTATTGTTGTTATTTGCCCATTCCTGGGACTTGGGAGCATAAACTTGTAAGGTCAGAAATGGCTATCCTTCTTCTTCCTCCTCCGACGACTATCGTCTTCTCCAACTCATCTTCTACACAATTAATCCTACGAAGTCCCAAGTTCACGCGGCGTGTGCGTTGCCGTATCTCCGATTCCTCAGAGGTGGTTCCAGTTTTGAATTTTAACTCTCTCCGACCGATTTTGTACACAGACGCACATATTATAGAAGTGTGTTTATCATTTTGATTCTCAGGTTAAATCAGATGAAGGAGCTTCGAAACTGGAGTATAAGCCAGGACCTCTCGACGATTTCTTCATGCAATCGTTCCGGAACAAATTGGTCGAGGTGAGTTGTAAATTGGATTGGTTTGGTTTCTTCATGAATTTAGTGTTTTGATTGGACTGGTAATTAGGTTTAACATTAGTCTAATGTTCTTTAGTTCATGTTCAAGTATGTGTAACAGGAAGTCGGGTCGGATTCAGAGAAACCCGGGTACGTTGGACTTATTGAGCTGGTGAAGCTTCTCTTGTTGAAAGGTCGAACTAGGTCCGAGACAAGTGATGCTGCGGTATATTTCTCATTCAGAAGCCATTTTTTGTAGACACTTTAGGCTAAAGTTCTGAGGTTTTGGTTCTTGTGGAAAGCTCTGATCGAATGGTTAACTTCTGTTAAACAGGTGCGAATACTGAAATCGTTGTTTCCTCCACTCATTTTAGAGCTTTACAAGGTCCTCGTTGCTCCTATAGCACAAGGCAAATTAGCTGCATTGATGGTTGGTGAGTTGTGTTGAATCTTTCCTTCCTCTATGTCAATTTAACTTTATCAAAGTATGGCTGACAACTACATTGTGAACCATATATAGATTAGGAAGTTACAAAGAAGCTCTAGTTTTTTTTTTCGGATTTGGTTTCCTATTATTTTCCTGAGGATAGGAGGCTTTGACTTCTTTGAACCAAGCAGGCTAATATTTATGTATTCTTTCCTCTGTTTGTTTCCAATTGTCAAGCGAGAGTAACTGTACTTACCTGTCAATGGCTGATGGGACCGTCCAAAGTAAATGTCATTGATCTTCCTAATGGAGAATCTTGGGATAGCGGGGTAATGATCATACTGAACTTTGCATCTGTTTCACATGATTCGTTTTGTTAGTTATTTTTCTATCTTTTGATAACGAAGAGGATTCGGGATGCGAGTAGGTTTTCGTCGAGAGATGTAAGTATCTAGAAGAAAGCAAGTGTGTAGGAGTATGCATTAATACATGCAAACTACCAACTCAGGTATTCTTGCTGCAAGTAAACTAAACCAATTAACCAGTTATTACTGTACTGAGTTGGTGTTCTGTTTTAAATAAGACATAAATTTGAAGACTTAGTCACAGTAAAATGAACCATGGTAAGCTTACAAGCTTTAGGTAATGTTCTTTGGTTATCCCTGAAAATGTGGAATTCGTCTTTTTTTCAGACATTCTTTAAGGACTACATGGGAGTTCCTTTGGTGATGGAACCAAACTTCAAAGATTATAGTTGCCAGGTACATCTTGCTTGCCCCTTCCTAACAATAGACATATCAACTCTAAACTATTAGGTATCTTATCTGCCACTGGAAAAAAAAAAAGAAGATGACAGTATGACACCCCATATATATAACTTTGAAACGATATATAAGAGTCTGCTAACCCAAACGGGATAGTGATAAAAAAAAGTAAAGGAATGGTCCCAAAATGTGCATTAAAAATCCAGGATTTGGTTTTGTATACAATATCATGGATTTACTTCACTTACCTTCGATCCGGTTTTGAATCAAAATTAACAAGTTGAGTTCTTGGAATGTTCCCATTTTTTATTAGCATCTTCTTTGTCCAGTTATTAACCCCAGGTTTCAATTCTCTCTGGGTTCTTACCTTTTTTTTTGTCTTTCCATGTTTGGATCATAACAGTTTAAATTTGGAGTAGCTCCACCGGAGGATGATAGCAATGTTAATGAACCATGTTTTGAGACATGCTCAATCGCCAGCCGCCGGAAATTAAAACCTGGGGAGTGTCCTATGGCGTAAATCGTCGTTTTTGTGTCCATACACCGACATTTTATATCGTGTAACTTGTGTATATCAACATTCTAGATTTGATTCTAGTTATGATTGCGAAAGAAAACATAAATTTCTCTAATATGTCGATATAAAGCCTCTTACCCTATGCAAAACTATGGTCCTTGATGGGTTTGTGAAGATCAAGATGGAGGACAAATCTCTAAAGTCGAAAAGGATCTACGAACACCAGCCACAAAGTATCTCCTCGCTCCATTTAGTGTTGAAGATCATCGTCACACATCATCAGATAAACCATCTTTCTTTTGAAAAAGATTGTATAGACCTGATCAAGATTTAGTCTGTACTTACTCATTCACACTCTTTTTTTTTTTTTTTTTTTGTTAAAGTAAAGTTCTACCTAATTTCTATTTAAAAGCTTTAGACAGTTTATAATTAAATTAAAAACAAAAATGGCGATGAAATGGTGAAACACTTTTTTTTAATCATATATCAAGATTAGGTTAGGATTACTTTAAAATTCGATTAATCACTACTTCGTTCTTGGATAATTCAAACTGCTTTATTGATCTTCTTCTTCTTTTTTTTTCCTTATTCTTTGTTGTTGTTTTAAGAAAGAACTACTATAAAGAATCCTCATTATCTTTACTCTTATTCTATGTTTTATATTCTTAACATCGTGAAATGAGAAACAACTCCTAAAATAAAGCCTGCAAGTTGAGCTAAACAAATAACCAAATGGAGTTGTAGTATAATTTAAAAATCTCATAATAATAATTTTTTTGAAAAAATTATTTAGTCCGTTTGTGAGTAAAATATTCGACGGTGACAGCGACGGTTTTGTTTTTTAAATGGCTACCGTTAATGTTCGTTTTAGTTAAACGGCGTATTTTAGTGTGCGTGGACAAATACGCTCACTCAAGTGCGCCGCACGCTTCTCTTCTTTTTGTCGCGCATTCAAAAACCGAACGATCAGAGAAGAAAAGAATATTTAAAATAAACCTTTTTTGGGGACTACATAATTAAATTTTGTTATTAATTTCTGAAAAGAGAAAAATTAAATTAAAAAAGAGAGAGAGAGAGAGACGGAGAAGGAGCTTCTTCTTCTTCTACAGTACTAAAAGCGGAGTGAAGCCGAAGAAATCTCCGCCAACGGAAAAGTTTTTCTGGGAGCTGAAATCTATGGTGACGATGGCGGATTCTCTACCTACGGTTTCCGTAGCTCCGTTAATTTCTGTAAATATATCTCCCTTCTCGGATCCACCGTTGAAAACCCCCTGAAGAGGTTTTTTTTCCGGGTTTAAGGTCTTTTACGTTTCGCTTCTTCTTGGGATTTCGTCTTCCGTTGCGAGTGTGTTTCTCTTCTCGCGGCGAGTTTTTTTTTTCTTTAGTAGATCTGAGGGATTTCACGCCTCCGGAAAGTGTCGGTGTTGGAGATTTTCTCACTCGCGAGCTCCTCTGGTAAATTCACTCTTTATACTCTCTCTCTCTCGTCCAAGTGTAGTGATCTGAAAATTTAAAGAACTGTGAAATCGAAGGGAGAAAAAGTTTTAGTCTATGGGACCTATTTGATATCTAGTTACTTTGTTTCTTTATTTGTTAGGGTTACTTTGATTTTGGTTAGTGAATATCATCAAGTCACGAGATGGATTTGGAATGTAGTTTGGGTTTGAACTGATTTTGGTTTATAGTTTCTAAATATGGTACATGATCTAGAGCTCTGGACCCATATGCTAGATTATCCAGGCCAAAAAAGGCAAAGTAGGTTCGAATTGATGTTTGATTTTGGACCATGCCCTTGCATCTTTTCATGAATATATATGTTAGTAGGGGGAATTGGTTAGGTTGTTTAGAGACATTCTTTCGATATTTTTGTTTTGCTACCATTGAAATCTGTAGAAAAATTAGTCCCAAAATAGTGTTCTTGTTTTACCTCTATCTCACTGTTTCTAACGATATGTACATCATAGGTTTGCAAAGAGATATCCTAATAATGGCGTTCAAAGCATTGGTTTTTGTATATTATGTGGTTTCTCTCGTCAGTGTTCAGTTTGCTGATGCACTATATGAAGGACTGTCAGTTTCACCTACTTTATCACCTTCAACTTCACCAGCTATCCCTGATCTGCCCCTACCAGCTGAATTTCCGCGGTTTCACAGAAAGTATTTCGCACCACAACAAGCAGAAGCACCTCAGTACCCACCTCCCTATAGTCGTTTGGTTGCCTCTGTTCATCCCCCTACCAGCTCACATTTCTCCAAACCTTCTATGAATGCTCAGTCTCCTGGAGCCGGCTTGGTGGATATAGCCCCAGCACAATCTAGTAGTGGTGTACTTCCTGATGCCTTAACTCAGCCACCTTTGTCCCCCTCTGTTTCAAGTAAGACGGTATCTAGTATCATAATTAAATAATCATTAGCCCTTTAATGGATTTCTTATCCATTTTGAATTGTCATTTGGATAACATGCTAGTTCAAAATTCATTGTATTTATCTGTTGTTCTTCCAGATTGTTGCAAGCCAGATATGGTGCTTAAACGAAGAAGTATTGGTTGCCATTGCGTGTATCCTATAAAGCTGGACATCCTTCTCTTGAATGTTTCACAAACTCCTAGTTGGAACATGTTCATGAATGAATTTGCTACCCAGCTTGGTCTCCTACCTCACCAAATCGAGCTGATCAACTTCTATGTGCTAAGCTTAGCAAGGATGAACATATCAATGGATATCACCCCTCACTCTGGAATTAGCTTTTCAGCAAGTGAGGCATCAGCAATAAACTCTTCGCTTATCAGCCACAAGATTCAGTTTAGCCCTAATTTGGTAGGAGATTACAAACTTCTAAACCTTACTTGGTTTGAGGCCCCTGCACCTTCTCAAGGTAAAGCACTTTTCTACAATTTTGTCAGGGCAATAATTCAATCGGCCCATCAATTCTGCAGATTTGAATTCACATCTGTGGTCAAAGTTTCATCACACTGAAGTATAGCATAGCCGAAAGGAAGTAGACTGAGATAGTTTTTTTTGTTAATTGTAGCATCTCCCAGTTTGATGATTTTTTTGAATTATATCACCATGATTCCTTACATTTGCATTAAGATAGGTCTTAATATGTTTCAGCACCTCTAGTGGCTTCTTCACCTCATAAAGCACCGTCACAAGGATCCTCAGCATCTACGTCAGTAAGATCTCCAGGGAAAAAAGGGCATCCCAATCTTATCCTTATCTTTGCAATAGCCGCTGGTGTGCTTATACTTGCCATAATATCTGTGCTTGTTATATGTTCTTGCGCACTCCGAGAAGAGAAAGCTCCTGATCCTCACAAAGAAGCCGGTAGGTACCTCTTCTGATTACAAGGTTTAAATCACTTTATGTTAGGCAGATCTCAGTTAGGGATACATCACTTATGTCAGAAGATACACTGCATGTACACAGTATGTGAACCCATATTGGAAAGTTAGCATAGATGTGGGGAAAATATCAGGTTTTCTATTGGGTTTAATATTGTGTCGTTATTGTTAACTCTAGATCTCTCATTTGGCCTTATGTAAAAGCCAACTGACCTTAGGAATCCAGGATTGAGAAAAACGGGAATACATAGATGATGAATGATTATCTGTGAATTATCTTATCTCTCAGTATCCTGGAAATTAACTTTTAGTATTTGTTCTTAATGAAATACTTGATTGCATAATCCTTGTTTCAGTAAAACCAAGGAACCTGGAGGCTGGTTCAGTTGGGGGATCTCTTCCTCACCCAGCAAGTACACGGTTTCTGTCATATGAAGAACTCAAGGAGGCAACTAGCAATTTTGAATCTGCTAGCATTCTAGGCGAAGGTGGGTTTGGTAAGGTTTACAGAGGCATCTTAGCCGATGGTACTGCTGTCGCGATTAAGAAGCTAACAAGTGGAGGGCCACAAGGTGATAAAGAATTCCAGGTGGAGATTGATATGCTTAGCCGTCTTCATCATCGTAATCTTGTGAAACTTGTTGGTTACTATAGTAGTCGAGATTCTTCCCAGCACCTACTTTGTTATGAGCTTGTTCCAAATGGCAGCCTCGAAGCTTGGCTCCATGGTAGCATATACTTTTCGCTTCGCTTGCTGCCTATTTTTAGATCTAACATTTCCAAAATAAGTTAATGTACACCGAGTTGATCTACAAGAGTGGTTTATTTAAGTCATCGTTTATGTTCAGGGCCTCTCGGGTTAAACTGTCCTCTTGATTGGGACACCAGAATGAAGATTGCACTTGATGCTGCTAGAGGACTTGCATACCTTCATGAAGACTCACAACCATCTGTTATACACAGAGATTTTAAAGCCTCTAATATACTCCTTGAAAACAACTTCAACGCCAAAGTTGCAGATTTTGGCCTAGCCAAACAAGCTCCTGAAGGCAGGGGTAATCACTTATCTACTCGTGTTATGGGCACATTTGGGTGAGTTGCTCATATCTCCCGACAGTTTTCATATACTAAATTCCTAGTTGCTTATGTAATCTGGGATCTGTTTTCAGGTACGTAGCACCTGAATATGCAATGACGGGACACTTACTCGTCAAGAGTGATGTATATAGTTATGGTGTGGTCCTTCTCGAGTTGTTAACTGGTAGAAAACCTGTGGATATGTCACAACCTTCAGGCCAAGAAAATCTGGTCACTTGGGTGAGTAAAAAGTTCCTACCATCTCCTAGATATTCCTGCATGTTACTCGTCAAAAACTTAGCTTATAAATTCTGGAATGTAAAAATGTGATTCTGGATGCAGACAAGGCCAGTTCTAAGAGACAAAGACCGGTTAGAAGAACTAGTCGATTCAAGACTTGAAGGAAAATACCCGAAAGAAGATTTCATAAGAGTCTGCACAATCGCAGCAGCTTGTGTTGCACCTGAAGCTAGCCAGAGGCCAACGATGGGTGAAGTGGTTCAGTCACTTAAAATGGTTCAACGGGTAGTTGAATATCATCAAGACCCGGTTTTAAACACTTCTAATAAAGCTCGTCCTAACCGGAGACAATCATCAGCTACGTTCGAGTCAGAAGTAACCTCTTCTATGTTCTCTTCTGGTCCTTACTCTGGTCTAAGCGCTTTTGATCATGAAACTATTACACGAACAACTGTTTTCTCAGAAGATCTTCACGAAGGCCGATGATACAACCCTTGGTCTTCTTCTTCGTTTTTATTTTTATTTTCTCCCACTTAAGGTTAGAAAATTTCGAGCAGGGAAGCTTTTGAATTTGGGACGTTATCACAGCTCTTTGGATTTTTGGGTTCTCCTTTCTTGGAGGATGAAATTTTGTATATATATGTTTCTTCATTAATTAAATATTTACCAAAATCATCAGATATATAAAGATTAAAAAAAAAAAAAATCCAATGTGAAACTTGGGAGTTGGTTGATGTATATCATTCATTACCCGTAAAGATAAAGATACGTTTATTATTGCTAAAATAAATTAATTGACCCCTTAAGCAAAGCTAATTTAGTAACTACATTAATATGCACACGTGTAAAGCATTATTCCTTCATACGTGTGGTTTTCTTATTCTATGTACTATGTAACCCCCCTTCTAGTCCACACTGCGTTCATTCGTCCTTCTCTAGTCTGATTTTGCGTTAAAGCAGAGAGAGAGAAGCGGAAAGCTCGAGGAGGCATCAATGGTGACCGATGATAGCGACTCCTCTGAACGAATCGTAGTCAGATTTACCTTTCAATCTCCTCGTTTTATTGTTTTTTGGTGTTTCATCCCTACTTTGTTTGAAATTAATCTGATTTTTGCTCGTATTTACATGATCCTTGGCTTTTTTCATCTGGTTGTTCGTGGAATCCGCTTGATTTTATCAAATTATAATCGCTCTCTCACTTTTGTTTACTGTTGGAGCTGATGATGGAACTTATAAGATCAGTGTTTTTTTTTTTCCTTGTTGATTTTGTATTTTTCACAGATTTTGTTTTGAATGTTTAAACTTTTGTTGGGCTTCTAAATAGAAGTCACATGTAGATGATGATGATGATGATGTTAACCTCGAGGGTTTGGAGAACAGATTGAGTCAGCTTAAAAGGAATATTCAAGGAGAAAGAATTAGGTCTATTAAAGTAAGGATGTTCTATATTAATTATCCTAACTTTCTCAATTTTTTTGAAAATTTTAAAATCTTTTAATCCGTTTGATTGTTTTCCTGGCAATGTAGGACAAATTTGAGGCTAATAGAACGAAAGTGGATCTCAATGTCTCTCCACTTTCGTCTGCTGCGTTGAACCGGGCTACCGCAGGGGACAATGGAAGTAGCAATATGTTTTCTTCGAGAATGGAAATTCCACTCTGCAAGTTAAATGGTTTTTCTCATGGGGTGGGAGATAGAGACTATGTTCCTACTAAGGATGTTATCTCAGCAAGTATCAAGCTTCCGATTGCTGAGAGAATACCGCCATATACTACCTGGATATTTTTGGACAGGCATGCACTTTCCTTTTTCATTCTCGTTTTTAACTATGACATAGTTTTGAGTGCAATTGTGGGTGCTTGTTTTTCTGAGTATAGAAGTTTCACTATGATCTCCTCATTGAATTAATATTCTTCAAACATAGGTTCGTTCTAAATGAATCAGTTAGGAGCAATTTTCTCCAGTTTGGATATTGGGGTTCCCACTGATTCGGATCAGATCTGTAATAGATCATGGCACCCTTCTATCCTTTCGATTTTTATATCTGATTTTCTAGTTCTCATTTTGCGGTGGGAGCATGCTATCCTAAAATCAGTTGAACAGTTGACTAGGTCTCCAAATTCAGTTTCGCTATTATGTCTTGCTTTTTCTTGTCTGAAAATGTAACATAATAATGCAGAAATCAAAGAATGGCTGAAGATCAGTCTGTGGTTGGTCGAAGACAAATTTACTATGAGCACCATGGTGGTGAGACACTAATATGCAGCGATAGTGAGGAAGAACCAGAACCGGAAGAGGAAAAACGCGAATATTCCGAGGGTGAAGACTCTGTTATATGGTAAGTTTTGCAGAGAATGTGAATGATGGACTGTCACATTCTTTAATGGTGGAAAATTTTGATGCTGGACTTATCTTAATATTTGAAGAAGGAAAGAAGTAATTGGGTGGAATTTCTTAACCAATGAATTGCATATGTTGATGCTAAAGAAAGATGTGTAGTCATATCAAATTTCATTTTTTAATTACATTTCTTTACCAGTAAGTTTGAATTTCTTAATACCAACTTTGAGTTGAATTGGCAGGTTGATTGGGCAGGAGTATGGCATGGGTGAGAAAGTGCAGGATGCTATCTGCCAGTTCCTCAGCGTAGATGCTTCAGACATTCTGGTGTAGTTCTAGTCATCTTGTTCTTTCGGGTTTAGCTGATGATGTTTTTCTGGTCTTTTTCACTAATGGTGTTTGACTTTCCTGTCTGCTGCAGGAAAGATACGATGAGCTCAAGTTGAAGAATGAGCAGAATGTTGAGGGCTTTCCTAATTCCGGATTCAAGCTGGGAATATGTCTAGAAAAGGGCCTTGGTGCTGCACTAGACTCTTTTGATAATCTTTTCTGCCGCCGTTGCTTGGTACTTGGAATTTTTCTTTTGTGACAGAGAGAAAATGTGTTACTAAGTAATTTTTAGTTATGTTTATCCTTCTTTTGTTATTCTAACAGGTGTTTGACTGTCGTCTGCATGGATGTTCTCAGGCTTTGATTAGTGCTGTAAGCTTGAATCAGTCTTAACTTCTTTGATTTGTATTGCTAATGTTTCAATATAACCAGATGACCTTGGTTGACAGAGTGAAAAACAGCCTTATTGGTCTGATTACGAAGGTGATAGGAACCCCTGCAGCAAAGATTGTTACCTCCAGGTCTACCTCTCTCTGTCTCTTTACACACTCACAGGGACAAGTGTATTCGTAGTTAAGGGGGAACATTTTTCACTGTAGTGTATTCTCAATAAGCTATATTTAAACAGTGAGATCATTGAATTGATGTCATCAGTATTCTGTACTAGGTTTGAGGTTTAGCATGTATACGATTGCTAGAGGAATGATCTTTCATCATAGGTGTACGAGTGCATAGTCTTGTTTATCTATGAGTTTCTCTTTGTTCAGGAGTTTGAATAATCATCAATTCTTATGTTAATGGTCTTAGCTGAAGGCGGTAAGAGAACTACCAGGAGCAAGCAGTAACTTTGCAGCTACAACAGAAGACAAAGCTTCAGAAAAGGAATGCAGCAAGGCTGTCTCCTCTGATGACCTTCATGATGCTACTGGTGGTGCCAATTTGCAAGTTGAAAAGACAGATACTGATTCCATGAATTTAGATTCATCCTCCGGTTTAGAACATAACCATGGAATTAGGGGAAAGCGTGAGGGCCCGAATCTCGAAGACTCCAATGATCTGTCTAGTTCATCAAACAAGAAACAGAAGACCACAGCCTCTGATACAAAAATATCATTCGGCAATCCTATCCCTAGCTTAGATAAGGCGTTGGATAGCACAAAGGGTGATCAAGGTGGAACACCTGATACCAATAAAGTAAATAGAGACTCAGGAACTGATGCAAAAGTATTTGAGCCTATTCCAGACAATTTGGTCAATGATGGTGGTTCCTCAGTTTGTCAGCCAGAACATGCTAGTGGAGATGAAAGAATAATAATTGGAGAAATGCCTGAGACAAGTCAACCATCTACAGAGTGGAAGCCTATCGAAAAGGATCTTTACTTGAAGGGAGTCGAAATCTTTGGGAGAAACAGGTAACTGGTCTTGGTAAAATATTATCTTCAAACGCTAAACATGTATTTACATCTAGTATTTACATCATTTTCATGCTGTTTCAGCTGTCTTATTGCAAGAAACCTGCTTACTGGCTTGAAGACATGCCTAGATGTGTCCAGTTACATGCGAGAAAACGATGTTTCATGTTTTCGAAGATCTAGCACCCCTAATTTGCTGTTGGATGATGGCAGGACTGACCCAGGAAATGATGTAAGCTCTTGATCTTCCTAGGTTCTTTTTTCTTTGCAGTTTTCTTTAGTCTCTGCTACTTTGGGCATTGGTGTATAGAAAGTTAGTTTGCCAGACTGATAGGGTTAGGATCTAATCCAGCAGAAAAAAAATTCTGATCTGGAAAGCCAATCTCCGTACTTAAAATCCCTGAAACTGCATTGGGCAAGAGAAAAGATAGTTCATAGTTGACTATAAGTTGGCTTAGATAAGTAATTATTTTATTTGAGATTGTTTTCGATATTGTCATGCTATGTCTGTCAGAATCATATTGTAGTTTATACTAGTCTCTTATACTTTACTTGACAGGATGATGAGGTGCCTCCAAGGACAAGATTGTTCCGTAGAAAAGGCAAAACCCGTAAGCTGAAATACTCTACAAAGTCAGCTGGTCATCCATCTGTCTGGAAAAGAATAGCTGGTGGCAAAAACCAGTCCTGTAAACAATATACGCCGTGTGGATGCCTGTCAATGTGTGGAAAGGATTGCCCTTGTCTAACTAATGAAACTTGCTGCGAGAAATATTGCGGGTACGCTAACAAATTAACATCAAATTTAGTAATAAATGATCTTATATCCATCCATTGATTTAATTCAGGTGCTCAAAAAGCTGCAAAAATCGTTTCCGAGGATGTCATTGTGCAAAGAGTCAATGCAGAAGCAGGCAGTGTCCCTGCTTTGCTGCTGGCAGAGAATGTGATCCAGATGTTTGCAGAAATTGCTGGGTTAGGTAGTCAATTTAAATGCAGATCTCTTGATGTGCCACATACAAATTGAATTTACTATTTGATGAGTAATTTAAAAAGAGTTACTTATTTACTCAGTTGTGGAGATGGTTCTCTCGGTGAAGCACCAAGACGCGGAGAAGGGCAATGCGGAAACATGAGACTTCTCCTGAGGCAACAACAGAGGGTATAGCGTCGTCATTAGATCATTTATCAAAAAAAAAAAAATGCACTTGTTAATAAATCTAGTTTCTTGTGTGCTATATTTACCAGATCCTATTGGGGAAGTCTGATGTTGCTGGATGGGGGGCTTTTCTAAAGGTAAAATCATGTGAATCTCTTTCTCATTAACTATTGTTTCATACCTTTTCTTTATCTATAAGTAATCTGATCCTCATCTGATCAGAACTCGGTCAGCAAAAATGAGTATCTCGGAGAATACACTGGCGAATTGATCTCACACCGTGAGGCAGATAAGCGCGGGAAAATATATGATCGGGCAAATTCGTCCTTCCTCTTTGACTTGAATGATCAGGTGAAAAAAGTTCTCACCTTCGTTCTAATATATTCCTCTTAGACTTTGTATCTATAAGTAAGTTTTCAATATTTGCAGTATGTCCTCGATGCTCAACGCAAAGGAGACAAGCTGAAATTTGCCAATCACTCAGCAAAACCCAATTGCTACGCTAAGGTACCAAAAGCTTCTCGCTCATATCAGTTTTGGTGTTAAAACCATATATCTTTTAGTAACTATACCTTCTCTTTCGCTTCTAGTCACTCAAATTATTCAGAAGTTCAATTTAGAATGTTTACTAGGATTAGGTAGAGGCAAGTATCAACAGTAAAGGACCTAACAAAATTATAGGCGAGAGTAGCATTGTATACAAAGCTAAGCGCGAATAGCATGAAAGAAGACAAATGATCAAATCTAGCTTTGTAGATAACGTGTGTACATGTGCTAAATCAAATCCCTTTTCAAAGGGGGTGATAATGAGAGAATATTTTTACAAACAAGACTGATATGTAGTAGTTTAGTATTATTAACCACGGGATCATCTCTTTTAGCATGATTACAGTAATCTGTATTAAAAGAGTTTTATTTTGTATGTACACAAATAAACATAAGGGTCTTGTTTGTGTTGCAGGTGATGTTTGTGGCAGGAGATCACAGGGTGGGAATTTTTGCAAACGAACGGATAGAAGCAAGTGAGGAGCTTTTCTATGACTACAGATATGGACCAGACCAAGCACCAGCTTGGGCTCGCAAACCGGAAGGCTCCAAGAAAGATGATTCAGCCATTACTCATCGAAGAGCCAGAAAGCACCAATCTCATTGATGAATGCCGCCGACAAGGGGAAATAAAAGAGCCGCAGAGAAATAACTTATAAAGTGGAAATATATATATATGATGTTATTGAAGGTGGGTATAATTATTTTAGAGTTGAGATTTTTAATTTATTTTGACATCAAGTTTGGACTTTGTATAGGGTATAAAACAATTTCTGAATTATGATTGCGATCAAGTCAATATGTAAAATATTCTTTGGTGGAGAGGCAATTCAAAGACAAAATTAGTGTTGTGTTTGGTTACTCATTCTTTTAGTCAATCAGTGTCAAGAGTCAGACTTCTAAACAAATCACAATCTACTTCAATGAATAAAACTAATTAAATAATCGAACACAGTAGAGTAAAGTAAATCGGTAATCCTATAAGCAATCTGGATAACTAAACCGGTTTCCGGTTATTGGAATACTGGTTTACTTACGGGTTCTGAACACGCCTTGGACCAACGTTGGCACAGTTCGAGTCGGATACGGCTCCGTTCCAAGTTTCTCAACATTGCAGGTGGTGAGGTGACCACCATCTTCCTAGACTTTGATTAGTCGGATCCACCATCTTCTTTGTATTTCGATTTTGCTTTCAGTAGCAGAAATTTTCGTCGTTGTCAGAAGAAGCGGGAAGAACAATGGCTACGGAGGCAGCTCCGATGGACGAAAAAGCGAAGAGAATGAGAGATCTATTGTCGAGCTTCTACGCTCCGGATCCTTCAATCTCGACGAGTGGTTCATCGATCAACGCCTCTTTCGATAACATCAACAGCACTTCATTCGATGCTGATCAGTACATGGATCTCATGGTTAGTCTTCGTTTCTTGCCCACTTTTTTGGTAGATTTTTCGTGAATCTACCACACAAGCGTCAATATGTTGTAAATTTTCTCAATTATTGAGTGTACGATTCAACGAAGTTGGGTTCAGCTCCTTTGATCTTGGTGTGAGGGGTTAGTTCGAAAGTTAGAATAGGTTCAGATCCGACTAGTATCTTCTGGAGCCTGATAGTTAGTAGCTTTGAATTGTGCCAAGTTTACAGTGCAATATGTTTGTAGAGAACTCTTGAATTTTGATTAGGTGTACACAATGGATCAATGTGGTTGGTCATGAATTTCTCTTAGCTGGTTTTGTTGATTTATATGCTCGAATCATATGAGAATTCTGCCAAATTGAGTTCTACGTATCAGTGATCTATGAGGTTTATAGTTCCTCACTCAGTTGGATTTATGAGCTTTCTGTTAAGCATGGTAGACAGTAGTGCGAGTGACTGATAGAGAAATATGCTACGACCTTATGGTTTTATTGGCTTTTGTAGATTAAAAAGTCGAATCTGGAGGTGCTTCTGCAAAGACATGTTCAAATGGCTGCGGAGATTAAAAATCTTGACACAGACTTGCAAATGCTAGTCTATGAAAATTACAACAAGTTTATCAGTGCAACAGATACCATCAAAAGGTACTTCCGTACTTGTAATGGCTCGTGGATCGTTTCAAGTGTTAAGCGTGTGATTAAGCATTTTAACACTTTTCTGTATGATTTAATACACCTCTCATGAGTATGTATATCCTAAATTCTAAAAAATGCTTCTTTACTTGTTAGGATGAAGAGTAATATTTTTGGAATGGAAGGCAATATGGACCAGCTTCTTCAGAAGGTGTTTTTGAACACATAGAATAACATTTAGTTCTAGCTTTGAATATTGCATGACCGTCTAACCCATAGTGACTTCTGCAGATAATGTCAGTGCAATCAAGGAGTGATGGGGTCAATACTTCTCTATTCGAAAAAAGAGAACATATAGAGAAACTGCACCGGACACGTAATCTTCTTCGTAAAGTTCAGGTATGTAATAAATCATTGCTATTGGTTCGTTTTATATTCTGTCTCATGTTATTTTCCATGTAGTCGCATTATTATTATAATAGTGGTATGCTGCTTGACATTGTGAATTTACTCAAACTTATTTTTGTAAAAGAGCAGTTCATCTATGATTTACCTGCAAGACTGCAAAAATGTATCAAGTCAGAAACCTATGGCGATGCTGTCAGGTTCTATATTGGAGCAATGCCAATTCTCAAGGTTTATATCTATCCTAAGATAAACATCCCATATACTTCTCGTTCAGTGTTATTGAGGCAATATTTTCGTGAATATATATATGGGACTTATGTTTAGCGATAATAGTTTCTCTTCAATAATAAGAATTTCTCCTTCTGTTCAGGTATATGGTGATACATCATTCCAAGACTGCAGGCGAGCTTCGGAAGAAGCTATAGAAATCATCATAAAGAACTTGCAGGTGTACCTTTTGATCCTAGTACCTTTTGGTTTATCGACCATATAAAAAAATAACTGGTCTTTATGAATTTGTATTTGTTGTTTCTTTGAATTCTTGATGTGAAAAATTTATATTTTCTTGTTCGACAGACAAAGCTATTTTCAGATTCAGAATCCATACAGGCGAGAGCTGAAGCTGCAGTGCTTCTTAAGCAGCTGGATGTCCCCGTTAGTACTTTCTCTTTGCTCAATTATTTGTGACGTTTAGTTTGTTAAAACATCTATAATCTGGGTGAAGGTTGGAGCTACGTAGAACGTTCCTAATGTTTGTACTTTTTGTATAAAACTGGAGTGTTTTCTTTGTTGTATATACGGATCACTAGTTGTTGTGACATAACTGGATATCCTGCAGGTTGATAGCTTAAAGGACAAACTGTTGGAAAAACTGGAACAGTCTCTTGATGGTCTTCAAATAAAGGCTAAGGAAGCAAGTTTACTTGCAGAGCACAATGATTCATCTAATGATGCGGAAAGCAGTGACCAACTTCCTGCTAAAATTCATGAGGTAAACATGGACTATGTCGCTTCCTTTTGTTTTGTGCTTCTGATGCTTGCTAGTTGAAACACAGTAAACCTGAGTGTATTATTAAGCACTTTGAATATCAGTAACTGCAAGTGAATGGTCTTAGTAACAATTACATTAAAGAATAATTTTCCTTTTTTCTATCAGACTTATATTTTTCACTTTAGATATTCAAATGTTTGCCCCCTTTTCTTGATAGGATGCTGTGCGTGGATTTTCTGAGGCCATGCGTGCTTATCGAGAAATATTCCCGGACTCAGAAGAAAGGCTTTTCAAACTCGCTAGAGCCTTAGCTGCAATGTAATGCACATTTCATTAGTCCATAAACAGAGACTCTGTTTGTGTCTGACCTGCGTTATTTTTAACACTTATGGTTGTTAGGCACTTTGAGAACATGGAGCTATATATAAGAAAGCGGGTTTCTGCAGCAGATTTTCTTCGAATTTTCCGTGAGTACAGCGGTTTTCCTCATACCATTGTCTCTCATTTATGTTGGTTTCCATTACATTTTAAAGCGTTGATTAAATTAGTCTAATAATTGTATCTGAATTATGTTGGACATAGGAATCATATGGGAAGATGTGGTACTAATGGACGAGGTGCTACCTGAGGCTGAACTCTCTGATTTATCTGCAGAGGTTGACCCTTAATAAATTTATGTGGCTCTATTTTTTTTCTATGATGTGTAGAACTATGTATGATTACTAGTGCTCGTCATTTCAGGCTGCCCAGGTCACAGTTAAGCAATTTGTTGCAAAGACGTTTTCTCATCTTCAACAGGATATATCAGGTTTGCTTGTTTCCTAATTTCTTTCTACTGGATGCAAAGATATTGGTATGGGAAAAGAGAGAGAGAATGAGTATAGTTTGAATAATTCATAATAAGTTCTGCCTTTAAGTAATTTGAAGAGTAGATTAATGTCTTCATGAAGTTTTAGTCTTTGAAGGAATCAGAACTCTAATGAGGTCTATATATGCAGATACTATCTTGAAATTCGATATCAACCAAAAGGAAGCAGTAGAAGAGGAAGTCTTAAAGGTTGTCCTGGAAGCTAGCAAAAAGGCAGGGCTACAGGGCATCACAGATATATTCCAGGTATATTCCTCTTTTGTCATAATTTGTGATGTTTTAGTTTGGCCTTCAATTCCTCTGTACAAATTTGCACAGACGCTTATATTTGTTTATATCATTTCAGGACTTCCGTCAACTTCTTGATGAAAACACTGGAATATTTGTCAAGATGAAGGACTTAATCATTGGCTGGATTCAGAACGGATTTCAAGACTTCTTCAGGTCACTTGAAGCTCAATTTCTAGTACTTTCTGGAAAAACTAGCTCATCAAACGATACTGAAGGAGGTTTGGTAGAGGGAAAATCAAGTGAAAAAATTCATGCTGGTCTCATCCTTGTATTGGCGCAGCTCTCTGTCTTCATTGAACAAAAGGTCATCCCGAGAGTTACTGAGGTAACGAGTCTTACAACTGGTTTGATAGTTCAAGTTCAAACCACATTGGTAGCGGAGTTCAGAAATTTTATATGCCAATTCAGGAAATAGCTGCTTCCTTCTCTGGTGGAAATTCCCAAGCCTTTGAGAATGGACCTGCCTTTATTCCTGGAGAACTTTGCCGGGTCTTCCACGCAGCCAGCGAGAAGCTTCTCCAGCATGTATGAGATAAACTCCAAAATTTGAGGTCGTCACAGAAACTTAACTTAAACACTTCAACTAACTAAATCATTTCATATTTCAGTACATAGACACAAGAACACAGAAGATATCAGTTTTATTGAGGAAAAGGTTCAAGACACCAAACTGGGTTAAGGTAACGCTTTTGTCATGTGACAAGTCTTCTTAGAGAAGCGTTTTTTCAGTCATTGATTTCTAAAGATTCTAAATATTCTGCAGCACAAGGAGCCACGAGAGGTCCACATGTTTGTGGATATGTTTCTTCACGAGGTTTGACAACTCTTCTCTTCTCAGTCTGGAAATTATAACTAAGAACATACAATAACTCATATTTTTTTTTTGGATTTCTGCTTCACAGTTAGAAGAAATTGGTAAAGAAGTGAAACAAGTTTTACCTCAAGGGACATTCCGGAAGCACAAGAGAACAGACAGCAACGGAAGCAACACTACAACCTCATCACGAAGTAATACACTCCATAACGATAAGATGACACGGTCGAATTCACAGAGAGCTCGTAGTCAGCTTTTCGAGACACATCTTGCAAAACTGTTCAAGCAAAAAGTAGAAATATTCACCAAGGTTGAATTTACCCAGGTAAGAACGAAACATTAAAGTTTCCTATTTAGTTATATCAAGCGCACGCTCGTGATCTCCTGATCTAAGTTCTTTGTTGGTGTTTATTACTTACAGGAATCCGTTGTTACAACAACAGTGAAACTCTGTCTGAAGAGTTTACAAGAATATGTCCGGCTCCAAACGTTTAACCGGAGCGGGTTCCAGCAGATTCAGTTAGACATTCAGTTCTTGAAAGCTCCTTTGAAGGAAACAGTTGAGGACGAAGCTGCGATTGATTTCTTGCTTGACGAGGTGATTAATGCCCAAACCTTCTTCCGTTGCTTTTTTTCTGATTACTACTGAGTATTTGTTTACTTTAGGGTTTAGAGGATCTGTGTCTAGCTTTTGCAACTGATTATTCACTCTCGGACTGTGTTGTGTATTTTGTATGCACAGGTGATTGTTGCGGCTTCTGAGAGATGTCTTGATGTGATTCCGCTGGAGCCACCGATCTTGGATAAACTCATACAAGCTAAACTCGCTAAATCAAAGGAGCACAACAACAACAACACAGTTTCCTCTTAAAAAATGGTCATAACTCAAAGCAAGTGTGTCATGATTTTTGCCAATTTTTCCCGCTTCTTGTTATCTTCCGTAGTGTAAATCAAAACCATCAAATTGGTATGTATTTTGCAGAAACTCTCTAGTGTCAAACCAAATCTTTACTGTAACACTCTACCGTCTCTACCCCAAGCTCACAAACCCGGTTTGATTTGCTTCGAGTAAATTGGGTCTAAAACTTTCTAATGCCCCATTAAGCCTAAACCTAAAATCTAATTCGTGTAGTGGCTATAAAGATATTCATAACCGGTTTGGTCGGTCTAGTCAGGGATAATTTTATTATTTATATAACAGCGTTCCCTTCCTTCAGAGACTTGTTTCTTTCTAAAGTAAAACAAGAAGCTACAAGCCTCAAGCCATGGCCACTGCGATGGTTCTCTCTTCTCAAAACTCTCTTAACCATCGATTCGATCACGAAACCCTAATCGACCGTTGCCCTAATCCTAGCCTTCGCCGCCACTCTAACGCTGCTAAAGCGGCTCCTCGCCGACGCAGGCGAGCTCCTTCGACGCCTCAACCTACGGTGATCAAATCTCCGGCGGCGAATAATAATCTCGTAATGGAACAAGTCAAGATCCTCAAACGCGGCGAGACATTGAGCGCGTTTAGTAACAAGGAGAACAGTGGCTGCGATGTTACGAGACGACCTGTTTTGAAGAAGACGGTGAATGATACTGATCTGATTGTAACGTCGACTAATAGACTTGGACCTGAACCAGAGATTCTGATGAAGCAGATCGGAGCTTTTAAAAGATTGGAGATCTTCGCCGGAGCTGGTTGCTCAATTTCCCCGCTTCCGAGCTCTGTTCCGATTCCATGTTTTTTGGAGAAGAACAATCTCGTTGTTTAGATTTCCAAAGGTAGAGATTTTGGGGGAAGAAAACCCTAAAATTGCAACGAGTCTTTTAACATCGCAGATGTTGAAGAATCATGTGAAGTGAGTAAACAAATCTATTTGTTTATCTCAGAGGAGGATGAAGAAGATGGAGAATGTGATCGCAAAACTCCAATTACAGCCAAAACTTGGCTCTGCTCAGATTTGCACTCTGTAATGGAGTTTATTTTTGGTGTTACAGTCACTATGATGACTGACTCTTCTTGTATGGCTTTTGTGTTTTGTTTTTGGATTTTGAAGTTTTTGTACTTGTCACATGATCACATCTCTTTTACGCAATAAAATCTTTAGTCTAATAACATAATGGAAGACAACAACAACAAAAAACTAATTTTTCTTCGTCACATACAACATAATCAAACTATACTCTCTTTTAGGCAGGACTGTTTATCTCATTGTTGCTATCATCAGCTTCAAGATTTGTAGCAGGTAATACTTTTTTCCAGAACCAATGTTTACTCCATAAGAGTGTCATCTCTTCAATTGGCACTCCTTTGGTTTCAGGTAACAAGAAATAGACAAAGATGGTCATTACAGTGACCCAACCAGCAAAGAAGAGAAAGATTCCAAACTTGAATGCACAGAGGAGAGCAAGGAAAGCTTGAGCTATGATGAAAGTGAGGAGGAGGTTTACAGCAACCGTTATACTCTGTCCCGCAGAACGTGTCTCCAATGGGAAGATTTCGCTCGGTATGGTCCAACCGAGAGGACCCCATGACCATCCGAATGCCATAACAAAGAGGCAGATGAAGATGACTACGATGACTGAGTAGCCTTTTGATAGCTCTTCCTTGTCTCCAAATTTCACTCCCAAGATCACTGCGACTATGACTTGACAGATTATCATTTGTATTCCTCCACTGATGAGAAGAGCTCTTCGTCCCAATTTGTCAACTAATCCTATGGAAATCAATGTTGAGAGAACAAGAACAGCTCCTGTTAAAGCTGATGAGTAGAGAGATGCGTTTCCACCAAATCCCATTGTCTGGAACAGAACAGGCGCGTAGAAGAGAATGGAGTTTATGCCAGTGAGGATCTGAAACATTGGCATGCAAATCGCCATTACTAGCTGAGGCCTGTGTCGTTTCTGCAGGATGTTTCTGAAAGGATGTTTGATGGAATTCGCAAGCTCACTCGCATCTACCATGTCTTGAAGCTCTGCATTGACGTTTTTTGTTCCTCTTAGTTTCTCCAGTACATGTCGACCTCTCTCTGTCAATCCTCTTTCGACCAAACTGTTGGGAGTCTCGGGTAAGAAATACCCGCCAAGCGTCATGAGCAGAGCAGGAAAAGCAGCCAAACCAAGAGAGAGTCTCCAGCCCCAAGGCTTAAGCTGTTGAGTACCGAAATTGACCATATTCGCTGTAAAGATCCCAAGAGTTGTTGCTAACTGAAACATCATGTTTAAACCACCTCGGAGATGAGTTGGTGCCACTTCTGATAAATACAATGGAACTGCCTGAAAACAAAACCAAGCTGCTTTCATAAAGATGAGACTGGTCTATCGCCAAACCAGGTAAAAACTTTCTTAAAAGATGATATTGGTTCATCTACGAAATCAACCAAACAATATGTCTAACCTGATTTCCAAATCCAATGCCAACACCAAGCATGATCCGTCCAGCAAGAAGCATAACTAGATTCACAGCTCCAGCATTCAAAGCAGCTCCAACAAGAAAGCTGATTCCACCACAGACAATACTCGCACGCCTCCCGTAGTTCCTAGTGATGGGTGAAGCCACCAGAGTCGAAACCAAACCAGCCAAGTAGAGTGAAGAAGTGAAAGCAGCTAATCCTTGGTTATCGTATTTGCAGTAATTACTCTCATGAGCATGCTTCTTCTTCTCATACACCGCATGGAAAAACTCCTCAAGAAACTCATCCATGGAGGTAACTCCTCCTGTAAACAAAACCCATTTCACCCATTCTTTGAGTAGAAGATTCAGAGATACTGGATTCCAAGAAAAACAAAAAGAGATTATGAAAGAACCTGAGACTCCAATGTCATATCCAAAGATGGATCCACCAATGGCTGCAACAAGGCAAGCGATTATGACATAACCAGTGACTTTCCCTTGGTATTGTTCTGCTCTCTCCTTAGCCACACCGGTCGGACCAAACGACCCTCCTGCCATTTTCTTCTTCTTCTTCTTAAGCTTCTTATCAAGAGTTCGCTGCAACGGTTGACTTTTTTTGTGTTTGTGTTTTACCCAAATTCCGGAATCTGAGAGAAAATGAAACAAAAATTACACATTTAAATCTTCACGTGGCTTAGAATTAATTGGATTAGATTTTTCCACTTTGAGAATTGTGATTAATTGCGTGCTGATTCGTGTTTGGTACATCATTTGTTTGGTTTGAAGTTTGAGAATTAGAGAGTGGTCATTTTCTTAACCTTATCTTCTTCACATCACAAATCTATTTTAATACTGAGTTGCATTGCATGTCTTCTTACAGTATTTCCCTTCTCCATTTTCACAACAAATCTCTAATGATCGTTGGAATCTTATCTGATTCTGAATATTCTACCTTTATATATAACAGAAAAAAACAAGAAAAAAAAAAAGAGAGAGAGAGAGATTTTTTTACCTTTTTACCAAATGTCATTTAAAAAAAATAATTGGATTCTGATCTTATTCCGTTTTTACCACCTTGAGAAGAAAAGAAAAAAAATATCAAAATCGTTTCTAAGCTATACTGTAAAAAAAAAAAAAATGGTTTCAGACAGAAAGTGAAGAAAGACAAGTGTGATGGTTTTTGTCGTAGGTTGACGAAAAGAAAAAAAAAAAAAAAAAAAAGACAGATTCGGTTTTGATCCCGGAAGAAACTGGGGAATGAAAAAAAAAAAAGAAAAAAGGAAGAAGTAAAATAGAGAAGACTTACATGAGAAAAACAAGAAGAAAGAAGAAGATGTGAAGATTTTTTGTAGACTGGGAAATGAAAGAAGAAGGAGAAGAAGTGTTTTTGCTGTAATTTTATTTCACTGAATTTAAATCGGCTAAGATGAAGGCGATGTTAAAGATGATGTTGACCAAGTTCTTATCAAAGCAAGAGGGAGACTAGAATTTATTATTATACAAAAGAAGAAATCTATTAACTTTAAAGACACTAATTTGGATCGAAGCAATGGATTTAGGACAAGTGTTACGAAGAAATATAGAAACAAACTACGTATATGGTTTTCTTTTCACCAAAGGAAGGACTATGAAGATGACACTTTTTTCTGTATACAATTGTCACATTTAAAATAAAAAAACAAATATATTTCTGTATACAATTGTCACATTTAACAAATATTTGTTAAATAAGGTATGGGCAAATAAACCGATAGCTGAAGAACCGACCGAACTGAACCAAACAAAATCCAAAAATTACTAATTGAATAGTTAGTAAAATCTCCTATCCAAATTAATCAAAACCGAACCCGACCAACAATACAACAGGTAACCAAAATATTCATAAAATTTAGAAGATACCCAAAATAATATCCATGTACTATAATTTTATAAACTCAAAAATATTAGTTATTTTTAAGCCTCAAAACAATCAAATACTTCCTAGGCAAAAAAAAAAAAACAATCAAATACTTCAAACAATAAACATATCCAAATGTTGTTAGTTATATTTTCAAAGTTAAATACATTTTTGACAAAATTGTTATTTTACTAACTTTTACGTTTAATATATCAATATTTTGTATTTTTCTATTAATTTTGAACAAAAAAAAAAGACTAAAACAAATTCGATTTCGGTTAGTTACGACTATTTATTCAAATATCTGAACCAAAAGTAAACTAAACTGATCTAAACTGGAATTGCTAAAATATTCGAACTAACCGAAATCGAGCGTAACCGAACGGAAACCGAAACCGAATGTCCATAGCAAGTTAAATCCATGTTATAGTTTAAATTAGTAAAAGCTGACGCAAACATTCAAAAGTGGCTGTAGTTTAGTGGTTAGAATTCCACGTTGTGGCCGTGGAGACCTGGGCTCGAATCCCAGCAGCCACATTTTTTTCCTTCTTATTTTTACACAATCTCCAATAGGGGTATCATCGACATTACACTTATCACGATATCCTAAGATCTGGACCGTCCATTCACCCCCCGCCATTTCTCTCTACATTAATTTTCCCGCCAAATCTCATCGACATTTACAACCCTTTTACCGCCTCAAGTCTTCTGCTTTGCTTTCATTCCTTTCGTCTCTCACTCTTCTGCTCCGTCCCTCTCTCTCACTCGCTCGACCCCAAGCTCTCAAATCATGAAAGACCATGATTTCGACGGCGACAAAGGTCAAATCCTGTCTCCTCCGTCCTCGATAATCTCTTCCCTCTTTTCGTTTTTTTTTTTTTTATAATTCTTCTCTGGGTTTTGATTTTCATCTTTTCTTCTTCTTCCTGCAGTGCTTGCCAAGGACTTTCTCGAGAATTTCACCGACGCTAATGACAGATCTAAGTACTTGGAGATTCTCGTGAGTCTCCTTTCATCGATTTTTCTCTTCTAGGGTTTTCGCGAATCTCCCTAATTTAGGGATTTGCTCGATAATAGATTATCAATCCAATTGAAATTTGTAAACTCATTTATGTCTCATTCATGATTTGTGTAGCAAGAGGTTTCAAATCGTAAGATTCGAGCTATTCAGGTCGATCTTGATGACTTATTGAATGTGAGTGCCTTTTTTATTTTTTATTTTTAAATCTCTTGTTGTTTCTTTTTTGGTGGATGTTGTAATTGTAAATCCATGTGAACTTACTCATTTCCTTGGTGCTGTAGTATAATGATGATATTGGGGAGCTTGCAGGACGTGTGACTGCAAACACTCGCCGATATGTTTCCATTTTTTCTGCTGCTATTGACGAGTTGCTACCTGAACCCACGGAAGCATTTCCAGATGATGATCATGATATTCTGATGACTCAGAGAGCAGAGGATGTTAATGATAATGCAGATGTTCCTGACCCGCATCAGCAAATTCCTTCTGAGGTTAAAAGATTTTAGTAAGTTTTCAACGCTCTTTGTTTTGATTTTATTTTTGTTCCTTAGTCGGGTTTGAGTGTTCTAGTTTTATTTGTGTGAGAGAATCTTCATTGTATGTAAATTGCTGCTTGTAGCTTATTTGAAGACTGTTATTGCTCGACTGAATACGTTTATTCGGCTACTTTTATCACTCAATTTTTGTTGGTTTTTGGTTTCAGATAAGTTAGCTAATGAATCTACTTTTTATTCAGTGAGGTATATTTTAAAGCTGCTTCAAAGGTGAAGACATCTACAATCAGGGAGGTTAAGGCTTCACACATTGGGCAACTTGTTAAAATTTCTGGTATTGTGACCCGCTGTTCGGATGTCAAGCCATTAATGGCGGTTGCTGTTTACACATGCGAAGATTGTGGTCATGAAATTTACCAGGTACTTAACTATACCTGCCAGGTTGTAGTTTCTTATTCATTTTGCTAGCTACTAACTCCGAATATCTTTCTTTCACCTGCCAAATCAGGAAGTTACATCCAGGGTCTTCATGCCTTTGTTTAAGTGCCCATCTAGCCGCTGTCGCCTTAATAGCAAAGCCGGAAATCCTATTCTTCAGCTCAGAGCATCAAAGTTTCTAAAATTTCAGGAGGTTCTGCTCTGGTCAATGAGTGCCATTTGTGTGAATGTACTGATACCGAACTAATGAGTAAAAATCAATATCTTGCAGGCTAAGATGCAAGAGTTGGCTGAACATGTACCCAAAGGGCATATTCCGAGGTCAATGACTGTTCATCTAAGAGGAGAGTTGACAAGAAAGGTTGTTTTTTTTTACCTCTGTCTCTTGTTACTATAGTCTATAGGAGTCTATTTGTTCTCCTTTCAATAGCTGTATTGCTTAGGAATAGTCCACTGAAGAGTTAGTGTTCGACTTAAAAAGCATATTTTGAGCTGTTGTTGATTAAACTGAACACTCTACTTAATGGGTTTAACAGCTCCTTAAGAAAACAGTGAGCACTGTGCCAGGATTCTTAAATATTCATGAGATGCTAAGTAAATAACTTCCAATGGTGCAGCTTAGCAATTAATCAGTACCTTCCCTGCATTCAACAGGAATATTTTCCAATGCTGTACTGGGATGTTATCTGTAGATATTGTGATTTCAGCGTCATTTATTATAGTAGAATGGTTAATTTCTTACTAAATTGTCTTGAACTCTTGTAGGTATCACCAGGTGACGTTGTTGAATTCTCAGGAATTTTTCTTCCCATTCCCTACACTGGGTTTAAGGCACTTCGAGCTGGCTTAGTAGCGGACACCTATCTGGAAGCAACGTCTGTTACTCATTTCAAGAAGAAATATGAGGAGTAAGGCATTGTTACACCTTAACACTAGTGGAATATTCTGATTTAGTAACCTATCCCCTGTTTTTGACATTTGCATTAGTTACAAAGCAGCTATGCTGTGTGCACTATATCAGAAAACATCTATATATCTGTTTATTATGATCTACAGATATGAGTTTCAGAAAGATGAGGAGGAACAGATTGCACGTTTGGCTGAAGATGGTGACATTTACAATAAGCTGTCGCGATCCCTGGCCCCTGAGATTTATGGACATGAAGATATTAAAAAAGCTTTGCTTCTCCTTCTTGTGGGTGCTCCTCACAGGCAATTAAAAGATGGGATGAAGGTCAACTCTCCTGTCCTCTTGCAAAATTTCCATGATGCTGCTTTCTTATATGATAAAGACTATACACTTATTAGAATGCAGTTCATACTTTAGTTCATCTCCGACTATATAGTTTTTACCTCTTTGATCTACTTTCATTGTCCACAGTCTTCATTCATTGGGTTACGGAGACTTTTTATTTACAGTTTGGGTACATATATTCAGCCATTGAAGAGCACATAGCACTTGATTGGAACATGTTATTTGTGAAGACAACTAAAATCAAGACATTCATTTATTATCGTTGCAGATTAGAGGAGATGTGCATATATGTCTGATGGGTGATCCTGGAGTTGCCAAAAGTCAGCTTCTCAAGCACATTATAAATGTTGCTCCAAGGGGAGTCTACACAACAGGCAAAGGTAGCAGTGGAGTTGGTCTAACTGCTGCTGTTATGAGAGATCAAGTAACAAACGAGATGGTTTTAGAAGGAGGAGCGCTGGTGAGATACAATGATTCTTCACATTAGATATCCTAGAACATTATGTACTGCTAATAAGCTATATGATTTAGAAGATTAACACAATCTTAATTTTAGGTGTTGGCTGACATGGGAATCTGTGCAATTGATGAGTTTGATAAGATGGATGAATCAGATCGTACTGCAATTCATGAGGTCATGGAGCAGCAAACTGTTAGCATTGCGAAAGCTGGGATTACCACGTCTTTGAATGCTCGAACAGCTGTTCTGGCCGCAGCCAATCCAGCCTGGTAACTGACCTTTTATGAATGAATAAAAAAGTTATAAAAGGTATGGGATCATTGCTATCGGTTTTGAACGTTGCATCTTTTGTGTTTATGAAGGGGAAGATATGATTTGCGAAGAACTCCAGCTGAAAACATAAATCTTCCACCAGCCCTTCTTTCAAGATTTGATCTTCTGTGGTTGATATTAGATCGAGCTGACATGGACAGCGACCTTGAATTGGCTAAGCATGTGCTTCACGTGCACCAGACAGAAGAATCTCCTGCGTTGGGCTTCGAGCCGCTGGAACCCAATATTCTCCGGTAAGTTAAATAGCTTTAGTAACACTTGTCTTATTCTGCAGAGTCACAGGCTCTAACATGAGCATATTTGGTTCTCTAGTGCATACATTTCTGCTGCAAGGAGATCATCACCTTTCGTACCAGTAGAGTTAGAAGAATACATAGCAACAGCTTATTCCAGCATCAGGCAAGAAGAAGCGAAATCAAATACTCCGCATTCTTACACAACAGTGCGAACTCTTCTCAGCATTCTGCGCATATCCGCTGTAAGTACAATAAAGGGACTTGAAGTAGGATTGTTGCGTAAATAAGTTTGTCTATTGAGTGTGAATATATCTGCCTTTTTTTTGTCATATAGGCACTAGCAAGGTTGAGATTCTCAGAATCAGTGGCACAGAGTGATGTGGATGAGGCGCTTAGACTGATGCAGATGTCGAAAATATCACTGTATGCGGATGACCGACAAAAAGCAGGACTGGATGCAATATCAGACACATATTCAATTATAAGAGATGAAGCTGCAAGATCTAACAAGACCCATGTGAGCTACGCAAATGCTCTTAACTGGATATCCAGAAAGGTTAGTCACTTCTTTATCTTCATCTTCATCTGCATGTTCTTCTAGATAGTAGATGATCGTTGACACGAGTGATTTGGGTGTGTAAACAGGGATACAGTGAGGCTCAGCTAAAGGAGTGTTTGGAGGAATATGCAGCTTTGAATGTTTGGCAGATTGATCCTAACACCTTTGACATCCGTTTTATCTGAAACCCCCCTCTCTCTTTTTACCAAAAAAAAAAAAAAATCAGTAACATCACAAAACTGGAAACCAAGTATGATCTTATGAAATTGTGTGTGCTTCTTTGTTTTCAGTTACATTCCTTAACTTAGAGATAGTAAAACTGGATTTTGTAGAAGTGATCTTTTTTACTTGTTTAAGGAATGCCAAAAAAAATTACTTTTATATAATTCTTTGGTTTACTTATGATTTCAGTATTACAAAGAAGATGGTTTCGAAACGACACTACTAGTTTGTAAAAATATCATATACAGTAAAAAAAAATAGATTTTTGAAAGACTATAAAAGCTTGATTTTCAAAAATCATGTAGGTCTTCCCAAATTATTTAACACTTTTTAAAAAAAGTGGTATAAATTTGAGATTTTTATAACAAAGATGGATTGACGACAAAAAAAAAAAATATATATATATATAACAAAGTTGGAAAACAAAACCATATTCGGTTCAGATTTTAGTTCCGGTTCTGGATTGGTATAAAGCAATAGCTATACCGGGCAAAGCTTTAACGGCGATGAATTATCTCGAGACGACGGAACACAAAGAGAGAATCAGGGACAGAGAGTACTATTATTATTTTTTACCAAGGCGTTGTTTCCCGCCAATTCGCGAGTTTCGCCGGCGTATTTCCCGGTGAAAAGTTCCCGCGCAATCTCCTACACTCCATAATAACCTTCTCTCTTCAATCACTCTCTCACACTCTCTTCGCCGGCCGTTTCACTTCCCTTCTCCCTCCCATTTCTCTCTCTCTCTATCTAAGTATCTGTTTCGTTATTCCTCCACTCTCCGATGGCTCCGTCTCGCCGTCAGATCAGTGGTAGATCTCCGTTGGTGAACCAGCAGCGTCAAATTACCTCTTTCTTTGGGAAATCTGCTTCACCTTCTTCTTCTCCGTCTCCATCACCAGCTTCATCTCTTTCCAGTAAAAAAACCCCCAAATCTAACAAGCCTAACCCTAATTCTCCGTCTCCGTCACCACCTCCGCCTAAGAAAATCCCCAAATTGAACTCTAATCCCGATCCTCCTGCTCGTAGTCCTAGCCCTGGTCCTGCGACTCCTTCTCCTGTACAGTCCAAGTTTAAGAAGTCTCTGCTCGTCATCGGACAGACACCTTCGCCTCCTCTGTCGGCGGAAATTAAATACGGGGACGAGGTGGTGGGAAGGCAAGTTAGGGTTTACTGGCCGTTGGATAAGAGATGGTATGATGGGAGCGTGACGTTTTATGATAAGGGTGTGGGTAAGCATGTGGTCGAGTATGAAGATGGGGAAGAAGAGTCTTTGGATTTAGGGAAGGAGAAGATTGAGTGGATGGTTGTGGAAAAATCAGGAGATACGGTTAAGCGCTTGAGACGAGGCACTTCGGCTTTCAGAAAAGTTGTGACCGATGATGATGATGATGATGTTGAGATGGGTAATGTGGAAGAAGACAAAGAAAATCAAAGTGACGGTGATGACTCTAGCGATGAAGACTGGGGAAAGAACGTTGGGAAGGAGTTATGTGAGAGTGAAGAAGATGATGTGGAGTTGGTCGATGAGAATGAGATGGATGAAGAAGAGCTGTTGGAAGAGATAGATGAAGGAACTCCTAAGGTAATTAGAGTTTCCAAACCTGACTGTAGAAAGCGGAAGACTAGTGAAGTAACGAAGTCAGGCGGTGAGAAGAAAAGCAGGACTGATAAAGACACTATTTTGAAAGGTTTTGAGGCTTCTGTTGTGGAGCCTCCGAAGAAGATTGAAGAAGGTAAACCTAAGAGACTCATGTCGTAAACATATCGTGCTTGTTTTTTCCATTTTTGGTTTGTGATATGTCTTTTGCACTGGCTTTGGTTTCAGATAGTGTTGTTGTTGGTTGCTAAATATTCTTTTGTGTCTTACTGCAGCTGATAGAGTAGTCAAGGGTTTGGAAGATAACATATTGGATGGGGATGCACTGGCTAGATTTGGTGCTCGTGAATCTGAAAAATTCTGCTTCCTGGGAGTGTAAGTCTTTCACAAATTTGTTTCCATCATGAAGGCTATTTGCTACGGTTGTTAAGAATAGATAATTTAGAGGACTTAGAATGTCTCTATTGACTTCCAGATTATTTATGATAAGGGTACTTTGTCTCTTAAGCAACATTTTTCTACTTGCACGAACATCTCTATTATTCTTTTAACTTCATGATGTACTAGTATGTTGCATGATTCCTATCTTAGCTAAGTTTTAATTTGTTTGTTCTTGAAAATTAATTCTGGTGAACAGAGACCGAAGGGATGCTAAAAGGAGACGCCCTACCGATGAGAATTATGATCCGAGGACACTCTACCTTCCTCCTGATTTTGTGAAAAAGTTAACAGGAGGCCAGGTAAGAAAAACACATGTTAACCAAGTTCAGGATATTTGGTGAAGCTAATCAACTTTCACTTATTTGATTTTGTGGCCTTATTTCAGAGACAATGGTGGGAGTTTAAATCAAAGCATATGGACAAAGTTGTATTCTTCAAGGTAGAACAATAATTACTTTTTAGTTAGAATTTTTTTATTAATCGGAGATTCACGGATAAATGGTCTTTTCCGTGGCAAGCAGATGGGTAAATTCTATGAGCTTTTTGAGATGGATGCACATGTAGGAGCTAAGGAACTGGATATCCAGTATATGAAGGTAAGTATTTGTACTCATAACTAGTTGACGCATTTGAATACATCTTTAAAAATTGTCCAAAACCCCAAAGATTTGACATTATATAATGCTAAAAAGGTTATTTTCATTGGTGGTTACATTAGAAATTTACCTTATTGTTTCTAATGTTTCTCTCTTAGCAATTACCTGACATATGCGTTTGTTTTATAGGGAGAACAACCTCATTGTGGATTTCCGGAGAAGAATTTCTCTGTAAACATTGAGAAATTAGTTAGAAAGGTTTGTTTCCAGAAATATTTCAAATATGATCTGTTTCTGTTACGAGTGGAGAAGTTACATTCATGGGTAAACGTTGTACTTTGGGTTAGAAAAAAATTTGATTGGATTGAATTGAATGGAGCAGGGATATCGGGTTTTAGTCGTGGAACAAACAGAAACACCTGATCAGCTGGAGAAACGCCGAAAAGAGAAAGGTTCCAAGGATAAAGTATGTTCCACTATGAATCTAATTTAGTAGGCATAATCAGTTTCAAGTCAATTAATTTGTTTGCTCTTGGAACTAATATTTTCACTTAGCTGATGCCAGTGTAGAAAAAAATATGATAGGGATGACTCCTACTGACACTATGCCTGTTTTTGTAGGTTGTAAAGCGCGAAGTATGTGCAGTTGTTACAAAAGGCACTCTGACAGATGGGGAGATGATATTAACTAATCCGGATGCATCTTATCTAATGGCGTTGACTGAAGGAGGAGAAAGTTTAACCGATCAGAAAGCAGAGCACAATTTTGGTGTCTGTTTGGTTGATGTTGCGACAAAGAAGATAATGCTGGGGCAGGTGAGTTCTAGTCGTTGATATTTGGTGTCTGGTTGCACTTAGCATACGTAACATTTTCCGAATTACAGTATCTCTCTTAGGAACTGTCTTGGTGGAAATTTTTTTATTTTTGACTTTTCTATTCTAATTGATGTTTTTTTTATTTCCGCTCCTACCAGTTCAAGGATGATCAAGATTGTAGTGCATTATCTTGCCTGCTATCTGAGATAAGGCCGGTGGAAATTATCAAACCAGCTAGGGTGTTGAGTTCTGCAACTGAGAGAACAATAGTTAGACAAACCAGAAATCCCTTAGTAAATAATTTGGTCCCACTATCTGAATTCTGGGATGCAGAGAAGACCATACATGAAGTTGGAATTTTCTATAAGCGAATCAATTGTCAACTGTCTTCTAGTGAGGGAAAGATTCTAGGCGATGGTTCTAGCTTCCTTCCAAAAATGCTGACTGACTTAGCAACAGAAGATAAGAATGGTAGTGGTAGCCTGGCACTCTCTGCTCTTGGTGGTGCCATTTACTACCTGCGACAAGCATTCTTGGATGAGAGTCTGCTTAGATTTGCCAAGTTTGAATCACTGCCTTACTGTGATTTCAGCAACGTTAATGAGAAACAGCACATGGTTCTTGATGCTGCTGCTCTCGAAAACCTTGAGATATTTGAAAATAGTAGAAATGGAGGCTATTCGGGGTAAAGTTTCTCAATCGTACTATGTTTTATAAAATAATTTATGTGATCTAAATCTAGAGTTTTGTGTTTTGAAGAACGCTGTATGCTCAACTGAATCAATGCGTCACTGCATCTGGGAAACGCTTACTGAAGACATGGCTGGCAAGACCTTTATATAATCCAGAAATGATCAAGGAACGACAAGATGCTGTAGCAATTCTGCGGGTGAGTCTTTTAACTAGCAATTGGATACATTTCTGTTTCTCAACTAGAAAATAACTTGTCAACTTGGTTTCCCATTTGATCCATTTTCATTTTTGTTTTCTAATCCATAAATCTCTCATAACTATACTATATCCCCAGTTCTGGGTCAAGATCATGTTTTCCCATGCTTTCAACTAACCATCTATTTCTAGAACTTATTCCCTAATATTATGAAACTTACTCTGCTTCTTCAGAATGCTATGTCAAGGCTTTAGATTACACTATCCATCTGACAACTCTACGTATTATGGTATTGTCTTTACCTTCAGGGTGAAAATCTTCCGTACTCACTGGAATTCCGGAAGGCGCTGTCCAGGCTTCCAGACATGGAACGGTTGATCGCACGTATATTTTCTAGCATGTAAGGATTAGCTGGACTGAGGAGACGTTAATTCTTACACCATATGTTTATAACAAAGATTTACTAAAAATATTTGTCAAAAACTCTACGTGGTGTTTTAGTGAAGCTAGTGGAAGAAATGGAGATAAAGTGGTGTTATATGAAGATACGGCAAAGAAGCAGGTACAAGAATTTGTATCAACTCTACGCGGTTGTGAAACAATGGCAGAAGCATGCTCTTCTCTCCGTGCTATCTTGAAGCATGATAAATCCAGGCGTCTGCTTCATTTATTAACTCCTGGTACATCAATTTGCTCCATATTCAAAGCTTCATTTACCAATGCCAGGCAAATTGCAGAGCATCTAATATCATTTCTATGTCAGGTCAAAGTCTTCCTAATATATCATCCTTCATTAAGTATTTCAAGGATGCTTTTGACTGGGTAGAAGCTCACGATTCTGGACGTGTAATACCCCATGAAGGAGCTGATGAAGAGTATGATTGTGCCTGCAAAACAGTAGAAGAATTTGAGTCCAGTTTGAAAAAACATCTGAAAGAGCAACGGAAATTACTTGGAGATGCATCAGTGAGAATTACTTCACTATTTGTTTAAGCTCCTTAAATGACTAATCAACTGAGGGTTTTCTAATCAGAGCTTTGGTGATATTCTTCTTATCCAGATAAATTATGTTACAGTCGGAAAGGATGAATACCTCTTGGAAGTTCCTGAAATTTTAAGTGGGAGTGTTCCTCATGATTATGAATTATGCTCATCGAAAAAGGTAAATATTGGACCATTCTAAAGAAAAATTGGCATTTCACTTTCATTTCAACAAGTTGATATGATGGTTTTAGTTGACTATTTCTGCCTCGTGTTTCATGATTGTGCCCTCGCTGTTAGGAGGATATGTAGTCTTCTCGTAATTGCGGATATATTTACTATATAGAGACCCTGAAACTTGAACTTGAGTGTTTACTCTCTTTTCAGGGTGTTTTTAGATATTGGACTCCTACCATCAAGAAATTATTAAAAGAGCTATCATCAGCAAAATCTGAAAAAGAGTCGGCTCTAAAGAACATTTCACAGAGATTAATTGGACGTTTCTGCGAACATCAGGAAAAATGGAGACAATTGGTTTCTGCAACAGCTGGTATTGACAAGTTCATGTTTTATAATTTTTTGTTTAAGAAATTGTCAGTATCTTCCTACTGAATATGTATCTTTCATATTCAATTCCTGTTAACTGTCACCCAGTGCTAGCTTTGTGGGTCGCTTGGACTCTTTCGTTGTGGACATTTGCAGAGCTAGTTAGAATTGGGTTTGATTACACACTTTAGATAGAAGTAAAGCATGCGGAAGAAAATGAATCTTAGGCAGAGATATTGTTCAATTACATCTCATAGGCGAGATGGGTGTAAGATTGATTTATAGAACTAGCCAATTAGGCATGCATTCTATTAACAATGCATTGCTGACGTTTATGTGGATATATTGTTGACATGAATTCATTCGTTTAAGTGAATACATTATTGACATGAACACATTCTATTGCAGAGCTGGATGTGTTGATCAGCCTCGCTTTTGCTAGTGATTCTTATGACAGCGTAAGATGCCGCCCAGTAGTAGTATCAGGATCTACATCTGATGTTCCACACTTGTCCGCCACTGGTTTAGGGCATCCAGTTCTAAGGGGTGATTCGTTAGGCAGAGGTTCTTTTGTACCAAATAATGTAAAGATTGGTGGTGCTGAGAAAGCCAGTTTCATCCTTCTCACAGGCCCTAATATGGGTGGAAAATCAACCCTTCTCCGCCAAGTTTGCTTGGCTGTAATCTTGGCTCAGGTATGCTATCATTTTAAAAACTTTGAAGGCAATGGACCTTGACATATTTAATGTTGATAAAAGAGACTCAAGAAATGATGGTCTTTTCACAGATTGGAGCAGATGTCCCAGCAGAAACCTTTGAGGTTTCGCCTGTTGATAGAATTTGTGTCCGGATGGGTGCAAAAGATCATATCATGGCAGGACAAAGCACGTTCTTAACAGAACTTTCAGAAACTGCGGTGATGTTGGTAAGAAATGTTCATACTGTTTGTCAAATTGATTACTTGAAGCTTTCTATGATTAATGTGGAACTTATCACAGTTGTTACCCTTTTGAGTGTTGGTCGCATGCTTTGTTAAAGTATGTGAAATAACAACAAACACATTGATAAAAGTTATAATATAATAATATGCAGACATCAGCCACCCAAAACTCGCTGGTGGTGCTAGATGAGCTTGGACGAGGAACAGCCACATCAGATGGACAAGCCATTGCGTATGTTGAATCATTTATTGCATATCTTGTTGTTGGTACTTACGGTATATTGTTCAGTTCATGTTAAATATTTTAACTATTTACAGGGAATCCGTACTTGAGCACTTCATAGACAAGGTGCAGTGTAGAGGATTATTCTCTACTCATTATCATCGTCTCTCTGTGGATTACCAAACGAATCCGAAGGTATTGTGAAAAGTGTCTGCTTCAGTTTCTGAGTTTGAAAGACTTGAGACTATAAATCATCTGATTGCTGTGTACATTCGGAAACTTTTCAGAAAACTGATGGGTCTTGATATTGTTGGATAGGTCTCACTTTGCCATATGGCATGTCAAGTAGGAGAAGGAATTGGTGGAGTAGAAGAAGTTACATTTCTCTATAGATTGACACCTGGTGCCTGTCCTAAAAGCTATGGAGTTAACGTTGCTCGGCTAGCTGGTAAGAACATCGACTTCACTACTCCATCACCTTAAGCTTTCGCTTAAACAAAATGATTCACTCATCATATGTTTTATTGGTTTAATCTCTATAGGTCTTCCAGAATACGTGCTTCAGAGAGCCGTGATAAAATCCCAAGAATTTGAGGCCTTGTATGGTAAAAAACATGGAAAAACTGATAGTGAGTTGGCAGCTATGGTAAAGAAGATCATCAGTAGTGTTGCATCAGATTCTGATAACTCAACTTCAAAGGACTCATTATGTGAGCTACACTCCATGGCCAACACATATCTCCAGTCAACCAGCTAGTCTAACAGCTCTATGTCTTTCCGGTTTGTGATTGTTCTTGTAACCCTTTAACCAGTGTCTGATCCATGAGCTTCCTCCTTTCAAAATCTAAAACCCAAGTCAGTCGGAAATTTAAACTCCGAGTAGGCTCAATTTTGAGGTGTGGCTTTGAGCTTTTTGAGTCTTTTGTGAAGTTTTGGGTTTTCCACAGACTCTGTATAGTATGTATGATCGGTTTAATTTTTGTGAATATGAGTACTCTCAGATTCTGTTTGATCTTAAAATTGGTGAAACAAGTAGGCAACACAAGAAGTTAACAAAAGAGTAAATAATTTAAGCGAAAGTGAGTATACTTGTTTACGGTAATTTAACGTACTTTTTTTTATTAGGCTGAGTTGATAATACATATTTTGATTATTTTTTTTATACCAAATAACTCGACAATTTGAAGGTAATGTATTGGGAAAATATTCAAAACAAGAAACAGGAATTTTCTTATGTAAATTTACGTTGTTTATTATTATACTTTGTAAATTTGTAATGACACCATCCATCCATAAGCATCGAATAGATGCATTTCGTAAAAGAAAGAAAAAGTAAAATAAAAAGAAGAAGAATTAGAAAGAATGCGTTAAGTTTGGTTAAACAAAGCGGGGGTTTAAGCCAGATGTTGTTGCTGCTCTTCATCATCGTCTTCATCATTTTCCAAGTCATAGTCGTCGTCAGACTCAGAGCTCAACGTATCTTCTTCTTCATCAGATTCCTATTTTCAAAGGTCAAACATGCACACCACCAAAAAGTCAAAATAACAAGTAGAGAGAGAGAGAGAAAGAAGTTGAATATTTCACATTTGGCATTAAATGATGATGAATTGATATGTTAACTTATGATGACGATATAAAAAGTCAAATTTCGTTTATAAAAGATCACAAAATCCTCAAAACGTGGTACCTACATACTATACTACTACGGACTCGCATGCTTGAATCTTAAAAATTCACAACCTCACATGTTTGATTTAATTTGGAATATATATGGTCAAACATGCTAATAATGAATATATGCATGTAGAGGTTTTGTTACGTATCATATTTATATATATATAGAAAAGTAAACTTACATGATATTGAAGACGACGAAGAATTTTCTGAATAGCTGTGATTGTTCGAATTATTATGAACATTGGCAATAGAATCCCTATGGCCTTTAATGTTAGTACCTGTCATATATATTTCAGATATATAATTTTCAATGATTTTTTAATTTTTATTTTATGATTGGTTTTTTTTTTTATTATAAAAGGAAGAGTAATTTTTACCGTAAATACTGTGAATGGATACTCTTCGGTTCCATAAATCACATCGAATGTATGTTTCATCAGCAAAAACACTGAAAGCTGCCAACCATTTTTTCAAAAGATTAGTCTCTAATTATTACCTCAAGAATCAATTTATTTTGCAATCAACAAAACAATACAACCAGATTTTATACTATGAGATAATTAAATATAAAACCGATCCGGATTTGGTAAAGGGGTAAGAAATTATTTTGGTAGGAGTTGTGGCCTTAGGTGAGACAATGTTTTGTATATATTGTAAACAAAAACTAAAAATACTCAAAATTTTATTGGCCAACCACCAACTTACCCAACACTATGCAACAACAATCCAACCATTCAATAAAAAATTGTCCTCACCATAATTTGGTACTAAATGGTAATAGAAAAAAATAGTGATAAAGTTTATATAACGGTAACATGTACATTTCTTTCTTTTTCAAAATATGTTCAGAAAGAGTTCTTTTTAATTTATATATTCATGGTGGGAAAAAAGAAACACTATAATAATGATAACAATAACCCACACACAAACAAACTTAAGAAAAAAAAAAAAAAAAATATTAACATATATAGGCTTTGCCACATAACTACGAAATTAGATTTGGCCAAAACAAGAAAACAAAAAAGCTATGAAACAGTAAGAAGTGGTTGCCATATCTATTTCAGAGCTCCCCCCTTAACTATGGACTTTTCCCCTATCTCTCTCTCTCTCCCTCATCATTTGTTTTAACTAATTTTTATTATTATATTTACTACTACTAATCTAATCACTTTCTTCTTTCCTAAACTAAAAAGGATGATTGATCAAAAGATATATACTTAAAAGATTTAAAAATTAAAAAAGAGAACTTACAGTAAAAGTTAAAGATCTACAAAACGAAGCTCCTCTATCAGCAAAAGAATCACACTGAGAATAATCGGATTCAGCTACTAATCTTCTTCTTCTTCTTCTTCGCCTTCGTCCATTTACTCTGTTCCATGCATTAACCAAACATAAAAAAAATTAGCAAATCTTTTTGATATATTGTTAAGAGTAATTAAAGTATTTGCAAGCTATAATATAATATAACACTCTAAAACGCGTAAGCAAGGAAAGAATCAAGAAACCACGTACGTCTGTCAATTATTTTGCATAATTCAAACCCTAATTTTTTGTATTAAGAAAATAATAATTTCACCTGATTATGACTTCTTCTTCTTCTTCTTCTTCTTCTGCTTCTTCAATGAATTTAGATTGTTTTGAAACTGCTGTGTATCCATCTCTATACACCTGCATGGTTTCTTAATATTCTTAGTTTCATAATTTTGTAATGCGTGATCATCATTTTTAAAGAATATAGATTTCACTGAGTTGAGAAAGAATAATACTTTTTAAAAAGAGCCGTAATTAACAATTGTGATTGCGACAATTAAATTGTATCTTATAAATCATTATATCGGCATGAAAATAATTCGACGACAAGGAAGAAACAGTGACGCACTAAACAAATTCAAGAAACTAAAGAATTTGGAGGACACAGACAAACAAACAAACAAACAAACAAACCCAAAAAAAAAAAAGTAATTAAAATATCTGAATACAGCGAAGCGCACATCACACACACACAAAAATCAAGAAAAAAAATTGATAATGAAGAAGATAGATTTTATTTCAAGAAGGAAAAAATAAAAGAAAAGAAAAGAAAAGAAAAAGAAGTACCTGAAGACAGATTTCACAAGTAGTGTTTCCTTTTTCATCACACCAACGTTGTATGCAGTTTCTGTGTGCGTACTGTTTTGATTTGATCATCACACCCAACGAACGAATACATCATTTCAATATTTTTGACAACACTCAGAAACACACACCAAAAAGAAGATGAAGATGAAGAAGAAGTGAAAAAAAAAACCTTAACGGTGCCTGAACAAGCACAAGGAACTTCGAAGAAGCTTTCTTCTTCTTCATCATGACAGATTCTGCAACGCGATATTCTCACTTTTGATTTCTTCTCCTCCATTACCAATACCACATCTCCCATCTTTCTCTTTTTTTCTTACTGATTTTTTTGAAACTTCTTCGTTCCTCTGTTTTTTTTTTTTTTTGTGCTCTGTTTTGTTTATCTTCTTGAAGAAGAGCTTTTGGCAGAGAGAGATAGTCTGAAGCTTTATTATATAAACAGTTTTTTTTTTTTTAGCATATAGTATACCAAATTCCTATTTTACACTAGCATGTTCAATGGTGATAACCATTAAGGGTGTCTAAAACAATTAATTATTAAGTTTTATATAAATTTGATTTTTAGATATTTTGAAATAATTATCCATCCAATAAAGACATACAATAGAGAGGTGTCTAAATAAAAAATTCTTTATAAAATTTGAAAACATAATACAATAATACATTTTATGAAATCTATTACTAGATTGTTTAGTAATTTTTTTTTTCCTCATGATTGTTTAGTAATTAACAAATAATAATTATATTGAATTTATTGTGTAAGTTTTTATTATTTTTTCTTAATTGAAATTATTTTAGTATTGTAATTCTATATATTAAAAAAATGAGATAAATGGGTTATTATTCATTCCCTTTTTTTGTTTTTCATTTATTTATTTTCCCCCGACTAATTGCAAAACGCCATGTCACCATGTCTTAAATCCACAAAAAAGTATTATTTTGGACCAAAATACTAAATATTAGATCAAAACATAGAATAAACTATATTATTATTACATAAGACCCATCTTAAAACATCCAATATATCACCATTGTACATGTTTAAGTCTCTTTTATTCAATTCTTATAAAATGCAAATTTCTTTTGATGTTCTGATAAGATTCCAATTATTAAATCAATTTTCCTACTAACATGCTGTGTTTTTTTTATATAATCTAACTATATAAAGAAAATGATGAAATGGAAATAAACATATATGCAGAGAAATTTTGAAGTCAAAAAATATATGAATACAGAATTAGTTAATTAATTATATAGAAATTTTCATTCAAAATACAATGCAAAAAAAAAAAAACTGTGAATGAATCTTTGACCAACTAAATTCAGAAAGAATCATCAAATAAACAACATTTGGCTTAAAACTCCCAGTTAGCATCTCCCAATATATTGCATGAGAACAAAAGCAGGATTTACATATACGTAAACATATTAATATTGCATATGGAAGTGTTTTTCGTGTTTCAAGATTTTTTTTCTTTTTTTTTTTAAGAACTTATCATCATGGGAAGAATTAGAGCAAAAAATAAAATAATGGGTATAATAGTATTTTCAATAACATTAATTTCCAATCATCATGTTGCAATGTGATTGAAAAACAAAAACAAACCTAGACAATTTTTTTTATGTGAAACAAAAAACGCGGTTTATGTAATAAGATAGCTGGAATAAATGATTTTATTTCAGTTTCAAAACAAAATTAAGAGTTGGGAAAAAGAGATGGTATGTATAAATTGTCAACTATGAGATCACACAAGTCAACATAAACTTCAGACATTTCTCATCTGTTTCTTCTATATATAGCTGAGAGGCTCTCTCATCTCATCTCATCTCATCTCATCTCATCTAGTGGTACTTTCACTTTTGGGTTGTACTTGGGGTGACGTTATTATTAGATTTTGTGTTCTTTCGGTAGACAACAAATACTGTATAGTGATATTTCTAGTGGCCGGATTATAGAAATGATAATCTAGGTTTTTAGGGGAGTAACTAATTAAATAACAGTAATAATTAATAAGATTACTCTAGGTACGTATGTACGTGCAATATCTTTTTGATTTGATAAAGCTTTCTTTATGGGTAAATAAACCTTCAAATCACTGTTGTCTCTTTAGATGATCTATAGAAAACTCATCAATTACACACACTAAATTATAAATAATACACCATTAGGTTAGCTTTCATTTCATACAAAATCAACTTTTTCTTGTCATTTCTTGTCTTTTATAAAAATATATATTTGGATTAATTAATATAATGTCAAACCATACGCATAGGCAGCCTGAACTAGTAGCGACAATCTGATTACCGATGTAGTTATACTATTTTTCATTTTATATTTTATTTTTCAACCTATGAAACTTATATAAAATATGGAGTTGGAACTAATTTTGAATATATGAATTGTATGATTGCTTTAGCAACGGTCGGCCTGGTCATCTCTGCTCAGTTCACCAGAAATTTTTGAACTCGTGGGTTCCACTTTTATCCAAACATAAAATATAATCAGCATTACCCAATAAAAAATAAAAATAAAATCTTAGTAGTTCTTTTTTATGTTGCCCAAATATAAAAATCTTGGCAAAAAGTATTATCTCCATTTTTTTTTTTTTTTCATTTTTCACCTATTTGTCATTTTTCATAAACAATTATATGACGTTTTTGCCTAAATCATTTATAAATAGGAAATTAAACATATAAGTGAGTAATTGTTATTGTATCAACTATAAAATATTTTTTTAAAACATTAAATTCAATTTTCTGTTTGAAGTTTATGATTTAATTAAAAAGAAAAAATTGTCATTGTTGTATAGCTTCTTAGTTCAATTAATATTGTTTAATTATCTTTAAATGGCAGATTCTGTAAATAAGTAGTAAAAACAGAGTTTTTCATTTTACAAGATTATATATGCTCTTATGAAGAAGATTAACGATACTATCAAAACAGTACATTTCATCTTTTATCATTTAATCATAACAAAAAGTAATGGATTACTATCATTATTTTAACAAAACACATATTGAAAATGTTATCAAGGTCAAGTATCCATTTTGGATCGTACCCATACTCTGATGTTGTCTATATTTAACACGACGACACTCTTAGACAATTATTTCATTCTTTATAATATATAAGACAAATGTTGTTATTATGTAGTTATAAAATTGCGTAATTATTTGATAAATATCATCATGACAATCTTAGATGCTGACATTTGTGCTTATCTCAATTTTTTCTTTTCAGTTGGGGACCTTATCTTTCTACGTTGGATTTTTGTTTGGCTTTCTATTACTAAAAGAAAACATCTAATTAATAATTATACTATTTCAAAATTCGCCGACTAATCATTTTCTGGTAGATTCTTGTATAATACTGTATTATTATGCAACATTATTGATTTGCTCATATTTAAATTTAAAAAAAAAAAATTTAATTGCGCAGCCACACAAAAGTATATATTGTTGAAGAATATGTCACTATATACATATATCAGGAGATATTGTACATATAAAGCTATTTTTCGTAAATTCATTTATAGAAAGTATAATTGTTTGTTATGACTTATGAACCATGCATGTGTATTATCAAAAAAAAAAAAAAATACTCTTGGATTTTTATCAGATATTTCCTATAATATACTGTGTACATACATACAGTAATGATCCGGAAAAGAAGAAAAAAAATTATATTCCTTGAACTAAAAAAAGGCCCATTTGGAGAGCTTGTGTTAAATCTGTAAGTGGGCTTAGTGGATCCTATCTAATTGGGCTTGCTTTTGACGTAAAAGACAAAGGCGGTATCCATTGTAAACATCAGTTTGTGATTTCGGAATCTGCACTGCTTGCCGTTTTTCCTGTTTTACTTTACTTTTTCAATCCCTTTCCCACACTTGAGTTGTGATCATAGCAAATTAGAAACCTGACGAGAGACCATCTCTCTCTTTCTCTCTTGATCTGAGTAGTTTGTATGATCTGAGACTGAGTAGTAGTCATGTTCATGCTTGATTGGTTCTATGGCGTCCTCGCTTCGTTAGGGTTATGGCAGAAGGAGGCTAAGATCTTGTTTCTAGGACTCGATAATGCTGGTAAAACCACCTTGCTTCATATGTTGAAAGACGAGGTTCGCTCTCTCGATCCCAATCCTTTTTTTTTTTTGAATTCTTCTTAATAGATTGCGCTTTGATTTGTGACAAGTTTCTGATTTTTTGGAGTAGATGCTTTACTTTGATTTTAGGTTATTGCTACTGTTTGAAATCCTTTTTAGCTCAATCCCAGATTAGTGTTTAGTTCATTAATGATCTTATTAACCGGTAAAACAGAGATTGGTACAGCATCAGCCGACGCAGCATCCAACCTCTGAAGAACTCAGCATTGGGAAAATCAAGTTCAAGGCTTTTGATTTGGGTGGTCATCAGATTGCTCGGAGGGTGTGGAAGGATTACTATGCCAAGGTATTTTGAGATATCATCTCCTCTGTTGTATCTTTTTGTCATTTATCTTAACATGAGGCATCTATCTTTACAACTTATGGTTTTGTCGATTCTAGCTATTCACTGCCCCCTTGTTGTCTTTATTGAAGATTTCTCCTCATTTCACGTGTTTGCCTCTCTGTATGTGCACCCGTTACATTGTTCTTATGCACTTCTTCCTTGTGAAAACAAAAGATTATGTCTTGTAGCTTAGCTTGCAGACAATGCATCATGTGAAACAGTTTTCACTCTAGTGTCAGTTTTCAAGATTATCCAAGTCGAAGACTTTGAGTGTGTAGCTTTCGGTAGTCATCGTCTCTGATAAACATTGAAGGAAGAATCAGAATCTCCAAGTGTTTCGGCCTGGTTAAACTACTTCAGTGGAAGAGTTTTATGAACCATCAGTTTCGATGATTACTCTGTTTTTTGCAGGTGGATGCTGTGGTCTACCTAGTTGATGCTTACGACAAAGAGAGATTTGCAGAATCGAAAAAGGAACTCGACGCACTTCTCTCAGACGAATCCCTAGCCAACGTTCCATTCCTCATTCTAGGAAACAAAATTGACATACCCTATGCTGCATCAGAGGACGAGCTCCGTTACCATCTTGGCCTCTCCAACTTCACTACAGGAAAGGGTAAAGTGAATCTAACGGATTCGAATGTAAGGCCATTGGAGGTTTTCATGTGCAGCATCGTCAGGAAAATGGGTTATGGCGAAGGCTTTAAATGGCTCTCTCAATACATCAAGTAAGACTACTAGATTCCCCATGGGTATATAATTAAACCTAAGTTTCTTTAAATCTCGTTTTCTTTTTCTTTTTTGTACTTTGTCTTGCTCCTTTTTTTTTTTTTTAAATGTGTTGTAAGAAAATGTCATAAAACGTAGCTTCTCGTTTGTCTGATCCTGCACTGGTTTGTTTCTTGTAGTGATTTTTTTTTACATTACATGCTTCGTTACTTATCCTCGATATATTATTGAAATAAAAGATGAAAAAGTTTTCTATATGTGAAGTTAGTTAACTAACCCAATAGAGAAAGAGATGTGTGGTTGACCAGTTTTTTTCACTTTCATTTCACGCATTAGTCGATATATAAATAAGAAAAAAGTTTAAATACGTGTGTAGATGTAGATGTACAAGCAGCAAAAGAGTGTCACGACCGTTTGATGAATCTTTGAAATAAAATCAAACCATCCATGAGATTACCCAACAAACCCATACAATTTGTTTTGTATATGAATAAATTATCATTATAAGTAAAAGATGGAACCGTTTAACGAACTCAATACAAACCAAACCATATTTCACATGTCTTGTGTGTGTTATATATAATCTACATAGACGTAGAAAACATAGTTATAAGATCATTCTGATCTGACAATGGGTAATGTCGCCGGTTCTCGGAAGTTGGATGCTGCAGCTACAATGGCTGCCGGAAAAGTTGTATTATCGGACGGAAGAGTGCAAAACTTAGAGGAAGAGACGACGGTGGCTGAGATTATGCTGGAAAATCCGCAACACGTGGTTGTCGAATTTGATCCATCATCCATATCATTCAACAACCCCCACCGGAAAAACAAAGATGGAAACACGGTTAAGAAGAAGCTGGCTCCTTTGCCAGCGGACAAAACACTCGAGCCGGGAAAGATCTATTTGGTGCTCCCCGCCAAAAGAAGCTTTGGTGGTGCAACCAAATCATCGTCATCCTCATCATCATCGTCATCGACGGTGCTGACGTCAGAGGAGATGAGGAAAATGCTGTTTAGCGCCACGGCGATGGTAAGGTCGTCATTTAGCTACTATGAAGGGATTCTTCCTTGGTTTACTACTAGAAGTAATAAAAATATTAGTCCGGCGGCGGATGCGGTGGTTGCTGCTACGACGGTTGGAAGGTTGGAGGCGGAGATGGAGGAGGAAGAGAGGTCGGAGTTTTTGAGCCGGCAATTGTCGGGAAAAGGGTGGAAACCAAGCTTGGATCCTATCAAAGAGAAGAAAGCAAAGAAGAAAATGCATCAACGGTTCTTGTTTTAAATACGAGGTCGTTTTGTTCATATCCTTTTCCAAGTATTTTTGTGTGTTTTTTTGTGCTAAAATTGTGTAAATCGCTTCTTTTTACGTGCGTGGTGTGTCTGTACGCCGGTCACGGGAAACTCACGTGAAATCCCAGAACCCTCTGTTTCGCTCGGCAGCTCTTGATACTTGTAGTACTTAGTATTTAATTTACTATGCAAAAGCAAAAGTCAACTTTTATATCTGTGGTGTCGAAGAGCTCCTCATCAGCTATATGCCTATATATAGTTCTCTCAGCTAAAACCAACCTTTCGATGAGGCCTGTGATTTTCAAATTGATGTTGTTATTGAGAACTAAACCATTCTGGCTTTTTGGTCCTAGCTATGTGTGTGATCTGCTAACTAGAAAAAGTCTTTACGCATATTAATTATGGGACCAATATTGGTCTTTGTGAGGTTCACATATTGTAATTTGGTGAAATTGTGTGTACTTTCTAAACTTGTGTTAAATCAACCAACGACTCTTAGACTCATCAAGGGTTTTCATTTCAGCCCAAATACTTTATTATCCATAAGAACCAAGAAAGGGTCGTTAAGGAAATAAAGAGATGCATGTTGCATTTTCTTGTTAAAATAAAATCTATATATGAAAACAAAACCTTCAAACGTGTGTATAAATATACTTTGCATATATAAAGCAATGTATATATTTTTTTTTTTGTCATCCTAAAGCAATGTATATGAACAGAGCAAAGTATCGGTAAAAGAAAATTCCAAAGTATAGGGTATATATAAGAACATGCATTTTAAAGTCGAGCAAAAACAACAAAATAAAATCGTGGTACAAAACTAAGTAAAATGCAAGTTACGTTTTTCCTTTTCATGTGAAAATACTTTCTTCTTTTTTTATGATTAGTTGATGAAGTTATAGAAGAAAACTTTTGTGTATAAGAAAGAAGTATCAAAAAATTTATGTTGGTATGATTAAAATTTGAGAAATTAGGGTAGAAAACATCTCTTTTTGTATGCATTTTTGACACTTTAATATTGAGAGATCTATTTACATGAGTGGCATTTTTTAAAGATAATAACTTGGTGGATTTTAAAATTTGGCCTAATAAACCGGTCAAGGACATAAAAACGTGGCATAATGGACGCAAAGCAACCCCATACGCACACACACTTTTCGGATATCTAATTCGATCGCGCACCATGATTTGGTATGATACAATTTGAGGAGCGTACGTACTGAAAAAAGAACAATACATTTTACACTTTTTTTTCTTCTTCTTTATATGAGAGAAATTATGATTAATCCGATGTTATTATTAATAGTTTAGAAAGCAACTACACTAATCGATTATAAGAGAATCCATAGAAATAAAATGGTTTGCATGTGACACGTGAAATCTCGCCATCATGCACGTGCAGAGAGGTGATGAGGTCACAATGGATCGGATGATGATGATCTCAACATAATATGATTGGTTCATCTTGCATATCTAATGATAAATAATATAGGACAATTCTCAAAAATAGCATTAATCCTCAAAATTCAAAAATATACTACTATAATTACTTTCTTCAATGTTGTTAGGTCATAGGCTTTTTGCTCCTAAATACACCCCCGTTCACAAACATTGTTTGTTTGCGGCCAACAAATGTAAACTTAACATCTAGAGGAAAATTATAAAAATATATGTTAGGCCTTTTAAGTCTTTATTTATCAAATAATAAAAACGTAACTAAGGAATAATGCGTGCTACATTTTGCTGAAAATGGTATAAAATTATTTTTCAAAAACTAAAATATAATCATATGTACATATATATATTATGGTTAAAATTAATAATAAATGCAGTAATCTAAATATGGTAATTAAAATATATTATCATAAATCAACACATGTGGATGTGGGTCAAATTTTTGGATAAGGGAATCTTTAGGGCTTCACAACAAAGTTGTGCCTTCATTGGACACCAACACGTATTGATAATTGAAAAGCTTTACCATTCATGTTAATTAACTAATAGCTTAAATAGCAAGTTACCAGTAGATGAGATCTCATTGGAAGAGTTAGTGCATGTTATTATATTTAACTACTTTACATTATACTTAAATGACACAATAGAATGATAATGGTGAGATCAATGGCATATAGTTGTATATAAATATGAATAAATCGAAATTATTAGTGGCAACTAAATGGACCACTCACGAGATTGCATTCGCATATCTGTAAACTTCAGGACTATATATATATTTAACTAATACACTCTTGTAATAATAACTTTCAATAAATACGCAATTTCCATTATATATTAAAGAAAATTCACTTTGTAATAATGTTTATTGAATTTACCAAATATATCTCTGTTAGGAAACTAAAATGTTGTGTCATTTAGTAAACACACAATGTACAACTTCGAGTATACAACAAACAAAGTGCCAAACACCAAAATTGTTAATCGACAGAAATTGAATTCAGATTATATATCCTTCTCTTATCTAGTATAGTGATACAATTATAAACTTCTCTTTTATACTCCTGAAAAATAACATAGGCATGTTTCGGTTTGTATTAAATAAAACGTTATTAAATGTACAATTAGTAAGCTCTCACCAAACAACAACTACTCGGCAGCTGTACGTAAGGGATCCAATGAGCATGAGTAGCCTATACGCAGAAGAAAACATATTTATAATCTAGAGATACTTGACCAAAAAAAAAAAAAAAATCTAGAGATACTTCTAATTTTTCTCCATTAACAAATATATATAAATTAAAAAGATCAAACATTCAAATTAATATATAAAAAAATTAAAATTTCCCTTAAAGAAACGAATAAATTATTTACTAATTACGGAACGAAGAAAAAAAAAAGTTTGATGTATTACAAAAAAAACACAACATGTGTTTGCCCACTTGAAACATTGATGACTTGCTCTCTTCTAACTCGGCACTTTGTATCCTCGGTATTTTAAAATTTGATTCTTAATTAAATTGTTTTAGAAACCAAACCATCATGTACCATGTCATGATTCTTTAGAGTATTAAAGATTGGATCCTTCTATGCCTTGCATATATATATATATATATATATACCAACACTGAGCAGCAGCCATAGCTGTACTGTATCATCAACAAAGACATATTTATTACGGGTGATCAGTTGCATAATACTTTAATTGACAAAGAATTAAAAGACTACTTAACAACTTCCGGGAGAATTGTTTTAATTTAATTATATGGAGTTTACTATAAACACAAGATTTGCTTGGATGTAAAATAAATTTCACAAAACAAGTGGGTTTCAATTATTTTTGGTATGATTGTTTACCCCGCTATGCTTAAACTCTGCCAGGTAGTTAATCCAAAGTGACATCCTAATTTTGTCATTACAATGCACAATGACCCACCTAATTATTCAAAAATCACGATTTTGATCAGTTGGAATTTTCAAGTATTACGGAAATTGAAAAGAATTTCACATCAACAATAAGTTTTTTTTTTGGGGGTAAAATTATTGTATATATCTTAACTTATTATTGCACTGCATGCAGGTATCTCAACTCTACAATGTTACTAGTCCAATCTTCACTTTCAAAAACCCTAAAGCATTAACGTAAGGCAACATCATCATCATCATCATTCATCATCATCATCAAGTTTTACAACCATCAACTAAATTATGTGATTATATATATCGTTTGCATCAAATCAGAAGTCATTTGTTTCCTCGACACAACATTGAAAAAGAATAAAGGAGAGAGAGGTTAAGAGCTGTATATGTAAAATGAGCTGTGATAACATGTTTGTATAGAAAGAAACCAAATTAAGCAGACTCATATGATACATTACATATTAGAACTGGTCATGTTATTTTGCAATTATGTCATTCTTTGCTGGCCCCTTTCCATACATTGGAGCCCCCAATTCTGAAGACTTCTTCATAATAGAATTAGAAACTCATACACACATAATCATTTATTATTCCTAGGACAAGACATATAAATAACATAAATATATATATGTGGTATGATTTTGTGAACACCACAATTATCAGTCATGGTTTTTTTTTTTTTTCTTCACATAAACATAATCCAAGAAAAAAAAAATTGTACTTAGCGTTTGAAAGAGAATCGAATCATGAAGATAGAATAATTGTTTTTGAATGACCAATAATTATGTCCTAATGGTTAGCTCATAAGATTGTACTTTTCCAACATTGTGGCACAATTAATTAGTGTACCGAAATTAATACTAATCTCTAAATAATTGCTTTTGATTTGGTGTACATAGCAGCATCCCTATTTTAACGATATTTATCCAGTGGTATGTATAGAATTAACATATATAGGGGTAAAGTTTTGTTACAATGTGCAAAAAATATTGTAAGTATATATTAATGAAAATATGAAATGGGTTTAGATCACTAGGTATTCATTTCCTCGTTTTATTCTCTTCAATATGGAACTTAGATTAGGCATTTTTTAATCCTCGATGTTGATGTAATGATTCACTAAATTTATGAATATTTCTTTTAGCCGAGTTTAATGTATTTATATAAGCTAGATTGTATAGGAGAATGCCACGTCGAAGCTAATACAAAGTCATATATATATTCTTGGCGTTAACGCAACCATTTCCTTGTTACTTAAAAATGTTAATTACAAATTTGTTCCTTCCTGCCCACCAAAAATAATTTCACTATTTTATTTCCCCCTCTTCTGCATAAAAAAAAAATCCTTCAACAAAACACTATTTACCATGTTACATAATATACGTTGAGAAAAAGTTACATGTACATAAAATTGTAATACTGCTAGGGTTTATAGATTTAAATTTGGTTCCTTTTAAATTTATATATATATAAAAAAAAGAAAAATATTTATTGCGTCTAACCTCGAGCGGTATAATTGTTGCGTGCATGAGATAATATCAGCAGCAACTGCAAAAAGCAAACCCGTTAGTTGGAGAACATTTACTTTTCTTACCTTTGTCAATTTTTTCTTATTTTTTCTTGTATTTTATATACACAAATACTATATACTGTTATTGTTTTTTTTTGTTTGGTATTTTGTACAGAACTATTTATATATTTACTGTGGATAACATAAACATCATTTAGTATCTTAATTACTATTTACTAGCATAAGTGAAATTGACTAGTAATCTTTAGTTAATAATTAATCACTTTTCATCTTACATCTTAACGACTCAATCTCCTTGCAAAGATTAAAAATAATTGTCACCTTCCAAATATATTTAGTTATTTGAGAGAGAGACTTTTAAAGCCACAAGTAACTAAAGCAGGCCATTCTTTTTAGTTTTATCTAAAATCTTGTACTCATGTACATGTGCATTCATTGAAAGGCCTAAATATATTTGTATTTAATAACCCATTTATTAAATAAAGCCAGAAAGCTTTCTCCTCAATTAAGATAACAGTATACAAATAACAAAAAAAAAAGGAACTATTAAAAAAAACTCTTCCAAAGATATAAATGATCACTACTAATTTAAACCACATAATTCTTGGGATATCAAAAGTTAGTTTTATATATCCAATTATTTTTAATAAAAAAAAATAGTTACGAAAATTGAATGTTTATAGAAATATATTATAAAAATATAAATTTTGTGGTTTTTATTTTTCCTGTAACCAACAAGAAAAAGAAAAGAAAGAAAGAAAAAAATGTATTTTAGGAAATAATGAATGAAGGAAGAGTGGAATCATGATAGGTTTGATGGTAAGCAAGCAAAGCAATAGTGTTGCCAGCTAGGATTTAAAATAAAAATAAATAAATAAAAAACAGGATCCAAAGAAGTTCGAGGGGTTAATCCGTCATTTTAGCATTCATCTTCTTTACTACTACTACTACTATTCCACAACTCCCTTCCATATTTAAGACACTTCAATTCTTCACATGATTTTTCAAAATCTCTCTCTCTCTCTCGTGTTTTCGACTTTTCCTCTCTCTCTCTCTCTCTCTCTCTCTCTCTCTAAATTTATATAATAAAATTTAATTGTAATTTTTTTTTCCGGATCGAGAAGAGAGAAAAGTTCTTCTTCTTCCTCCCTCCCTCCTCTTCGTGTTCTGGATTTGTTTCACACGAAGACCGAAAGGTTTACGTCAATGGCGGTTTATGGCGAGAAGAAGCATTGGTGGCTCCGCAACAAGAAGGTCTCTGTCTAACTAATTTCTCATTTCGCCTCTTCGGATCTGATCATTTTTTTAATATATATATTCAATGATCAATTTTTTTTAATCTCATCTCTCAGATCGTGGATAAGTATATGAAAGAAGCGAAGAATTTAATAGCGAGTCAAGATCCAAACGACGTTAAATCGGCTCTGGATCTTCTCGAATCTGCGCTCTCTGTATCCCCTCGTTACGAACTCGCTCTCGAACTCAAAGCCAGATCGCTTCTTTACCTCCGCCGTTTCAAAGACGTCGCCGATATGCTTCACGATTACATCCCTAGCCTTAAATTAGCCGCCGATGATTCCGGCGAGCTCTCTTTTACTCATTCTTCTCGTGAATCTGTCAATCTTCTCAACGATTTGCCCGCTCATGACTCCTCCTTTAAATGCTTCTCTGTCTCTGATTTGAAGAAGAAGGTCATGGCTGGTCTCACTAAAAACTGTCACGAACAAGGGCAATGGAGGTCATTTTCACTTTCACCCCAATACTCTTTTAAAACCCGACCCGGTTTTTTTTTTTACTGACTCGGATCTTTTCTTCTTCGTTTTACAGATATTTGGTTTTAGGTCAAGCTTGTTGCCATTTAGGTCTAATGGAGGACGCTATGGTTCTTCTCCAAACCGGTAAACGCTTAGCCACGGCCGCCTTCCGCCGTCAGAGCATCTGCTTGTCCGACGACAGCTTCATTCTCTTCTCCTCCAACGACGGCTGTTCCTCTCCTCCTTCCGTTGTCGTTACCTCCGGATCTCAGCCACGATCAGAGAGCATCGCTCACGTGCTTTCTCACATCAAGCTACTCTTACGACGCCGCGCCGCCGCACTCGCCGCTCTCGACGCAGGCCTCTACTCCGAGTCGATCCGCCATTTCTCCAAAATCTTAGACAGCCGCCGCGGCGCGCCGCAGGGATTTCTCGCCCAGTGCTTTATGCACCGCGCCTCCGCCTACAGATCCGCCGGACGAATAGCTGAATCAATCGCCGACTGTAACAAAACCTTAGCGTTAGACCCGTCGTGTCTCCAAGCCTTGGAAACGAGAGCCGCATTGCTAGAATCCGTTCGTTGTTTCCCCGATTCGCTTCACGATCTGGAACATCTGAAACTCCTATACAACTCCATCTTACGTGACCGGAAACTACCCGGTCCGGTTTGGAAACGGCACAATGTCCGGTACAGAGAAATACCGGGAAAACTATGCGTCTTGACCACGAAAATCCAGCAACTGAAGACGAAAATCGCAAACGGAGAAATCGGAAACGTGGATTACTACGCTCTGATGGGAATCAGACGTGATTGCTCGAGATCAGAGCTGGATCGAGCCTACTTGTTACTCAATTTGAAGCATAAACCGGAGAGATCAATGTCATTTATCGACCGGTTTGAGTTAACCGATGATGAGGAAGAATTAGACTCGGTTAAGGACCGAGCCAGAATGTCAACTCTATTATTATACAGATTGATCCAGAAAGGCTACTCAGTCGTGACAAGTAACATCGCAACGGAACAAGCGGCGGAGAAGCAACGAAAAGCCGCCGTAGCGGCGGATACTCATCATCGGAGTAACAACGTCGAAACGCCGATTAGAGCGGTTGCGGTGAACAGTAATAATAACAACAATACGAATGTGGTGAAAGGAGTGTTTTGTAGAGATTTGACGGTGGTTGGGAGTTTGATTGCACGGACCGGGTTTAATCAACCGATTCCGGTTAAATACGAAGCGCTAAGTTGCTGAGTCATAAATATGATTGAACCGGCGAGAAGATGTTTCTTCTTCTTTGTACAAAAGAAAGATTCACATTGGATGAAATTATGGATAATAAGAATATTGTCTCTGCCCGAGAATTTTGGAGCTTTCCCTCTTGTTTGTTTTCTTCTTTATTCCTCACTCTGCCTAAACGACAAAAAACACCCAAAAATGTGATCCCTAGCAAACATAATTATGAACATTTTCTTTACATCTTTTCACATTTGTGTTTCTGCTTCTCATGATTAAAACATTTCTCATACATATTTATTTATTTTTCGATGATTGAGTAATTAGTTAGTGTTTATTTATTTAACATCAAATTTGATTTGTTACTTTCTTTTAGAGTTTACCACGCACAGATGATTAAAGCAAATGTCAAAATTGTATTATGCATTTACGATAATTTTAAATTAAAATATTGATTTTTTAAGAAAATCCAAATACAATAATAAACATTTGAAACAGAATATTTTATTTCAGATAAATAATCGTTATTATACAAATCATTCGGAACTTTTGTTTTCTTTGTACTTCTTATATTTCTGTTAGTTGAAAATTGAAAAGCAAATATTATTTTCTAAGTAAATTTTAAATATGGTTTCACGTGATCTTTGCTGATATCATTTAAAGAATTAGGTTTAAATATGTCATATAAGGCAGATTTCCTTATGAAAAAATTATAGTATATCTTTAAAGTCTTAGTCTTTTTTTTTTTTTTGTTGGTTACAACTTACAAGTGGAATACTTTAGTCTTTATGAAACAATGCAAGTTATAAAAATGCCAAAAAGAAAAGAAATGCAAGTTATAAGATATTTGTTGAGAAGTGAGAGCTGGTGATGAGGTCTGGTTGTAGAGATTACTGAGTACACAACATGTTTCATCGTCTCTTCGTCTCTATGCTTCTATGAGTTGTCATCGTGGACTAGCTAGTTCGCATTTTCCTACTATACTTTATATGTCAAACAATTAGATAGACCAATTGAGAGAATTAGCGTTTGTTATATAGCATAATAAAAATCAATCAACAAACGAATGATCATAACCAAATTTAAAATATAAAGTTCTATTTCTAATAAAATTCAGAAAAATAAAAGATTGTAGCTAATAAAATTTTCAGACAACAGGTTATTTTACCATCAGAAAAGGCTACATTTTTTTTTTTTTTTAAATGAATTGACAGAAGTCTAATCAAATGCACACAAAACGAAGAAAACTAGCAAAAGACAAAACTTTCTTCGCTTTGGACATGACATATCGAGAGGTACATGAATGTATGATATATATACTACTGCTGCACATAACGTTGGTGGTTCTGCTTAGATGCACTTTCCCATTGTTTTTTTTTTTTTTGTGTGTCAATTTTTATTTTTATTTTTTAAACGCTGTGTTAAATCTTTTTTTTTTTTTTTAATTCGGTTTGATGTTGTTTTGCATGCCACAAATCAGACAGCACATTGGTAAACGAGGGTTTTGTTGATTTTACCAATGTGTAAAAGTATGAATAGAAAGAACCAAGTGGGTTACGTTAAATCAGGTGAGAGTTGAGGAGACTTTGGTTAGAATACACAAAATTAGGATAGTGTTAAGTGTTAACTATTGTATTTTTAAAGTAATGTTGGTATAACTAAGGAAACCTTTATTGTTGACCAAAAAAAAACAAAAAAAAAAAGGAAACCTTTACAAAAAAAGATTTAGAGACAATAACACCGCCCGTTGAGAATACCACAAAGGGTTTAGAGAAGTTGATACAGTTCGTTCATACAACAATTGTGTCACTTTACTCAGTCGTGTTATTTTGGTTTAGGTTCCAAACACACATTTTCACTGTATATACTGTTTTTTTTAATTTAAATTTGCTTTTGCATCCGAAAACGTATTTTTTTAAAAATAAGTATCGTAGTAGTTCTGAAAAGTCTCTTTGGTTCGTTCGTCGTAGTTATTGTACATTGTCAAGCTCATGCATGCATGTCCCCGTTATAAATATTGTTCCGGTTTCGCCAGCAATTAGTTTGGTCCGAACCAAACAAATTTCAATTTGGATTTGAATTAAACCAAACCAATTTTCACTAGTCGGTAGAGTCACGTGATGGCGCCACGTTGATTTTGCTTATCCCGCCAGACCACTCGAGCCATTTAATAAATTATATAAAAAAAAGAGAAAAAAGGAAAATCAAAAGTTTTCATTTTTTTTTCAATTTCCCCCGCTTTGCCAATACAGTTCTGAATCTTCCCGGGGACGACTCTCTTCTCTCCTTCTCTCTGCAAAATCCCAATTTCTTCTTCTAAAAATCTCTTCTTCTTTTTTTGTGTTTCCTTCTGAATTCTGATTGAAGTCGATTTCTGTACAAATCTGGGTTTTTATTTTATTTTATTTGGGGATTCAATCCAAGTTTCGGTCTTATCCACCCTGATGAAACCCTAATTTTCCCACTCAAAAACAAATAATGCAGGAATCGAGTTCTACTCCTAAGACGTTTTTGGGTGTTCAATTCGCTCTCGTTGGATTCAATCCCATCCATGAAAACTCGGTATTTCTCTACTCTCTTCAAGATTCGGTTTTTTTCTTTCTTCTTCTTCTTCTTGTAAATATTGTAAGGTTTCTGATTTTGCCATAACAGTTACGGTCCAAGCTTGTGAGTGGTGGTGGTGTTGATGTTGGCCAAAACTCTCAATCCTGTACTCACCTCATCGTAGATAAGCTTGTTTATGTTAGTCCAATTCTCTAAATTTTCTTACTTTCTTGAGTCTCTTGTTCAAATGATTCTTACTTTTTGTTGTTGTTGTTGTTGTTGACACCTCTCTTAGGATGACCCGATTTGCGTCGCTGCTCGAAGCAGTGGGAAGGCGGTTGTCACAGGGTCATGGGTTGATCACAGCTCCGATATTGGAACACTTCTCGATGCCAATTCGGTCAGTTTCTGTATGATTTTGTTAGCCATTTATTATCTTTTCTTGTTGTTGATTGCTTTTATTTGTTCACAGGTTTTGTATAGGCCTCTTAGAGATTTGAATGGCGTTCCAGGTTCCAGTACATTAGTTGTGTGCTTGACCGGGTACCAAGGTCAAGATAGAGAAGACATTATGGTGTGGTGTGCTTTCCCTTTTTCTTCATCTTGTTATTTTGGTATTTGTTTCCCGTTTTTGTAACCCTTTTGAGCCTTGTTTCTTCCTTTTACAGACAATGGTTGATTTGATGGGTGGGAACTTCTCTAAGCCCTTGGTTGCTAACCGAATCACTCATCTTATATGCTACAAGTTTGAGGGTGCGTCATTTACTTGATCGCAGCCATTAGGTGTCACATCTTTTACTTTCCTAAGCTTGTGTTTTTCGGGGGAACCAACATTTCTTTCTGTGCAGGAGAAAAGTATGAGCTAGCCAAGCGGATGAAGAGGATTAAACTAGTGAACCACCGGTGGTTAGAGGACTGGTAAGAGGCATACAAAAGTTCTCTTCATACACTTTTTTCGTTTTTCGTTTTGTGATTGTGATTTTATTTTTCGCTTTATTTCTTTCTTTCCTTGCAGCCTAAAGAATTGGAAGCTCCTTCCTGAGGTTGATTACGAGATAAGGTAAAAGTGCTGACATATCCATCTCTATTCTCTTGTATTAGTAGACCGCCTAGATTTGCTATTCTATAGAGTTGGTGTAGGCTCTTATTGAACGATGAACTGATGTCTTCTTGAAGAAATTGGTTTCTGGATTTCGTGCTCCTTTCACCCTGATTCATAGTGTTACTGTTCAGCATATACTTCCACTACAAGCTGATCATTTTCTCTTTTGTTAGTGCCTACGAGTTGGAGATGATGGAGGCTTCAGCTAGGGATTCTGAGGACGAAGATGCGTCTGTGAAGTGTGTAAACAACAGCCCTCTTGGTCTTAGGGTCGGTGCTAGGGCTGCAGCTGAAATGTCTAAGCCGGGAGAAAAAAATATCCCTGTTGTTCAAACAAATTCAGGCGCACAGGAAGTTTCATCATTATGTAATACGTCCAAAGACAATGGGTTGACTCCTAAAAATACGGACAGACCTGTTGAAGCCGTGGTCTCTACTGATCCTAGTGTTGCTCAGCAACATAATTACCAGAGAGAAAGCACATGTCAGGATACTTCCAATTTTCTGTCCCCCATTAGGCTTGCAAACAAGTCTCGTGAGCTAGGGATGAGAAAAATGGAGACTGATAGCCAGATGTCTATTAACAGGAGCATCAGAAGGCATTCTTCTCTAGCCACTTATTCAAGAAAAACACTTCAGAGATCACCAGAAACAAATACTCTGGGAAAAGAGTCAAGTGGCCAAAACGGTTCTCTGCAAATGGATGACAAGGGACAAAAAGCTTCGACTTCTTTTAATATCTCTGCATCAAAATCTGGTTCCTCCGTGGAAAGAACAATACTCTTTGAAGATTTTGACAAGATTGATAAGTTGCATGGCAAGGAGTCCCCTCCAATGATGCCTCAGGCAAAATTTACAGATGAATCCGTCAGTAGCAAAGATTCACAGAAGGTACATCACAAGAGCAAGGCAAGTATTCCATCACCGACTAGTTTGTTATTGCAGGAATTAAGACCAAGTTCGCCTAAAGAAAACCTTAGGCTTGTGACAAGCATTAATGATCCAACTGAAAGCGGGGAATTTGGCCATAAATCTGCCGCAAGTGTGTTTAACACTAAATCGGAGAGTTCATTGGCTGAGGCAATGGCGGGAAATGTCTTATTGCATGAACCAAGATCAGTCTCGCCTAAGCAAAACCTTAGGGTTGTGCCAAACCTCAGTGACCACGCTGGAGGCAGGGAAGCTGCACATAACTTGGATCTGAGTGATTCAGCAGCTAGGTTGTTCAGTTCAGGTGTTGTTCCCATGGAAGCTGATATGCGGACGCCTGAAAATTCTACTAAGGAGGAAGCATTGGATGAGGTACCTGAAAGATCTGTAACTGAACCTGTGATGAGGATATCTAGCAGCACCTCTCCTGGGCCGGGTTTAATTGAAATGAAAGACGATCAAGAAACAGAGCTGCCCAAGAAGAAAACAGTTCCAAAAAAGAGCCTAGGCACCAGAGGCAGGAAAAAGAACCCCATTAACGAAAAGGGATCAATATACTTGAGTGAACCTACCCGAAAGGATGAGCGCAATGATTGTCTAAACAGAGGACAAGTTTCAGTGCCTAAATCAGGTAACAGAAATCAGAAGAAGATATCAAGCCCTGTCCTAAATACTGAGGTTGTACCAGAAATGGCAAAACATATTGACTCAGAGACTGAAGCCTTCCAGGGAATTGACTCTCTAGATAATAAATGTTTAGCCCCAGAAGAGAAAGACCATCTTGGGCTGGATTTGATGGTGAACCAAGGTAAGCTGCAGGCTAAGACCTCAGAGGAAGCTGATGCAGATGTGGAAATTACTGTGCTAGAACTGGAGCTTACTGATGTTCCAGTTGAAGATCCAAGTGGTGCGTTGCAATTAGAGGTTGATAAGATTAAAAGTAAACGCAAAAGGGAGGCTACTGTATGCAAAAATAGCCTTCAAAGTGGAAAGAAAGAAAGTTCTTCTACAGTCAAAGTAGGAAAATGCAGTGTTAAGAAGACCAAAAAATCTAGAAACGAACATGATACAGAAGCAATCGGTACTCTGATGAAAGATATAGGGGATAACTCTTCGGATGAGAAGGATAAGTTAGCTTTTGAACATATATCTGCGAAGGTCAGTTCTGGTGGAGACCAAAGCCCAGTTGCAGGAGAAACATTAGCAAGAAAGGAAGGTGCAACTAAAGATCCAAGTGATGCTGAAGTGCAATCTGAGGTTGATACGAATAAAAGTAAACGCAGAAAGGAGGCCACTGTAGAAAACACTTGGCTTCAAAAACCTTGTGTCAAAAAGGTGAAATATTCTAGAAAAGAAGATGACGCCAAAGCAAACAATACTGTTATGAATGATATATGGGTTAGCTCTGCCGAAGTGCAGGAGAATGTAGCAGTAGATAAGAAATCTGGAGATGTCAATTCTGATGGAGCTCAAAGCCTGGTTGCGGGGAAACTACTAGTTAGAAAGGAGGCTGCAGCTAAGGACCCAAGTAATGCTGCAATGCAATTAGAGGTTGATAAGAATAAATGTAAACACGGAAAGAAAGCTATTGTAGATAGAAGTGGTCTTCAAAGTGGAAAGATGGGAAGTTCTTCTACAGTTGAAGTAGGAAAATCCAGTGTTAAGAAGACTAAAAAATCGAAAAAAGGAAGTGGCGCCAAAACAACTGACACTGTGATGAACAATATAGGGGATAACTCTGCAAAAGATAAGGAGAATATTGCAGCGGATAGTAAATCTGGGAAGATCGGTTCTGGTGGAGACCAAAGCCCAGTTTCAGGAAAAGCATTAGCAAGAAAGAAAGTTGCAAAGTCAGCTACAACAGGTACAAAGGTGGATAAAGAGTCTACGCAGCTCAGGGCTAATCCCTTGGCTAGTAGAAAAGTCTTGCAGGACCAAGAGCATGAGCCGAAGTGTTTTATTGTCAGTGGTCCTAGGTCCCAGAGAAACGAATATCAGCAGATCATTAGGCGTTTAAAAGGAAAATGTTGCCGAGATTCTCATCAGTGGTCTTATCAAGCAACACATTTTATTGCTCCTGAAATCCGTAGAACTGAAAAGTTCTTCGCTGCTGCTGCATCTGGAAGGTACAATAACTTTTTACAATCAACCCTTTAGTATCATACACCCTCTGTACTGTGTCGAACACCAAACTAAGCCCTGATTTTCAAACAGTTTCCTAGTTTGAGCTTCTGCTTTGATGAAAACTTTTTCTTTTCATCTTTTACTCATCAGTTTCTGTAACGCAGTTGGATTCTGAAGACTGACTATGTGGCTGATTCAAAGGAAGCTGGGAAACTATTACCAGAGGAGCCTTATGAATGGCACAGCAGTGGTCTTAGTGCTGATGGTGCGATAAGCCTCGAGTCCCCAAGGAAATGGCGGCTCGTCAGGGAGCAAACAGGACATGGTGCTTTATATGGACTGCGCATTGTTGTATACGGTGACTGCACCATCCCTTCTTTGGTAAGTAATGTATTTCTCACAGCTCTGCCAAATTTCTTCGTTCTTGATTTCCTTGGCAGAGTGAATTCGTCTCTTAAAACAAGAAACCTGATGGAATTTAGCTAAAAGAGATTGATAGAGTTGAAACACTAGAATGATTCGTCTAGATATATGTCACACATCCTTGTCATTTTTTATTGGTTCTTGATGTCTTTCTATATGTTATTGGCCGTAATCAGGATACATTAAAGCGAGCTGTGAAAGCTGGGGATGGTATGATATTGGCAACAGCGCCTCCGTACACGCGTTTCTTGAATGAAAACACTGATTTCGCGTTGATAAGCCCCGGGATGCCGCGGGACGACATCTGGATCCAAGAGTTTATACGCCATGAAATCCCTTGTGTCCTCTCGGATTACCTGGTGGAGTACGTTTGTAAGCCTGGATACGCACTTGACAAGCACGTGCTCTACAACACGAACTCATGGGCAGAAAGGTCGTTTAATAAGATGCAGCTTAGTGCAGATGTGTGTACCATTTAACTTAAAAGCAGATGAGTTAAACTTTTGCTATAAAACCATTGGCAAACAAATAAAGAAGTGAACAATCATTATGGAGTGAACAACACTCGGCAGATAAACAAGAAAGGTGTCATCTTATAAAGGAGATACCACAAAAGACCTATTAGGAGACAAGATTATAAATTGATACAACCAATACCAAGAGTATTATTATTAAATATTAATGAAGTTGATTCCGGTTACAAATATAACAACAACCGGATTGTATCATATTTAAACAAACAAAGCATCAAATATATAAGTGGCATATTTAAGAATACCCTACCAGATAATACATCACCGAGGATCAATGCCTGACGCAGTGGCATAGTTCACAGTGCTGGATTGTCCGACTGACGAAGACGAAGGGGCCTCATCGCGGAGGATCCTCGCATAGAAATAATTGGGAATTCTTGGCTTGGGGATATCATGTTGTTGGCTTTGGAGCATCAATACGACAGAGACTTTGTGCTCGGTCTGTCGTCTACATGTGGTTGAACACATAAGAGACCAACCTGTATGGATCTCAAAATCTCTTCTTCCACTAGGGATGAATCAAGGTAGTTAGAATCTATGAGATTGATACAGTTCCCGTCGTTCCAATATCTCCATGCCTGTTACAAGCATTTTTTTTCACGTAAAACTCAGTTATATTTTATGTTTAAAAAACATAAATAAATAATAATGTTTTTTTTTTACCTTATCCAGTAGACTATCTCCTCTAAACGAGTTGCAATACTCCAAGTTTCTTTCTCCGGTAACAATCTCGAGGACAGTGACCCCAAAGCTGAATATGTCGGACTTTTGCGATACTGTCATATGCATGGCATATTCTTCGGCCATATATCCCCTATATTATGTAACGGATATATTAGGCAAAGAGTGTTTCTGTGTTTGCTTTTCAATTTCAGTAATAATATATAATACGATGTTGTTTCGTTGCTTACCGAGTACCGACAGCTTTTTCCGTTGCAACTTCTCTCTGGTCACCTGTAAGTATTTTCGCCATCCCAAAATCCGAGATTTTTGGGATCATATCTTTACCTAGTAAGATGTTACTAGGTTTCAGATCACGATGTATTATCGGAGGGTTTGTGTAACTGTGAAGATACAACAGACCCTCCGCAATCCCTTTAATAATTTTGTATCTCGTATCCCAATTCAATAATTTACTCCGAGTTTTATCTGTGTCGAAAAAATTATTCTCTTGATTAGATTAAAATAAGTTTATATATTATATAGAAAGAGAAAGTGATGATTATACTAACCAAAAATATATTGATTTAAGCTAGAGTTTTCTAAGAACTCGTAGATCAAAATGATCTCTTCTCGTTCGCAACAACAACCTAGCAGCCGCACTAAGTTCAGATGTAATACATTCAGGATCGTCTGAATCTCGTTTCTGAATTCCGTCATTCCTTGTGAAGACGTGTTCGCCAGTCGTTTGACGGCGACTTCACTACCATCGGGTAGTGTTCCCTGTGAGTGATCACGTACGGTACATATATTCATTATCAAAAAACTCACTTTATCATAGATAACTTAATTAATGCTTAAAGTAACTATAAAGACCAAACTATTAATTATATAGTATATAAAGATTACAGAACCTTGTAAACTGTTCCGAAACCTCCTTGTCCGAGTTTGTTACTCTCAGCGAACTGGTTGGTGGCTTCGGCAACAGCTCGAAATTCCATAAATTGGAATCTGTCTACAGGCCCGACTAGTTCGTTCATGATGATCTCCCTTTGGGCTGATTCTGAAACAAATAAAAAACAAAAAAAGTTAGTATAAATAAAAGGAAACGACAAATGAAAAAACAAGAAAAAGAATTTTGAGTTTCTTTTGAGTTTTTACGACCTTGTGTAAGTTGTGTAGTTGTTGTTCCTTGATGTCTCTTCCAATAATAACAAAAGCAGGAACAGCCTATCAGAAAAAATCCGCCGATGATTCCCAGTCCGATAACCCAAAAGTTTTTGCTCTTTCTACCATTTTTTGGCTGATCCACTACATCAAAAAATAATTTCGTTACCCTAATCATATATTTAGTTTATCATATGTTTTTGCCAATAACTAAATACTATTCATAAGGGATTTTTGAATAAATTTTCCAAATTTATGGAATTGCTATATATCACTTATGTAATGAAACACATCTTTCAACCAATATACAATACACTAAACTATATTAAAAGATCGCATTTTCCTAAACACTAATTGCGGTAATATCCGTGCTCAATAAATTTAGCGGTATTTGGGAGTATTAAAACCAAACCTAATTACTACTGTACACGCTATTTACTTTCTATACAAGTAAATTATCAAATCAACACACGATGTAGCTCTATAAACTTAAAATTAAAATATACAAGTAAACATGAAATTCTATTTATCCTATACTATTAAATACCAAATATTAATACACAACCTATTATATTTTTAATCATTTCTTCAAAAGATCGTCATCCGTGCGGAATATCTCCTAATGTATTGTACTAGAATCGGATCCGCACTACAGCGCGTGGGAAAATTTTTGACTTGTTTTTTATTAACAAAAACATTTTCCATATGAGAGATTTTTCCGGTTGTGTTGATAATTTTTTATGATCAATAAACACTATTGATCAAATAGTTGCAATTGGCAGTGGAGAGTAATTATTCTGTTTTCGGTAATCCATATAGTTTAAGTTTTGGTAAGTACTTATATTAATATATTTTTTAATAAATAAATGTTCACTAAAAGTGAATAAGTTTTCCATATAATTTGAAATCATATTTATGTAAGATTAGGTATTACAAAGTATTTGGTTGTAAAACTTAAGTGGTGTGTATTATGCTCTAACCCGTTGCAAAATTATCAATGATTTTAATATATGGTATGACCCGTTGCAAAATTATCAATTATTATTTATAATATTCGAACCTTTTAAAAGTTTTAATATTTATAATATATGAATCTTTTAAAAGTTTCAATATTTATAGTATTTTAAACTTTTAAAAGATAAAAATTATAATATTCTAAAATTTTAAAAAAAATCTTAAAAGTTATAAAAATTTAACTATTATAATATTTTGAAGATTTTTAATAATTTTAATTTGCTCAAACTTAGAATCAGATTATATAAAATAAAACTTTTAAATTTGGATGCATGATAATCAAGTGTACTGCTCATTCGTAGTTCGAAGCATGTTGGTCTTATTTATAATAATATGAAGTATTGTCAAAAGTATTTTAGCTGATGTGGGACGTTGTAGATACATATTTTTTTTTCCGTTCGAGTAATATATGTTCGCTTTGAAAAATCTAAATTGCAACATATGTAAAAATAATATTATATATTATAATATAATAATTTTTTTTTAAAAAGATCAAATTAAGATGAAAAGAGAATAATAATTGTTTTAGTATATTTTTAAAATTAGTTACAGTAATATTAGGAAATCCAAATTAGATATGTAAATAATATAATCCACAGGGGAAGTATCCGAATTTCTATACTAATTAAATTAAATATCCAATTTTAAAGTAAATTATCATTTTTGGATTAAATTTTTAGCTTGACCCGACCCGCAACACAAATGTACTTCGAGTCTTCGACACCTTCGTTCTCACTCAAATGCATTTTTAAGTATTCCAATCAATATTAAGATTAAACTCAATAGTAATATCAATCTTAAATCTATCATTTAATTTTTATTAAAAAAATATTGAATAAATGGTTATAATATTCCACCGCAATGAAATCAAATCAAATGGTCACTATATTATGGTTTATGTTTTATGCTAATAAAATGGGATATTGAATTTATCTTCATATATTAGTTTGCTAAATCTAGGATATTCGTTATGCTAGTCATAATATTTGCTTGCTAAATCTAAACAATAAGGTATCAATTAGTGGGAGGTAAATCAGAGAAAACATAACTTTTACAATGTATAAGCATGATTGATACTTTTTTCTAGGGCTTTGATTAGGCATGTCAATCGGGCTAGCCCGGCCCGGCCCGGCCCGAAACCCGTAAAGCCCTCATATACGTGAGCCCGGCCCGGCCCGGCCCAAAAAATTTCCGAGCCTATATTTGAAAGCCCGGCCCGGTCCTAACAGGGTTACAGGGCTTTTCGGGCTTTTTTGGGCTTTACTTACCGATAAAAAATCAATTTCAAAGTTCATAATAGTATTTCAAAAACTATATTTAAAGGTCTACTATAAAAATAATGCATCAAATTTTAAATAACTTATCAATATTCAATAAAACTAACTTAATTTAAGAGAAAAAATAAAAGCCAAATAAATTATTTACACTTTAACCCAATAAAACATGGAACTAAAATACTTTAAAGTATATGATAGAGTCAAAATTTAATATATATTTTGATGATTTCAAAATCATGATACTTATATATATTTAGTTTTAGCTTTGTTCAGTTCTGACATATATAAATAAGAGAAAATATTATAGATAAAGATTTTAAAAATAATAAGTAAGGCTAGTAAGTAAATATGAAAACTATAACATTAATCAAATCTTTTAATCAAACTTAAATATTAAAAAATTAAAAATATATTTGTTTAAGGGCTTTCGGGCCGGCCCGAGCCCGACCGGGCTAAGCCCAAAAAATCCTTTAATCCGTATGGGATTAGCCCAAAAACCCGGTTTTTTCTGGACATATATATTTAAGTCCGACCCCGATATTTTTCAGGAACGGACCAAACTAGCACGCGGGCTTTAGCTCTAATTGACATGCCTAGCTTTGATTGGTCTAAAATTAATGATTTTCGCATAATTATGCGTTATTTATCCTTCGCAAAAAGGCCATAATTAATCGAGGAAAAAAATCTTTAAAATCGACCAAGACACTTATGAAAGATCTAATTCGAAAAGCAAATCTAGGCCCGTCATCATTTATATTATATAGGTTGTGTTTTCTATATTTATTATTCGTTTACGTGGGAGGGGGGATAGGTTTGTTTGAATTTATTTGATAAAAAGATTGATTAACGAAACTAACTAACTAAATAAATTAGGGTTAGACTAACCAAGATCATTAGCCGCCACTCTGACATATAGGTTTTGACCGCCGGAGGTGTAGTTTGCATACGTTGGAGCTCGTCTTTCCAAGTCATACACAAACGCTCTCCTTTCCGATATTCCACAACCGCATAAGCGGTACAGTCACAACCCACAAGGCACGACGCCTTGCATTCATCCAAATTCAGACCTCAGATATGGTTTCCGGCAATTTCATATGTGGTAGCTTCGTAAACCCATATCCTCTACAATGTAGAGCAGTCTTCCTCACACAGTCATTTCGCTTACGTTCCAACTTCAAATGGAACCCTCTAATGCAGTTACACGTCGCTGGGGACATATCCTTCTTGGAACAGTAACTATAAGATCCACATTGATTTTCGAGGAGTCTCTCATAGCAAGGGGTAGAGGACCATGTCAGGATCCATTCCTTGGCTTTCGAGTTCCACGAGTATAACTCATAAAGATCGCTTTGCCGTATTGTCAACCTGGAGTAGCTGCTGTTTTTGAGGGTCTTCATTACTAACCAACCTTCCTTAAGCTCCAACACTGGGGGCATGTCCCCAAATTGGTACCCGTTCCATGTATCTCTTTCGTACCCTCCATTATATATTGCAATTATGTTTGATTCATTATGAATTTCAAAGGATTCATCCGCGAGTGAGGGGTCGCTTGGACTAAACCAGGGATAGAGGAGTTTGTGCTGATCTTCTTTACTAGGAAAGGAATCAAGTACTTTGATTTTCATCTGAGGCAGTAAAGTATCTGTTGGAAAATCGAAGCTCTGCCATAAGTAACCTTCCGAGTCCCTAATCACGAAGTTACCATTATCGACAAGTTCAGCCACCATCCTAGACCTCACACCTTCTCCGGTCAGATTGGTCAACCACACAGGGATCTCAGTTTCTTGTTCGAACATGGCAAGATTTGTGTCGAAGAATTTGAGGGTTCCTACAGGTTTGGTGAGAGGTTTCATTCTGTTGGCTACCCATAAAATGGTTCTCTTTGGGTCTTCCTTGTACCATAGCCCAAGATACCAACAACTAACGGATATGTTGGGTTTGAAGAGACCTAACTCGAAGACATTTCCAGGAGACACAAGGGTTTGGTTGCTTGAGACTGTAAAAATTTCTGGAGAGTAAAGTAATGACTTAGAAGAAGTGATCTGATATAAGATGAAGAGGAAAAAGAACACGGAGATGACACGAAGTGGATGAGCTCTCATCTTAAGCCAATGTTGAGCTAAGATTTTTCTAAAAAGACTTGTTTAGATCACCAAAACAAATCCCGACACTTCTCTTAAAATCCTCCCGTAAGCAATAAGTTCAAACAACTTAAAAAGTCATGGTTGTTTGTTAGCTAACATTGTTTGTTGTGATGCGATCTTCCATTTAACATGATTGGTTATGTTCCTCGTTGACATGTAAAGCTGCGCAATAAATAAGAGACAGAAGAGTAAATGTTCAAAGACTTTTTACTTCGGGTCTTATTTAGTTTTTCAGTTTAGGTGTCATGTGTTTTTGTAGCACATTGATCGTGACAAAAACCTGTCACATTAGTTTTAGTTAATGTCTTAGCATATTAGTATTCACTTAAGAAACTAAATTAAATAAAATCCTCAACTGAATAATTCTACGTAGAGTATTATATACATATACAGTATTCCCTTTTATATGATCTAGATTCTTTTGGTTTATATATCTCAATTAGAGTCGTTTTAAGTATCAATCGGTTGCATCATTTTTTATGCGTAAGCAAAAAAAAAAAAAAAAAAAAATAGCTAAGCTAGACACCTTAATTCCCTTAAGCAATAATTAAGTTGGAACAACTAAAAAAAATCTCGTCCTTTCCTCGAGTACTAGTAACATTGTGTTTGTTTTGTGATGCGATCCTCCATCAACAAATGTTCCTGAACATGATTGGTTTTGTTCTACATTTGACATAAAAATTAAAGCTTCGTAAATGACTAATGAGACAGAAGAGTAAATGTTGAAAGACATTTTTATTTCTGCTTTTACATTTATTTTATTTTGTTACCGTTGTGTTGATCTGATTTGGAACTCTTTAATGAGTTTCCTAGACTTTGTGTAAACACACTCTCTCCGACAGAGAATGCTGGTACTATTGTCCCCTTTTGAGCATGGAGAGGTCTTAATGTGTACTCGATGACGAGCTAAGCTAGCATTCTCACTCATAGATGCTATAGTTGCTAGAAAGAATGGTTGCATATATCCCTTGTTTGTGTTCCATCTCTAATTAAGGTTGACCTTGACATGTCTTTTTATTTTATTTTATTTTTCTTTCTACATGCCACTGCTGGAAACTACAAAGACAACATTTTATCAGTTTTGTCATGTGGCGCCACATATAAGTTTTTTTTATTATTATCAAGTCATATCACTTATCACTTGCAAAATATTGTCTCAGTTTTGTCTAATGGTGTTTTGGGATCTTATTAGATATTTATTACCTGATGACTTCTTAGAAGCGGTTGGGAGCGTTTTGGTATGTTCCAAACATTTACGTGTAAGTTGCGTTAACGTTTGATGCTTTTTAAAATTTCAATCGATCCTAAAAAATTCAAGAACGGGTGAAATCAAGGAAGACTCAGGTCTCCGTATTTTTATTTGATCAGAATTTGAATTTTTTTTTTAAAAAAAACACTCGACTTGACTTAGTGTAACATAAAAATGTAACATGAGCTGCATAGAAATTTTCTTCAAAAAACAAGAATATATTTGTGGGTCTCTCTAAAGTAATTATATATACAACATGTTTGGAGTGTATTTAATTTACATTACCTATGCAATATAAATCGGAACATGTTGTGAAACATAGAGGTCCATATTCTCTGTTATAGCTAGCCTTGGCCTCCATCGATCTCTCCCATAGACTTAACTAAAGCACATTCCTCTCTTCACCGTCAACTTGGCCCTAAATTTCAAGCATAAACTAAACCCACAAGGTTGGGTTTTCATCTGAATAGAGTTCAGTACGTAGAGCGACAATATATAATATAGTGGGTATTTATTTTTGTCATGATCAACTATATATATATATATATATGAATTTAAAATATCTATAATTAGTATTAAAATATTGAAGCGACTACTAGTATATTTTTCTAAGCATCTATCTATCTATATATATAAAGTTAACTTTTCTCCCTTCTCTTTAAGCCACTTCATTATCCTAATCATCATTCATTTAATTTTAAAATTAATTACACTATTTTATCATATAATTTTAAGATTTAAAAATATACATATAATTTTTCGAGAGAGGAATATAAAAGGTTTTTTCTTATATTTTATATTATAAAACTAAAAAAATAATTGATTAAAAAATATAAATCTTACTAATTATTGATTATACTAACTAATATATAAATAATAGATTATAGTTTTTAAGTGAATGCTTTATAATGAATATAGATATATATATATATATATCGATTAAAAATAATATGACACAAAATTTGATTATATTTACACAATATAAACCTAAATTATAATGGGATTTAACGGGAATAAAACAAAAAGTAAGAAATTTTGAGAATAGAAATATATCTAATTTATGTCTTACAAAATATAAAGTAAATTTTAAAATTGTTCCATATGAAAATACGAAAAATATATAAAACAGAAAATCAGAAAATATATAATAGTATAAAAATGATCATTATGAGATATCAATTACATCAAATCGAAAAAAGAAAAACGTAAAATAAAAAATTAAATTATGACAATATATAAAGAGATAATGTAACTAATAAAAAATACAACAATCCGCCCAAAACCCACAAATCATTTTCGACGTTCGGACCAACATATTAAAAGGGCCCACAATATTAACATTTAGATCTATATTTGGTGGAAATCTTAATGTTTCTCTATGATTATCCACCGCACATCCGTTTACACCCACACATCGACCTATACTATATACATTTACTTTCTCAACTACTAATAAAGCTAAAACTCAACAAGTTTTCTATACAAACGCAATCTAAGATTAATAAATTAAAGTATGCTATAGTGAAAAAAAACATAGGAAATACGAACTAATTACTCATAAACAAGATAATAAAACTTCAGCGCGTAGCGCGGATAACCGACTAGTACAAGTATAATTTAAAAGGATGACCATTAATCTCGCTGATTTTATACTGAATTAGTTTTAGCCTCTCTTTTTTTTTTTTTTGTAAACCAGTTTTAGCCTCTCTTTTCCCCCAAAATTTAGTAGATTAATGGCTATATAATTAGGAGTGTATTTACATATACTTATTACCGAGTAGTGTGTTACAAAGAAAACAAAATAGAATTTCTCCAAATTTAATTTATATTGATCAGTCATGAGATCTGCTACTTTGTTCATGGTTTCTTCTTCAATTTTGATATTACTCGTTGTTTGGAGTCACGTGCAAGGTAAAATATTAGTTTCCCTTTAGTTTTAGTTTTGTTGGTGTTTCAAATCACCAACAAAACTAAAATTAAAGGGAAATATATATATATATATATATATATTTCCAAAGATAGTTAATTTTTCCGCAAAAAGAAAACAGATGGGAACCAACAACTAATAAACTTTGATTTCTACCAACAACCATTACAACATTTTTTCATGAACAATATAATATAAATAAAATGCAAGATGTGAAAGCTTGGTTCATACCTTTGGAGCCCTGTTTAAAAAATCTCCGCCTAACTATGATTACTCTCTGTGTAATCACTAGACCCACTTTATTCGCTTCGATTAATGACTAATCCCCGTCTACTTTTTTTATCGGTTATCAAACATTTAAACTGGGAATTATATGATATTTTATGATAATTTCTGTTCAAAATTTTATGAAAATCATAAATTTGGGTTTAAAAATATGTTTACATTTATTAACTATAATTTTGAAGCCAATATTACAGGTTTGCATGTTATATTGTTCTTTCCATTAAGAGAAATGGAACTATACATATAATTAATATCATATACTTAATATTTTTTCATTAATTTAATAAAATAACCCTAAAACGAATCTCCGATTAATCTTCTTCTATTCTCTGATTTTCTTGTTAGGCGTTAGGGCCACTCCGAGTCTCCGAGTGCCCCACTAGTGTCTAAAATGATACCTTGGGAGTGTCATCACGTAGAGAATCACGAAGGAATTTGCATGGCAAGTACTAATTGTATTAAAGAGTCAAAGACAACGAGATTCGGAGCAAAACCTATTCGGTGCAGGCCTTGCCGGGGAAAATATTTTAAAAGAGTGAAGTCTAGAGATGGATTTATCTCCAAAGAATATTTTAGATGCGCATGTATTTTTCCATGCAAAACTCACTTGTAAGATGAAAATGTCACTTGCAGGATGCCATTCTTTACCTAAATATTCTTGCTTTCTTTTTGGGCTAGCAGTACCTGACTATGCTAAGTTTTATTATTTTAACTATTAAGTTTGTGTGGGTATGTTTGTATTGATTATTGGTTACTTTTAAACTTAAAAATCATTTAAATAACTATACATGTAGTATGCAAAAAATATTATCACGTTTTAGTTTTGATATTTTAATACAAATAATCTGTTATTTATATTTTAAACATCATTTATTTTGTTTAAAATAATATTAAAGAAAGTTAATATTTATATAAAATGTAATGTTCTATATGGTAAAATGAATTGTGATCTTTATAACAAACTAGTTGTTGATCCGCGCTACGTGCGGAAGTTTTATAATTGTTTTTTATATTTTAAATTTTATATTTTGATTTTTTTTGTTTTTTGTTTTCACTCTTGTTTTTGTATTAATTTACTATATGAAATGTTTATTGTTATTTGTTTAACTTTGATTCAAGTCAAATAGTAGCTGTTATAACCTTACATTTCAAAAGTCTTCAATTCTTGTAGGTCAAATTATTCTGGTGAATCCACTTATTTATTTATTCAAGTGTTTTCAATTTTTTTTTTAGTTTTTTTTTTCTACTTCTTATGCTTAAAATCGGTTGTGTTCTCGTTTGATGTGGCTTTGGATGACATCAATTTAGTGGTATATTTATCTGTATAGTATAAATATCATTGTTTTGTATTTTGTATTTTGTTTTGTATTTAGCCCCATTAATCAAAAAATTGATCATTACTTTATAAATAGATACTTGTTTTATTTATTTTGTACATAAATGTTTTTTAGTATATTATTTATTTTCTTAAAACCACTACTGAATATAAAAATAAAATAAAGGCTAAGTTATGAGGTATAAAAGAAATTAAAATCTAAAGTGTTATAATTCTAAATCAATGTAAAAAATTAAGATACATGATGATGTGGCAGCTTGTGTGGAAGATGATTTGGCATAAGGAGAAGAGAGAAAAAATTAACTTTATATATATAGATGACAAAAATAACGGTAACTATCATAATATATCAAAACTTTGTTTTAAATATAAAATATATAAAAAATTATAATATAAAAAGGGCATTTATAACGAAAATACACAAAATACTCAAAAATTAGGTCTCTCTCTTGAGTACTATTTGATCTTTACTGTATATAGGTGAATGACTATACTATCCTACAGCCTTATCTCTTTTCTTTCTTTCTCTTTTATGTCTGAACTAGTGATGGACCCGCACGTACGTGCGGTGTTATTTTTACAAAATTACAATTTTTCAAGTAGATGCTATTTTTGTTAGATTTTGTTATATGAGTTTATTTGATAAAATATATATAGACATACAGTTGTAAAATATAGATATTGTATTACATAATACAATTTTAAAATTATTTAAATGAAAATGATAAGTGATATTAAGTGTTTATTTTTTAAACTAATCAAAACATTTCTAACTGTTTTCTTAGAGATGTTAAATCGTATTTGGGTTTGGCTTTAGTTTGAATTTTTTATGTGTAGTTTATAATGGAAACCCGTCATGTCCCTTTCCGTCTCGTCCTGACCCGTCCCGTCCCACCCTGCCCCGTCCCGTCCCGTCTTCTATCTGTCATAAAATTTCTGTCCCATAATCGTTTCTTTTTAAAACATAATCATTTGCCAATGTTTATTATAAGAAACTTGGTAAAAGATTTAGACGGGATACCCGTATTCCTCATTTAAATATTTATTTTTATCAAACTAATAAAAATCTAGTTATCAATCTAAGTCACATGCTCCCACCATTTTCATTCACAAGGCACTGTCTGTAATCCTAGCATAAACAATCCTTGTTCGATTTTTAATTTTATTGATCTTTCAGTTTCATCTTTATTTATCATTACTTTCTTCAATTTAAAAATTCATGTTTTAACCTTTTTGTTTTCTAAAGATTTAAGTATTTCTATTTTTTTAATACATGGATTTATTGTAGTTTTTGTTATCCGAAGTATACGTTATTACCCGTAATTAAATCTTCAATTAGGGTAATTATAAACGTGGATGATTGTGTGGCATGAATGTAAGGCATGAATTATTTGAGAAACAGGATAAACCCGATTGTATGCATTGTCTCGTGTGATTCATTTTTCGTTAATTAGTCTGTTAGATCTTAATAGTATCGTGAATTTGAATAATTTTTGGTATTAGGGATGGTATAATTGATATGTATGTGTGTCAAATGTTGAAATATTTGGGTATGTCTTTTGAATTTGATAGATTGTTATGTGTTTTATGCGAGGTGTATGTATGTTATCTGCTCTGCTACATATGAGGATTGAGAGTGTAGCAGAGACTTCAGAGGAGGCCAGAGAATTAATCCTGTAAGTGATCACCTGAAAGTGGTTTGACATTTATATATCCCGAGTTGGTTCTGTTGTTATTTGGTTTATTGTTGATATTGATTTTGTTGTTTGATGTCTGATACCAGGAGATGAACGAGAGCTGTCTGAGACAAAGGATACATAGAAGGTTGAAAGATGATCAGCTAAGTCAGAGGATGGCAACTTTGCGTTCAATCCTGGTAAGTTATAATATCGTGAATTGAATGGTTTTAGGTTATAGGGATGATATAATTGAGATGTTTAGCTTTGTAATGTTGACATATTTGTTTATGTCTTATGAATTTAATAGAGTGTTCTCTGTTTTATGCGAGGTGTATGTATCATGTTGCTGTATCAAATGCTTCTCCTACAAATGACAATTGAGAGTGTAGCAGCTTGATCAGAGGTGGCCAGAGACGTTTAAAATTGTAAGTTATCACATTAAAGATCCCTAGTAGTAGATGTTGTTATTTGGTTGATGGTTGATTTAGTCAAATTGAGTAGTTTAGGTGAGAATTGAGTTGAACTGATAGGATAGTAAAAATGATAAATGCATGCAAGTGTTTGTGTAGTGTTTACAGTTGTTTCATATAGGGAAGTACTTGTTGTTTCATATAGGGTAGTACTTGTTGTTTGTGATAAATGCACACTTTAATGACCTCCGCAACTGTAAAAAAACAGTAAATCATTAACCTAACTCTAACTGTATATAGTTTACACTTAACACAAACCACTTCACCTAAATCTATCTGTTTCTCTTTGACAGTAAAAGAACAAACTTTAAAACCTTTTCAATCTCTTCTCTAAATGAATCCATATGATGCCAACTCTGTTGGCTTCATGGATCTTCTAACTAGTCAAAATGAATCCCATAACCCTCAGCCGCCACCTTGTTTTGACTCTCCATCACGAAGTATTAGACTTGGTGAAAGTGAAGAAGTTGTCTTCACCACTGATTGGTCTCAGCCAACGGCTCAAGCTCATAACCTGGCTGCTAAGGCTGCACCAAGAAAGAGGATTGCTTGGACAAGCAAAGAAGACATAGTTTTGATCTCGGCATAGCTCAACACCAGCAAAGACGCCATTGTTGGAAATGAACAAAGGGGAGCAGCCTTCTGGAAGAGGATTGCAGCTTATGTGGCTGCAAGTCCCAAGGTGGCTGGTCTGAAGCAAAGAGAGGCTAATCACTTCAAACAAAGGTGGTGCAAGATAAATGAGTCAGTTTGCAAATTCGTAGGATCTTACCAAGCTGCATCAAGTCTGAATAGTAGTGGGATAAATGATGATGATTTGATAAAGAAAGCTCACCTCATCTATGAGGGTGACTACAAGAAAAAATTCACCATGGAGCATGCATGGAGAGAACTCAGATACGATCAGAAGTGGTGTTCAATGGTAGCTTCTAAAGGAGACGAGAAGAACAAAAGAAGGAAGCTAGATTCATCCTCTATGCAATGTTCTGAAGATGGTGGAGACTCTCAAGCTCAAGGAGAGTCTCAAACTCAAGGAGAATCACAAGCTCCTCAAGCAAGACCACAAGGAGTTAAGGCTGCCAAGGCTGCAGCCAAGGCTAGTGCCAAGAAGACTGTCACTAGTTCAGTGACTGCTGATGGAGGTTTGGAGAGATTGGAAAGGATGAAGACGATGTGGGAGTTAAAGGAAAAGGATTTTGCATTGAAGCAAAAAGAGCATGAGTTCAATGATAAAATCTCAAACAAGAAATTGCTAGACACTATTTTAGCAAAATCCGGTCCTCTATCTCAGATAGAGAAAGACCTTAAACCAAAGCTAATTAGTTTGTGTTTCTTTTGAATCTCTGGTGGAGAACAATGTTGTCTAATGTCTGTGTTATGTTAGTTTCAGTTTGGTAGTGTCTGTGTTATGTTAGTTTCAGTTTGGTAGTGTCTGTGTTATGTTTGTTTCAGTTTGGTAGTGTCTGTGTTATGTTTGATAAATGTTGTGTTATGTGAGATAGTTTCAGTATTGTATTGTAATATCTGGCCTTTAATCAATGTTTATGTTTCTTGGATTGTATTGTAATGTCTGTTCTTTAATCAAAGTTTGGTTCACGTGAATGATTGTGGTCAGGGACAAGTTTCTTTATTCAATGATCAATCAATGTTTGTGTGATACATTGGTCATATTTCAGTTCCTTTATTGACACTCTTTTCTGTTTTGTAGCTTCACGTGACTATGGCAAAGAAGAAGAAAACAAAGAAGTCTGAAATTGGTGGGGAGAGTGAAAACTTCACCCGTTCACGGACATACATGGCACAGTTTCATCATTGGCAATTCACGGACACTACAGAAGTCTGAACTTTGTATATAAATTTTTCAAGTCATTTGAACTTCTCATCGCATTCACTTTCTCTTTGTATTGCATTCACTTCTCAAAACAATTTCATTCACTTTGTATTTGACAAAAATTATATTCACTTTCTTTTGTGTCATTTTTAGTTTTTACAAATCGTTCACAACCTTTACAAAAGTCTCCTTCACAAAACCAAACCATTACCAACCCACTCTCTTCACAATCGTTCACAAAACCAAACCTCAAACCACAAAACTACCAACCCACTCTCCTTCACAATCGTTGACAAAACAAACCTCAAACCACACCACTACCAAACCACTATCGTTCACAAAATCCTTATTCAACAAAAACCTCAACAGAACTCTCGTTCACAATCGTCAACAATATTTTTTAATTTATATACAAAATCGTCAACAACCTCAAACCAAACCAAGAAAAACCTCAATCTCCAAAAATCTACCAAACCACAAAATTGTTCTTTTCATTTTGTAATTTATATACAAAATGGCTTCATCTTCTCATGATGAATTTTCACAAGTATTGAATGAAGAATTTGATAATCTTTTTCAAGAAGAATTTGATAACCAAATTCAAGAAGAATTTGATTATTCTTTGGAGGAGGATCAACGACCCCGAAAACCAAGAAAAAAAAGAGTTCATATCGAAAGATATCGTGAAGAAGGTCACATAAGGTTATGGAACGATTATTTTGGAGATAATGCAACCTTCCCGCCTAATTTATTCCGACGTCGTTTTAGAATGAATAAGCATTTATTCTTGCGTATCGTGGATCGACTAACCAATGAAATTCTTTTCTTTCCACAAAGACGGGATGCGACCGGAAGGTTAGGATTCTCTCCATTACAGAAGTGTACAGCAGCAATTCGCATGCTTGCATATGGTTATGCGGCTGATGCGGTTGACGAATATCTCCGGATTGGTGAAACCACTTCCATGAAATGCATGTAACATTTTGTTGACGGTATTATTTTTTGCTTTGGAGATGAGTACTTAAGAAAACCAACCCGTGCAGATCTTCAAAGGCTCCTCATTATTGGAGAGATAAGAGGATTTCCCGGGATGATGGGAAGCATCGATTGTATGCATTGGGAGTGGACGAATTGCCCAACCGCTTGGAAAGGTCAATATACACGAGCCTCGGGAAAACCAACGATCGTTTTAGAGGCTGTAGCTTCGCAAGATCTTTGGATATGGCACGCATTTTTTGGACCTCCAGGTACTTTAAATGATATCAATATTCTAGATCGATCTCCTGTTTTTGATGATATCATACAAGGACGAGCACCAAAATGCAAGTATGTAGTCAACGGAACCCAGTATAGTTTGGGTTACTATCTGACAGATGGAATTTATCCAAAATGGGCTACATTTATCCAATCGATCCCACTTCCACAAGATGTTGAGCGGGCTTTTGGAGTTTTACAAGCTCGATTTGCCATTGTCAAAAATCCGGCTCTTATTTGGGATAAGGAAAGAATAGGAAATATTATGCGGGCATGCATAATACTTCACAATATGATAGTAGAAGATGAACGAGATATGTATACTCAGTTCGATGTCACTGAATTCCAACAAGTAGAAACTGAAGGAAGTACAAGAGTGGATTTCTCGTATGAAACAGATATGCCTTCAAATGTCGTCGATATGATGACCGCTAGAACTCGACTTCGAGATCGAAATATGCATGAACAATTGAAGAACGATTTGGTCGAGCATCTTTGGAATAAATTTTCCCCCAATCAAGTTTAAAATTATTGTATCATTGTTTCTATCTTATGTATGTTTTCACATTTTAAATTTACAATTATTATAAGATTTTCTTAAATTACAAATTAAATATTTATTTTAAAAAAATAATAATATTTTTTTCTAAGATACCCAATTTAAGATCCTACCAATAAACACATATCAAAACTCAAAACTAAACTAAAACTCTTAAACTTCACTTTTTCAAAATTAATACTAAATTTAAACTAAGATACCCTAATTAAGAATCTCCCAATAATGTTGGTCTTAGTGTTATAAAACTAATAAACTCTTCTTCTAGGTATATAGATTAAATCACCTCCTCTTTGACTGTCCTCCGACTCGACAAGTTTGGGCTCTTTCTCCCATGACAACCTCTGGGGACATTTTCCCAAGATTCTCTCTATTCAACAATTTTGACTTCCTCTTTTGTCGAGGTCAAGAAAGAGGAATATATGTCATGCTATTACAAGCCTTCCCATGGATCTTATGGTACATCTGAAAGGCCCGTAATAGCTTTGTTTTTGAAAATCTCCGGGTCCCACCGGATGAGACTCTACAAATATCACTTCAGGAGGCGCAGGTGTGGCAGAGAGCTATGGATAAGGATTCTACGCCGGAACCCTCCTCTGCTATCCCACCTCGGCCTCGAGATATCTGGACTCCATCTGGATCCTTAAGTGGTCTAGGATGGGTTTTGGCGGATTTGAATATAGTTCATCACCTGGGACTTAGGAATGTCCGTCGAAGTCTATCACCCCTTCATGCCGAATTTGATGCCCTCCTTTGGGCAATGGAATGTATGATTAAATTGGGGCACACATCTGCTACTTTCGCCTCCGATTGCTCTGATCTTGTAGCTATGGTGGAGAGTCCTTCAGATTGGCCAACCTTTGCAGCAGAATTGGCATCTTTCAAGTCTCTCTAAGTTATGTTCCCGTCTTTCCGCTTACGTCTTCTCCCCCGTCTATCCAATATCCGGGCCGATCATCTTGCCAAAAAAGCACGAGCCCGCGACTGCCTCTTCTCGCATATGAGCACTTCGACCCCCGACTGGCTCTCCTTAGCGGAGAGTCTCTTTCCGAGAGTGTCATAGCATAGTTTTCTTTTGCCGACAAAAGAAAAAAGGTATATAGATTAATATGAAATATAACTCGTGCGTACTGATCTAGTTCTTTTTTAAAAGAGAAGATCTCCAAGATATCTAAAAACATCTTATGTAACAAATATATTTTGTAACCATAAAAAAATAAAAAAAGAACGAAATAAAAAGTTTCATTGATAACCTTTTTTTGTTTAAGAAAATTTAGGTGAAAATCATTTTTAAAAACAAAAAGGAAGGAAACAAATTTCAACTAATATTTTATACCTCTCTTGCTAACGAATTTTAGATAAAAATAAAATAAAATAATCCAAATTAATCTTGGGAAGCATTATAAATAGCACTACTATGAAGGATATTTGGATTATCTCCTAAAACCGGTCTCATAATCGGGTTTTGAAATTAAATCTTCAAATTAAATCTTGACCGTTAATCTAATTTTTGAATCTCTAAAAGATTTTGTAGTTATTATATTTTTTTATAAAGGTATTATATTTGGTGAAGAATCTGATGAGTATATTATGCTTTTCATTAATATTCCTGAATTAAATATTTTCTAAATTATTTAACTGAAAACATTTAATTTACTTTATTTTAAAATAGATTAATTATTTTTGAATAGATAAAAGATTAATGATTAATATATATTATTAAAAGGGGAGCCTTTTTTTGTCATTATAACCAAAGAGATAAAAAAATGACATTGAATGTGATGCCAATCATGTAGCCAAACACATTTTTTTTCCAACCACACATTGATTAAAATAATACTCCATGATTGGTAGCCCAATCATAAGAGAAATCGTTTACAAAAATAACTTCTGAATCAAGTGATCTGGAAGAACGAGCAAGTCAGTCTGCTTTTGTATTACAAGAACGTGAAATCTTAGTTAAACACATTTAAAGACAGCAAAAAAGAAAAAAAAATAAAAATAAAAGCTATCTATATTTATGGAAATAATATTGATTTTGCTACCGTAAAAAGTGGACAATTAAATTCGAAATTAAACATATTTAAGTTTAATTATATATATTTTGTGATATTTTCAAAAATAACATTTTTACAACAAATCGAATAGATTGACTTTAAAAAAAGCCAATGGTGGGGAAAATTATTTACAAACATAGCAGCAAGCGGTAAGACTAGCACTTTACGAGCCAGATTATCCGCAACAACATTTATATTAAATAAAATGTAATAAAAATATTATCATATACTTTAGAAAAAAATATATAAAAATAAAAAGAAAAACAATGATGTTAAATTAAGAATAAGCGACTAATCAAATTTTACATAGCATAAATTGTGGAAAAATATACTACATAATTAATTTTATCATCAAATTTTCAAAAATTATATAGTGTAATGATGATGGATGGACATCGATCGACTTATAAATAGGTGTTTTACGGTTGGGTAAGAGATCATCTCCAATGCTGGTTTTTTAACTTGTATCTTAGAAATAAAAGGGGAAAAATTAAATCAATAATCAATATTAAGCTTAGATATATCTCTTAGGTAAGAAGTTTTTAAGTAGTTTGTTAGGGACACGTGTCACTCTTAGAAAGTTTAAGAAAAAAAAAAAAAAAATTGCTCCAAACAATCATTAGATTTTAAAAGGTTTATAATGTCTTTATAATGTTTCGATACAAATATTTTATAATGTTTTAAAAGGTTTTAAATCATTTATACAAGTTTTATAAGGTTTTTAGAATGTTTATAAGGTTTTTTTTAAAAAATTATAAATTATCTTTACGCTATTTATGAAAGATATATCAAATTTTGTACATATAAAAAGGTAATTTGTGTATATTTATAAGGTTTACACACATATTTGGATAAATTTCAACATTTTTAGTGGTTTTTTGAAGTTTTGAAAATGTGGTATTTTTAAAAAGTGGTATTTTAAAATGGGTGTTTTTGATATTATATTTTTCTTCCAACCAAAAAAAAAAAAAACTCTCCATGTTTCTCTCGTTCTATCAGGCAACGAAACAATTTCATCTCTTGTCTGATCTGGTTGATAATATTTGGCAACAATTAAAATATGATTTGTATTAAGTGTTTTTGTTATGTTTTAATTATGTTTTTATATTATTGGTGTTACAAATTAATAATTTTCATGTTTTATAAAAATTTTAGTTTTCAAATTATTATTTTTTAAGAACTCCAGTTAGGAGTTTTACCATTGGAGGTAGATAATTTTAATTATCTTCAAAAAACTCTTATTTTAAAAAATTACATAATTTATTACTAAATTTTTTTAATAACATACCAGCATTGGACATTCTCTGACTATAGTATACATATATCATGTTTTTACGTTTTTTTCACCAATGGTTTTTTATTATCCTTTCTTCCAACTCATCAAATGTAACTTATACTGTACTTAAGTTTTTGAAGGTTGCTTATTATGTTTCCAATAACACTAAAGTTGAACATTTTCTCTTTAAATTAGACCTTGCGAGGCTAAGGGCCATCGCCGCATCGGTCAGGCTTTTTAAGACTTTTATGTCCAATATGTTTTCCTCTTCTTGTCATGATTTCAAACATGATTCATGTTTGTCTAGGTTGACTAAATTAGTCGTTGGTATCTGATGGAGTAAGAAATATTACTCGGTCAAATACTACTAGTTCAGATTCTTCTCCTATATTCTAGTAAGATCAAAATTAGAGTTGTAACTAGTTTGTGTTTATATATCTTTTAAATCTGGATTGTAATTAAAGGTTCAAGAGAATACAAAGCCTTAAATCTCCTCTTCTTTTGTTGTTCCTTTCTTCTATTCTTCTCTCTCTCTCGTTACTTTTTCTCTTCTTTGTTTTCTTCATCTCTCCAACCTCGATGCTCCAGTCAATGATCGAAACATGGTGATGTCTATGTTGAATGGTGTAAATGAGAAATTTGATAACATCATCAATGTTATCAAACATCAGCAACCATTTCCAACGTTTGATGATGCAAAATTAATGCTTCAAGACGCTTACACAAAGTCATATTGCTTCACACTCTGCCCATGCCTCGTCCCCTGCCGCACTAGTCACAACGAACATTAGATCAAGTACCATCGAGCCAGAACAAGAACACTCGTCCTCCTGCGGACCTAGCCCGAGATTGCACAACTCTACACAGGTTGAGGCTCATATTGCAAATCTTCAACCAACAATAGACATTGCTGAAGCTTACAAATACCGTGACTCTCATCAGGCGGATTCTGCAGCTACAACTCACTTAGCATCACTCCTTATTAATTCCAACATAAAAAAATTCAGTCAGCAACAGTTCATCCATCCCCGTTTCTCTTACTGGCTTCACTTCTCTTCCTTCCTACAACTACAAACGTCCTCTCAATCTTCATAATGTCCTTGTCACTCCCAAAATCATAAAAAAAAAAAAAAAAAAAATCTAATTTCTGTTCGCCAATTTACAAAAATCTAATATCATTTTCTAGTTTACTTTTTTTTTTTTTTTTTTTTTTCTTTAAAAGAAAATTGCTCCTTGTGGTTTCTTTTGAATTTGAAAGTCTTGTTTCGTGTTTGTTTGTTGTTACTCTAATTGTTACCGGGTGTAATTGCGGATTCGTTCTATGTTGAATTGGACTGTCAGCAAATGAAGTGCAATATGATCCTACGTGCATTGGAGATTTGTAATCATTCAGTACATATTTGATCTCCTTAAGGTTATCATCTAACCCTTAGATCTTACGTGACGTTTATGCGTGACAAAACTACTACTCTTGTTCGCGGGTTCCTTGCCAGTTGTATAAAAACATGTCTGAGGTTTGAGCTTTAAACACATCTGAACCCCATAAGGACACACATATATCTTCCTTGATGTAATAGTTCAGATGAGTTACACATCTTATCTATATATAGCTTTCCGATCCCTCTTTGTCGTTGTAAAGCCGTACAACTTAAATCTGCCAGGAGCTAATGCTCACAACTCTCTGCTTCCGATCATTTTTTAGATTTTGAGCGTGTAGCAGAATCCCAACCAAATTTTATTTTCCTACATTCTTATCAATTCACTTTTGTCTACCTATTAATTTTGTAACTTTCGGCCAAACCCATTAAGTATAATAATTAAATATATAGTATATCATTGTAATTATACTTTATAGTTTTTCAAAATTTTATCGGTATAACTTCTTCACTCACCCAAATTCATCGAAAACAAATATTTTCTGAAACATTTCTTTTTTTTGATGATAAGTTTTTAATAATATTCCTAAAACCTTTGGATTATATGTATTTTTTTAAAAACTAAGAAAACTAAAGAAGGCAAAATATCAGAAAATAAAAAGTAAATGAAAGTTGTTGAAAAAGAAAAAAAGGAAAGGAGAAGAAACATTCCAGACGAACCCAAACCCTGTTTATAAACCACCTCTCTCTCTCTTGAGTTTTTCGCTGCGACACGACGATTCAGCTCAACTCACCCAGATTTGGCTAGAAGCTTCCAGAACGCGAACCCCTCTCGCGATCTAGGTTTGATTCTGAAGCTCTAGTTTCAGATCTGTAGCTTTGTTTTTTTTTTTCCCGTAGATGTGACTTTTTATTTTAGGTTTGATCTATAAAGTTTGGGAAATCTCTAGCTTCTTTTGTTATCATACTCCATCGCTTGGTCTATTTGATTGAAATCTAAGATTTGTGGTTTGATTTTTGTTGTTAGGATAGCTACAACCTCAGTTTGAGCTCTTAAGACTAGTCTGTTTGTTTTTTTCGCTCTTGTAAAATCTCATAGTTTTATGGTTTTTCCATTGACTGACTTGTAAGGTTGCTATCAAATACTTTGGAATTGACGAACCCGAAGCCTGATAATGAGTGTAGTTGGGTTTGATTTTGGAAACGAGAACTGCCTTGTTGCTGTTGCCAGGCAAAGAGGTATCGACGTCGTTCTTAATGACGAGTCTAATCGCGAGACCCCCGCCATTGTCTGCTTTGGCGACAAGCAGCGCTTTATCGGCACTGCTGGAGCTGCTTCTACCATGATGAACCCCAAAAATTCCATTTCCCAAATCAAGCGCCTTATCGGTCGCCAGTTTTCCGACCCTGAGCTTCAAAGGGATATCAAATCTCTGCCCTTTTCTGTCACCCAAGGGCCTGATGGGTATCCTTTGATCCATGCTAATTATTTGGGAGACATGAGAGCCTTTACCCCTACTCAGCTCATGGGAATGATGCTTTCTAACTTGAAAGGTATTGCTGAGAAGAATCTCAATGCAGCTGTCGTGGACTGCTGTATTGGCATTCCCGTCTACTTTACCGACCTCCAGCGAAGGGCTGTTCTCGATGCTGCAACAATTGCAGGCTTGCATCCGCTCCACTTGATCCATGAGACTACAGCAACAGCTTTGGCATATGGAATTTATAAGACTGATTTGCCGGAGAACGAACCACTCAATGTCGCTTTCATTGACATTGGGCATGCTAGCATGCAAGTCTGCATTGCAGGCTTCAAAAAAGGACAGCTCAAAATCTTGTCTCACGGTTTCGATCGCTCCCTAGGGGGAAGGGATTTTGATGAGGTTCTTTTCCATCATTTTGCTGCCAAGTTCAAGGAGGAGTACAAGATTGATGTCTCCCAGAATGCTAAGGCTTCTCTCAGGCTCCGTGCTGCATGCGAGAAACTGAAAAAAGTTCTAAGCGCCAATCCTGTGGCGCCATTGAATATCGAGTGTTTGATGGATGAGAAAGATGTTAGGGGTGTCATCAAGAGGGAAGAGTTTGAAGAGATCAGCATCCCGATTTTGGAGCGTGTTAAGAGGCCTCTAGAAAAAGCTCTCTCTGATGCCGGCCTTACTGTTGAAGATGTACATATGGTTGAGGTTGTTGGCTCTGGCTCTCGTGTCCCTGCTATGATCAAGATCCTAACTGAGTTTTTTGGTAAGGAGCCCAGGCGTACAATGAATGCAAGTGAGTGTGTGTCGAGGGGATGTGCCTTGCAGTGTGCCATTCTCAGTCCAACCTTTAAAGTTCGCGAATTCCAGGTGATGTGTGCATATCTATGCTTAAGTATATGTCGTTTTTCTAATGTACTTATAAGTATCTCGAGAACTGTTATACTCCAGGTTTTCTGACTAGTTGTAATTTTATTTTTTTTGTTCTCTGAAGGTCCATGAGAGCTTCCCTTTCTCGATTTCGCTGGCGCGGAAAGGACTAGCTTCCGATGCTCAAAATGGTGGAGCCGAGAATCAGCAGAGCACCATTGTTTTTCCCAAAGGAAATCCCATTCCTAGTGTCAAGGCTCTAACATTTTATCGTTCTGGAACATTCTCTGTTGATGTGCAGTACAGTGATGTGAACGAGTTGCAAGCACCTCCAAAAATCAGCACATACTCGGTATGATCTTCCCCCATTGTCATTTCTGCGTATGACTGTAGCGCTCTTTTTTCTCATGGTTAATCTCGTTTTTGTAGATTGGTCCCTTCCAGTCATCAAAGGGTGAGAGGGCAAAGCTTAAAGTGAAAGTGAGATTGAACCTGCATGGAATTGTCTCAGTTGAATCGGCAACTGTAAGTTTCTTTAATTGAACTATTTAAAGGTTCATTCTCTCTAATAATTCATTACAAATTGATCACTCTTAACAGTGGCTTCCCACATGAACTTGGGGTTCATTTAATTTATGATTTCTCTCCCCTAAATTCAGCTTTTGGAAGAGGAACAAGTTGAAGTTCATGTCTCTAAAGAACAATCAGAAGAAACTACTAAGATGGAGACTACATCTGCTGAGACAGCTCCTGCTTCTGGGGACTCTGATGTTAACATGCAGGATGCAAAGGAAATCAGTGATGCAGCTGGTACTGATAATGGTGCTCCAGAGTCTGCTGACAAGCCGGTGCAAATGGAAACCGATTCAAAGGTTAGTTTCTCTACTTAACTGGTACTGCTTACTCTGTTCATTTGCTTTTGAATTGATATTTATTAATGGGGTGTACAGGCCGAGGCTCCAAAGAAGAAGGTGAAGAAAACAAATGTACCTCTGTCAGAAGTGGTCTATGGTGCCTTGAAATCTGTTGAGGTCGAAAAGGCGGTGGAGAAGGAATTTGAGATGGCTTTGCAAGACAGAGTTATGGAGGAGACCAAGGACCGCAAGAATGCTGTTGAATCCTATGTTTATGATATGAGGAACAAAGTGAGAATCCTTATCTTCTTCATCTGCATTGGGAGTATGCATTAAAAAGGTTTAGAGTATAGAGTACTGACATATCTTGTTTTCAGCTGAGCGATAAATACCAGGAATACATCACTGACGCAGATAGGGAAGCATTCCTGGTGAAGCTGCAGGAAGTGGAGGACTGGTTGTACGAAGATGGGGAAGATGAGACTAAAGGTGTTTATGTTGCGAAGCTCGAAGAGCTCAAGAAGGTACTTCACAGGATGACACTTCTGTGCAAAAAAGCATTTTTCAAGACAATATTTTGACAGAGGTTGGGGATTTGATATTTTATAGGTGGGTGACCCTGTTGAAGTGCGTTACAAGGAGTCATTAGAAAGAGGGTCGGTCATTGATCAGCTAGGTTACTGCATTAACAGCTATAGAGAGGCAGCTATGTCTAATGATCCAAAGTTTGACCACATTGAATTGGCAGAGAAGCAAAAGGTAATAATTTGGCTCATCTATAAAGCACAGAACAATTCGTGAAATTTTCAGGTATGAGAAGATGATCTGATGCTCTATTTGTCGTTGTGCAATAATGAAGGTTTTGAACGAGTGTGTGGAAGCTGAAGCTTGGCTGCGGGAGAAGAAGCAGCAGCAAGACACGCTTCCCAAGTATGCCACTCCGGCCATATTGTCAGCTGATGTTTCAAACAAGGCGGAGGCATTGGACAAGTAAGCAAGGCTCTTTGTTTTTGTTTATCCGAAGAGAATTGCTACATGATATAGAAAGTGAACATGCTTTGGATGTTTTGTAGGTTTTGCAGGCCTATAATGACCAAACCAAAGCCGGCTAAAGCAGAGGCACCACAAGCCAAGGCAGGTGAACCGACAGATGAGGGCAAGAGTGAGCCACAGCCACCAGCTTCTTCCGAACCAATGGAGACTGAGAATCCCACCGAAGGTAGTGCCTAAATCAATCACGAGAGCTAGATGGTGTTGTATCGATTTTGTTTTTCGTTCTTTCTTTAGTGATATAATAGTGAACCTCATTTTCTAGTTTGCTATTATTATCTCCCCAAAAAAAAAAACTATATTTTGTTCTTCCTTTGGATAACATTTTTATAGGAAGTAATTTTTTACTATTCCCTTTTTTTTTGTTTCAATATAAGTTTTGGTTGTTTCTTCGATTTAATTATTGTTGAGAGTAATGCGGATTCGTTCTGCATTGGACTGTTTTTAACAGCAAAAGAAATGCAAATCAAATTGGAATGTTAATCAAAATATATATTTGATCTGCCAAACCTCAATGTCTTCTCCTCTATCGTAATCTTTCATGTACTGAGGGATATGTGAATTGTCAATGAGCTTGCCCACAAAAGTCCCCTTCTCTTGCTCACATTGGAAAGCATTAAGGACACAACTCGCAAAGTCCATCTTCTTTGTTAAAGCTTCTAAAGCAGGCGTAGCCATTGGCAACTACGTTGAGATCATTCAGACTGAAGTTGTGTCGTTTCTCCAGTCCCAAATAATAGCACCTGCCATTCACTCATCCAGTTAAGCCCACGAACATGTACCACAGTTTCGGGGTTAAAACAAGGATTAGTTGATTTCGGCGTGGTTAGCACAGTTGCCAAGAATTTCGTCTCCATGATAGCGTAGATGTGATAGAATGCTGAATAGTGACAGAATTGGACTTGCTTACAAACACAAGTAAAAGGATTAACATACTAATATCCTTTTGTCTTTATGCACTACTATTACTACTACTAGTGAAATGGCTCTTGTGGCGTCGATCTCCGTCTTTATCAACAACACTAAAGTTACAATAATGATGACTGGAGAAGGTGAAACGGGAAAGAAAAGGTTTGTTAGTGGCGGGTGGGCAACCCGAGGTGAATCTCGCTTATCACCTCAATCCCGAGCATCCCGAGCAACAATCTTGAGTCAGTTGTGACTGGTTTGACTGGTTTTTTGGCTTGAGTGCAGACGGATTCCTTAGTAGATAAACCATCTTTCTAGCAATTTGCAGCTTTTTATGGTCTATTGACTTATCGCCTTGAGAAAACAGCACCATCATGGAAGTTAATCAAAAAAAAAAAGATAAGATAAGAGAAAAGTTATAAGGAACCAGAGAGTACCTCAATTGTTTATTACATGTGGAAGGGAATTGTTGGCATGAGGCATGACAAGTACCTTTTTGTTGAGAAGTTTTGCTTTGAACTCTGATGCCTTGTCGAATTCCACTTCAATAACAACTTATTCAACAAACACAACAATAAAAGGGATATTGGTTGAGGGAGATAGATAAACTTGAAAAAAAAGAAAATAAGCAGAGAGGAATTCGAGATGACTTACAGCATATACCTCCATCGATTGGGTCCATTATTCAGCATCATCCCTGATAATAAAAATGAGAAGAAAGTAAATATCCATATATCTCCATCATCTAGAGAAGCAGCAACAACAAAACCAAAAAATCTCCATCATCATCAAGATCATATATAAAACAAAATTTACATTTAAGAAAGCAAAACATTCAGATGAGAGAGCTTTTAGAAACACAGAGTAAACCCCAAGATTTTTTTACCTTTTTCTTTGTGGACTTTCTCGTCAAATCAGATGAAAGTTGAAGAAGAAACGCCATGTCCTCTGGACATCCATCACTTGAAAAGACACAAAAACAATACTCCAAACAGATACGATTCATCAACAATGCTTGGATTCTGAGAGTAGATAAGAGAAGTTGAAGGTGATAAGATATATAGCACACAAAAGAAAAAGAAAAGAGATTAGTATTGGTTAAGTGAAACAGAAAGAAATAAAATCATAATAAGGATCTTAACAAGTGTTTACTTACAGATGATTTTTCCCATTGTTGTTGTTTTTTACTTGGGCCTGTCATCCCTAAACTTATGCATGCGAAGAAAGAGTGAACTATATGTATCCATCATCTTGAGAAACAACAAAGAAAACAATAAAAAACTGACGTTGAACCGTAAGGCGAAGTTCGTCTTTGTTTGGTTCTGGATCTTCTTCATTCTTCAAAACATAGCATATCTCCTATCTGCACAAAATATAACATTAGAAACTTCGTTAAAACTGTTAGTCTTAGTGAAAACAAAATCTCAGTCTCATTCCCATCCAAAATTGAAACAAAAGAAAATTCGAGTAAGCGGACAAGACAACCTATCTATACCTTTTAACCAATCAGTTTGATGTTGTTATTATAAGAACACACCAACCACCATTTTTGTTCTAAATCTACTTCGTACGTCCTTGAAAAATTCTGAGTTATCATCCTAGTTGGAACACGAACACAGAAACACATATGTTTCGTTTCACCCAAAAAAAGAAAAAAAATAGAAAAGTTAAAAGGAATCAAAGAGTACCTCAATAGTTTATCATCTAGCTTCGCCTTTTGATAGCTTTATTTTCTTGAATCAGTTTGGTAGAGCTATGTGTGTTTTAACACTCTTTTCCCTGCAGTGATAAACGCACAAAAAAAACACAATTACAATAGGAACGTGAAAAATATTTGAGTGTCAGAATGGTTATTAATAAGAACGTGAGCTACCTTTTTACAATTTTTTATGACTGCCTTTGGCTTGGGACAGTTGCGACTTGTTTTTTAGCTTGAGTGCAGACGGATTCCTAAGCGGATTAAGTGAGTAACCAACTTTCTAGCAGTTTGCAGCTTCTTAAAGACCATTGACTTATCTCCTTGAGCAACAACTGTTAGGAAAACATCATCATCCTGGAAGTTAGTCAAAAAGAAAAAGAGATCATAGAAAAGTTTAAAGGAATCAGAGAGTACCTCAATTGTTTATTACCTGTGGAATGGAATTACTGGCATGAGGCAATGACAAGTACCTTTTTGTTCACAATTTTTGCTTTGAATTCTGGTGCCTTGTCGAGTTACACTACAATAGCAATTGTTCAACAAACACAAAAACAAAAACAAAAACAAAAAGAATATTGGTTGAGGGAAATAGAAAAACTTGAAACATAAGAAAAGATAGAAACGCATAGAAGAATTTGAGATGACTAACAACATATATCTTCATCGATTGGGTCCATAATTCAGCAACAGCCCTAATAATAATAATGAGAAGAAAGTAAATCACCATATATCTCCATCATCTAGAAAAGCATTAACGACAAAACCAAAAAATCTCCATCACCATCAAGATCATATATACAAACAAAAATTATATTTCAGAAAGCAAAACATTCAGATGAGAGAGTTGAGTAAACCCCAAGATTTTTTTACCTTTTCCTTTGTGAACTTTTCGTCAAATGAGATGAAAGTTGAAGAAGAAACGCCATGTCCTTTGAACATCCATCACTTGAAAAGACACGAAAACAATACTTCCGACATATACTATTCATCAACAATGCTTGGATTCTGAGAGTAGAGTAGAGAAGAGAAGGTGAAAGTGAAAGTGATAAGATATATAACACACTAAAGAAAGAAAAAAAAGAGATTATTATTGATTAGTGATAAAACTTGAAACAGAAGGAAATAAAATCATAATAAGATCTGAATAAGTGTTTACTTACAGAGGATTTTTCCAATTGTATTTGTTGTTGTTGACTTGGCCCGATCATCCCTAAAATTATACATGTGAAGAAAGAGTGAACTATATGTATATCTCCATCATCTAGAGAAACAACAAAGAAAACAATGAAAAAATCTCAGTTTGACGTTGTTACACTAAGGAGATATTTGTTTCTGTTTGGTTATGGATCTTCTTCATTCTTCAAAACATAGCATATCTCCGATCTGCACAAAAATATTAAATTAGAAGAAACTTTGTTAAAAGTTTAAAACAACAACCTCAGTGAAAACAAAATCTCAGTCACATTCCCATCTAAAAGTAAAATAAAGGAAAATTTGAGGAAGCGGACAAAACAACCAATCTATACCTTTTAACCAATCAATTTGATATCGTTAATGTAAGAACCGGTCACCAGTTTTGTTCTGAATCTACTTCGTACTTCTTTGAAAAACTCTGAGTCATCGTCCTAGTTGAAACACGAACACAACCACACACCTGTTTCGTTCCACCCAAAAAAGAAAAAAATATAAGAAAAATTCAATGGAATCGGAGAGTACCTTAGTAGTTTATTACCTGTGGAATCAGAATGTACCTCTAGTTTATCATCTCGCCTTTTGATAGCTTTATTTTCCTGAATCAGTTTTGTAGAGCTAGCTATGCTTAAACACTCTTTTCCCTGCAATGAGGAAATAAACGCACAAAAAAAAAAGAAAAAAAAACAGTAATTACAAATGGAACTTTGAAACCAAATTTGGGGTATCAGAATGGTTATTAATTAAGAATGTGAGCTACCTTTTCATCATCTTCAGTTAACTGCCATTGGCTTGAGACGGATGTGACTGGTGTTTTGGCCTGAGTAGATTAACCATCTTTCTAGCAGTTTGCAGCTTCTTAAGGTCCATTGACTTATCTCATTGAGAAACTGGTTTTAAAAAAACATCACCATCCTATAATTTAAAAAAAAAAGAAGAAGTTAAAAGGTATCAAAGAGTACCTCAATTGTTTGTAACCTGTGGAAAGGAAATAGTTGGCATGAGGCAATGACAAGTACCTTTTTTTCACAAGTTTTGCTTTGAATTCTGGTGCCTTGTCGAGTTCCACTTCAATAGCAACTTGTTGTTCAATAAACACAAAAAAAGAATATTGGTTAATGGAGATAGATAAAGTTGAAACAAAAGAAAATATAAAAAAGTATAGAGGAATTTGAGATGACTTACTGCATATATCTCCATCGATTAGGTCCATAATTCAGCATAATCCCTTATAACGATAATGAGAAGAAATTGAATCATGCATACAACAAAACAAAAACTTCTCCATCATCAAGATCATGTATACAAAACAAAATTCATATTTAATAAAGCAAAACATTTAGATGAGAGTTGAAGAAACACACAGCAAACCCCCAAAATTTTTACCTTTTCTGCTGTGGATTTCTCGTCAAGTCCAATGAGAGTTGAAGAAGAAACGACATGTCCTCTGAACATCCATCACTGAGAGACACGAAAACACTACTTCCAACAAATATTATTCATCAACGATGCTTTGATTCTGAGAGTAGAGAAAAAAATGTGATGGTGATAAAAACACACAAAAGAAAAAGAAAGAGAGTATCATTGGTTAAGTGATCCAACTTGAAACAGAAAGAAATAAAATCATAATAAGTATTTACTTACAGAGGATTTTTCCCATTGTTGTTGTTGTTGTTGTTGTTGACTTGGGCCGGTCAATCCTATAAGTATATAAGTAAACTATATGTATATCTCCATCATCTAAAGAAGCAACAAAGAAAACAATGAAAAAAAAATCAAAGTTACGTTGTTACCGTAGGACGAAGTTTGTTTTTGTTTAGTTCTGAATCTTCTTTATTCTTCAAAACATAGCATATCTCTGATCAGCACAAAAATATAAAAATTAGAAAGAAGCTTTGTTAAAACAACAGCCTAAACGAAAACAAATTCGAGGAAGCGGACAAGATGTTGTTATTGTAAGAACACGCTGGCGACCTTTTTGTATTCTGAATCTACTTGGTACTTCCTTGAAAAAATCTGAGTCATAGTCCTAGTTGGAACACGCACACACACACACACACCTATTTTGTTTCACCCAAAAAAGAAACAACAAACCCATGAATTAAGATTCCATATACAAAAACAAACTCTTATTTCAAAGGCAACACATCAACACTACCTCTTGTTCTGAATCTTCTTCATTCTTCAAACCATACCATATCTACACAAAAATATAGAATTAGAAGTCTGAATTAGAATAACAACTTATGTGAAGACAAAATCTCAGTCACAATCCCACTAAAATTGAAAACTGAAAATTTGAGGAAGCGGACAAGAGAAGAGGAGGTGCAAAGTAAAGAAAAATACCTATCTATAACTTTTCATCGATCAGTTTGATGTGGTAACTGTAAGAACACGCCGACGACCGTGATTGTTCTGAATCCACTTCATCTAACATCAAAACATTAATCTGAGTCAAATATATCATCGTCCCTCCTGGTTGGAACACGAACACACACCTGTTTCACCCAAAACCAAAAAAAAAACAAACAAACAAAGCCATTAACAAGCAAGTTCAACTCTCTTTTATGGAAGAAAGACCTAGATAAGTTTGAATTTGTTTACTGTAAGAAAGCCGACAACCGTTTTTGTTCTGGAACAACTTCGTCCTTGTAAACATCCGAGCCATCGTCCTGGTTTCGATTCACCTAAAAAGAAACAACAAACCCGTTAATAAAGATGACACATACAAAGTACGAAAATTTTATCATCACAAGCAAAATCGATTAATAGGGTTAGAAAGATACATCTGACTCGTTTTGCTCTCTCCTCGCCATTGAACCCTGTGAGAAAGAAAACTCTTTATTTCAAAAGCAAAAACATTCACACGAAATCGATTCATAGGTAAGAAGAACACAAGAAGATACCTCTGTGCGTTCATCTGTGTTTGCTCTCTCGTCGCCATTAGAATCGAACGCTCTCTCTCTCTCTCTCTGTCTCTCACTCTCTGTGGAGAATGTGTTCTAATTTTTTATTTCTCCGGGATGAATTAAGTGAGAGTAATGAGTCTCTATTTATAAACAAAGAGGTCTCGACCAAAATAAAACAATGAAAATTTTCCTTTTTATATATTTGTTATATGAAAGAAAAAAAAAAGGAAATTGTTAAGTTTTTAAAAGGGAATTTTATGTAAAATGCCACTTTCAAAACTCAAACTTTTAAAACTGCCACTTTCAACTTTGTATTTTGTAAAATGCCATATTCATTTTTATTGTAAAATAAAAAGACAAAAATGCCCTCAAAGAAAGAAGACAAAAAAACTGACATAAATCAATTATAGACATTAATTAATAGACAAGTTTTTTTTTTGTGCCGATACTCTTTGCTTTTACTATATACGTATAATGAACAACAAATTAAGAAATAAAAAATGGACATATTACAGACATCAGATCTAGTCCACCGAATCTAGTCCATCAACGCACAAATGTGTGATCGAAAGTGTATACCTAGATGGATCATTGATGATATCTTCCATAGATGCATCATTTGTTTTATCTTCTGCTTAATTTCTTGTGGTTTCAAGAAATCTGTAGGATGGACAAGTTTGGTCTACCGATTCTGGTCCACCAGATCTGGTCCATCAAAACTGGTTATGGTCCGCTGTAACTTCTTCACCTGATATGATCTACTGAAACTGGTTTGCCGGATCTGATACTCCAGAATTGGTCCATCGAAACTGGTCTGTCATATCTCGTCTATCAGATCTGGTCTACTGAGACTGGTTATATTCCGCTGGAACTGGAACTGGTCCGCCGGAACTGGAACTGGTCCGCCGGAACTGGAACTGGTCCACCGGAACTGCAACTGGTCCGCCGGAACTGCAACTGGTCCGCCGGATCTGCAACTGGTCCGCCGGAACTGGTCCACCATAAATGGTTCGCCGGAACTAGTCTGCCGGAATAGTAGAGAGATTTGTTTGTTGTTGAAGAAAGATAAGATGAAAGAAGAAGAGAAAGAAAGAAAGAAAAAATGAAAGAAGAAGAGAAAGAAAGAGATGAGAAAAAATGAAAGAAAAGAGAGAAAGTTTGAGTGAGTGATAGAATTGACATTTTAATAAGTTAAAGTGGGTCCTATGGCATTTCTTAGAAGATTGGAATGAAAGTGGCATTTCTTATAAGAAATGACACTGTTCATGGCAGAGAATACAATTTTCTCTTTTTTAAAAGGAAATTGTTACATTTGTTATAAAGAAAAAAGGAAAATTTTTGTTATAAAGAAAAAAGGGAAATTTCTAATTTGGTTTTATTAGAAAAAAGGAAATTGTTAAGTAGTTTTGTCGACCGGAAAGATATTAAAAAAAAAAAAAAGAAGAGCGGAACACGTGGGAGCATACTAGTGGTTGAATAGAATCGATCGTAGAAAAGAAAAGTCTATGGATGGATTGGGAAAGTGAAACCACCAGAGTTGTTTGTTGGTGTTCCGATCAGACGTTGACACACAAAAAAACAGAGTTAGTGTGTGCGTTCCTTCTCTCCAGACTAGCCCTGTTCGATGAAGTACGTGTTGGTGACTGGAGGAGTTGTGAGTGGGCTTGGCAAAGGCGTTACAGCCAGTAGTATCGGCGTCGTGCTTAAAGCTTGTGGCCTTCGAGTTACCTCCATTAAAATTGGTTCACATCTCTTCTCTTCTCTCTCCACTTTCTTTCGACTAGAGATTATTGCAATTTTAACAACACCTTCTTATTACACTCTCTCCGACAGATCCATATTTGAACACAGATGCTGGTACTATGTCCCCTTTTGAGCATGGAGAGGTCTTTGTTCTCGATGATGGTGGAGAGGTTTTCTTGTTAATTTCTTTGATTACACTTCTGTTTCGTTAAAAAAAAAAAAAAAAAAGGCTAGTTGCTAAAAGAATGGCTTGCATATCTCTAATTAAGGTTGACCTTGATTTGGGCAACTACGAAAGATTTCTCGATGTGAGACTAACCAAAGACAACAACATAACCACTGGGAAGATCTATCAGGTACTCATTTGGTTGTGTTACTTAGAGATGTATGCTTTTCACTTTTTCCTTATGTGAGTAACCTTTTCTCTCTCACCAGTCTGTTCTTGACAAGGAGCGCAAAGGCGACTACCTTGGGAAGACTGTTCAGGTAAAACTTTGTTTGTGTTGTACGTACGTTAGCTCTAAGGTTGACCAGATCACGGGGGTTTGATTGTAGGTTGTTCCACACATTACTGATGCCATCAAGGATTGGATTGAGTCTGTCTCTCTGATTCCTGTGGATGGAAAGGAAGGCCAAGCTGATGTTTGTGTTATTGAGCTTGGAGGAACTGTTGGTAATTCGAAATTCATTTCTCCTTTACTTGACCAGGGTTTTAAAGATCCTTATCTTACTTTCTTTTCTTCTCCTTATACCATAGGTGACATCGAATCAATGCCCTTTATCGAGGCCTTGAGACAATTGTCATTCTCAGTTGGTAAGCCTGTGAATCTTCCTCCTCTTGGTTTCTTCTCTGCTTTTTTCTTAAATCATATTTTTTTCATATATTTCCCTTGCTAGGACAAGAAAATTTTTGCCTGATTCACGTGAGCTTGATTCCTGTTCTGGGGGTTGTTGGGGAGCAGGTAGAATATATATTTTCATCTGCTCAAGCCTCAAGCTAGCACTGAAATACTTTACATCCCATTTCATTCATGGTAAACTTTAAAATCTGCTTAAACCTTTCATGCAGAAAACAAAGCCAACCCAACACAGTGTCCGAGAACTAAGAGCTTTGGGATTGACTCCTCACTTTTTGGCATGTCGCTCTGCTCAGGTATAGCTTCAAAACTTACTGAGTTCACTTATAATTTTGCATACACCTTGGAAAAGTTTTGCCACTCACTCTAGGCTGTAGCTGCAGAGAGTCTTGACATGTCTTTTTTCTTTTATTTTTTTCTACAGCCACTGCTGGAAACTACAAAGGCAAAATTGTCTCAGTTTTGTCATGTGGCGGTATACGTTTTGTGTGAAGTCTACGTTATGTATTTACTGAACTGATGTATATATTATGCGGTTGGGATCTCATATCACTTGATGACTTCTTACAGGCAGCTAATATTCTCAATATCCATGATGTTCCAAACATTTGGCATGTTCCTCTCCTACTCCGTGTAAGTTGGATGCGTTTTTGGCTCTTCCAAGAAAAGGAAATAGAAATATGTGTTTTTGTTATTTAAGTAGTTTTCCATGTATGCTCTTGCTGCAGAATCAAAACGCTCATCACTCGATTCTCAAACAACTGAATCTAACTAGGTTAGTCTCATTTCTTATGGTGGTCAATATTCTGATATCATAATTGAATACTTTCATGCCTAACACGAAATTCCATAAACTCATCTCTTTCAGCGTTGCAACAGCACCTGATCTGGATAGCTGGACTAAGATGGCTGAGACTTTCGATAACTTGACAGATCATGTGTGTATTTTACAACTGGCTACTACACTTTGTTTACTTTTCTTATTCAAAGAGATTGTCCTTTTGTTATGCACAGGTCAAAATTGCTATGGTTGGAAAGTACATTGGTCTAACGGATTCTTATCTGTCGGTTGTTAAGGTGTGGAAAGTATATTTTAGACTTTGGTCGTCTCCAAATTTAATTTCTGACGCATTGCCTTTACTCTTCGTTTTGTCCTTCTCCATTCCAGGCCCTTCTTCATGCCTGCATTGCATGTTCATTGAAACCACATATCGAATGGATTGCAGCTTCGGATCTTGATGATGAAAGTGAGAAATTGGTAATATATCATTAATGACTTTCATCTTCTTGAATCTTTCTGATCCAGAGTTTTTATCCCCACTATCACTGTTTTCCTTTGAAGCATCACTTTCTCCTTTGCAGACTCCGGAGGCACATGCTGCTGCTTGGAAGATCTTGAAGGTGAGAAATTCAGTCTTAGAATTCTCTGGTTTGATTTAGTCCGTAACCTCTCCACTTGTCTATTGAAAAGGAGACATTTGTTTGCCGACAATATAGTCTATGTTTCTGTTGTTTACAGAGCGCAGAATGCATTCTGGTTCCTGGTGGCTTTGGAGATCGTGGCGTGAGCGGAATGGTTTTAGCAGCCAAATACGCTAGAGAGAACAAAATTCCTTATCTTGGGATCTGCTTGGGGATGCAAATTGCAGTAATTGAGTTTGCCAGATCTGTAAGATATGTATCTTGTAAAATTCTGAAATAACTTCAACTTGCTTGTCATCCTAAGACTAATTTAACATTGGTTTCAGGTTTTGGGTTTGGAAAGAGCAAATAGCACCGAGTTCGATGCTCAGACAGCTGACCCTGTTGTTATATTTATGCCAGAAGTATGTATTCAGAAACCTATCAATGGATTCCGTTCATTCTCCTCTTACTATTGTTGATATTACCCCTTACAGGGCTCAAGAACACATATGGGAAGCACAATGAGACTTGGATCCCGAAGAACACATTTACAGAACCGAGACTCTCTCACTTCAAAACTGTAAGTTAAAAAAACTTTGCTCTGATCTTTGCCGTTTCCTTGAGCATCTTTGTAGTTTTCAGTTCATGGTTTAAATACACAGCTAAGTTGTTGTTTTTTTTTTTTACTTTTTGGCGGGCATTTACCAGATATGGTGACGTTTGTTATGTAGACGAAAGGCATAGGCACCGTTACGAGGTTGGTATTTCATTAATGGCGGTTCCTTTGAGGTAAGCTGGACTAACGTGAATGTATGTATAACAATGATGTGAAAAAGGTGTTTCTATTCAATGATGTTAGGTGAATCCAGAAGTAGCTCAAGTACTTGAGGAAGCTGGTTTAAGACTTGTGGGTAAAGATGAGACAGGGAAACGAGTTGAGGTATAGAAAGAAAGAAAAAACATCATCTTAGTGGTTTGTTGTTGGTCTCTTGTTTGGTTTTTTTCTCTGCAAAAACTTCTTCTGGTTTTGGTTTGTTTTGAACAGGTAATTGAGTATCAGGATCATCCATTTTATGTTGGAGTTCAGTTTCATCCAGAGTTTAAGTCAAGACCAACTAGACCTTCTCCTCTGTTTTTAGGCAAGTCTTGATTCTTCTGACAAACATTTGTCTCATATTCCATTATTGTAGAAGCTCGATTATATTGTAATGGAAAAATCTTTTACAGGGTTTATATCCGCTGCGAGGAAGCTTCTTCAGTCCCATTTGAGCACATGAGTCGAAGCTCTTCAATAGTCGTTTATACATTTTGTATAAAAGAATTAGTAATAAATTCATTCATTTGGATAAATTATTCATTTGGAAGAAGCAGATGATGGGACAAAACAAAAAGCCTCGTTGTTAATTGATTTCGGAATATGTACATATTCATTTCATTCATTTGGATAAACTTATTTACAATTTTGGACCGACAGGCCTTTAGTAAGTCATCCATTAACCAAATCAATCTCTTCACTTTCCTTAACCAATAATCTTCCATGCCGGGCCGATCAAGACTCAAGACCCATGAAACATTCATCTACTAACTCCTCATATAGAAAGAAGAAGCACCATCGAGACTGCTCCAAAACAAGATAATAATAGGTGGATGGAATGTGAGAGCCATTGTCACCTCTACAAAATGGGGTCCGAAGAAAAAAGAATCGGTACCCTTTGCTTTCAGACATTTTTATAAAGAACAAACTAAAAGAGAACGTACGTCTTTGAGATACCACCACACAAGACACAAAGAAAGACCAACTCTCTAATAATATAAGCCTAATAGCTGAGTGTGTTTCTGTTTATAGAGATGGTGAAGAGAACAGTGCTTGGTCACAAGACAAGCTCTTTCAAACAAACAAAGATATGGTACTCAACAAATTCGACAGCTTAAAACAACAATCAATAATACTTCAGTATATATAAAAACATTGTTGTTCTGATCAGACAGACCCTAGCTAGTAGGAGCCACTAGTCTTTTGCCCCTTTGATGAAGACAACCCTAGTGGCACACCCTCTCATATCCACCGACAGTAACAACAATGTTCGCATCAAACTTATCAAACTAGAGCTTATTTGCAGATTATCAATTAAAAGTGTAGAGCCTTCTTCACATGTGCTCAAAGGAAACTCAAAGCGAGAGTCTTTAAAGAAAAAACACAAGAGCAGGTAGGTTCCAAAGAATCATCTAGCTAGTAGTTCAACAACTGATGAAGAAAGTAAAACATACTAGCTAGTAGTAATAAGCAGCTAGCTAGCTAATCAAACAGTAGTCAAAGCGAGTGTCGATACAAGTCGTAAGGCGTCCATAATGCGTCTAACGGGCAAGGGCGTTTTGAATCGAGTCTTAACCATGGCTTGCCACTACCAGACCAATGCAGCAAACTCACAGGACCAGGGTGCAAATCACGACAGCTACCTCTAACATTGTCGCCACCGAGGCCATGCTGGTTCCACCGGTGCGAGATGGGAGCGACGTGACCGGCGAAAACAAGAAGAAACGGTGGAAGAGAGCCGAGGTCGTAAATCCTCTGTGACTTCTGAACCTCCATCCATCTCTCTATACGTTTGGTGTAACCCCCGCTTCTCCATTTCTTGAGATCTATCACCATCACACCTGTGTTGAAGTAACAAGGCTTCCTCCCTCTAAAGGCGCCGGAGAATCTCTCCTCCGACCAGAACCCTCTGGTGAAGTATCTCGTGAAATTCGCGTGACAATACTCTGGAGCCCCGATGACCCTCGATCCCACTAGACTAGTCCTCCAGAGCTTGGCAACATCGTCCACGACGACGAGGTCCGAATCCAAGTATATGACACGGTTGACGCAAGGCTCGAGCAGGTCCGCCAAGTAGTTCCGAGCGTAATTCAAAGGCTGCTCAAGAGCTTGTCTCACGGAAGAAGATATCAAACCGCGAACCCTCTCAGGGGCAAAATCGTAAATATTGAACTTCAGTCCCGGGAAAACCCATCTCACCAGAGACTCCAGCAGCCGGTGGTTCGTCTCCTCCAGGATGAAGTGGAAAAAGACGCTCTCCGGACACATCGAGTGCTGCAGGATTGAGTTAACGGCTGCGATTGAGCCACGCAGGTACTCCACGTCTAACGTGATCGCCACGTGGACCAACGACGGGTTGCAGACGCCGCCGTCGGAGGAGAGACATTCCTCGCCATTGTTGAAAACCACCGGAGACTTTCTGTATACCGGTGATGGAGACGAGCGGATTGCCGCCGCCGGAGGAAATGACTGGAGCGACGGAGATAACACGATCACTGCCATCGCGGCGGAGAAAAATCCTGAAAACCTCGTCGCCCAAACCATTTCCAAGGAAACTAAAAATCAAAGAAACCCTTAGAAACAACGAGAAGAGATGATTTGTTCTTGAAGAGGAGATGGAGAAGAAGAAGAAGAAGAGTCCATTAGTCAACGAAAATAGTCAAAGGAAGCTCACGATAAGAAAACAGAGTGCCACACATCTTCTTCTCTGCTCTCGGACTAGAAGAAAGAAAGAGAGAGTGAGAGAATCAATGGTTTAATTAAATATTTTATATTTTTTTTGAAAAGAAAAAAAAAACGAGAGTGAATGCTGCCATATTATATTATTTTGTAGTATGTATTTGTAATTATTAACGTCAAGTTGGAATATTTTTATAATAAATATTTAATTTAATGAGAAAAACAAATCTTATGTGTGTAATTACAGGAAAAATAAAAGACCAGCTGTCATTGTCTGTCTTCTATTCTAATTTTTTGCTATTTATTACTACAACATCATTATAATAATGATCTGAATATTTAATTACCAAAAAAAAAAAATCTGAATATTTTAGACCTGCCATGATTTACTTCTTAATTCTTATTATTATTATTATTATTATTATTATTCTCACATTAAATAATATAATAATAAAAAATTAACGGATTAGGATATAAAACAGAGATTCAAAGTAGAGATGTAAAATGGAATATGAGCTACAACTTATGTTGTGTTATGTTTATGGTTTAGAGTTAAACACATGTTTATGTTTTTTTTTTGTCTGTTAATATCAAAGATTCAAGACCAAAATACATATATATAGAAAACAGAAAAGTCAGAATAAAATATTTAATGTTATTAACTATTGTTGAGATTGAGTATTTAAGGGTTTTTGTTTCTTGTTTTTTGAAAGGTTGATTCTGTACGAATATACTAGGTCCGGACCCGCGCTATAGTGCGGGGGAAAATTACCGGGTTTTTAGTTCTTTGTACGTTGCGAGATAATTTTATTTGTGTTTGCTTTACTTTATTTTGATTAGTAATTAAATTTTATCATTTTTAGATTGTATGTGTTGGTTTCGAATATGTTCAAAATTATTTAAATTGTATGATTTTAGTTGGATTGTTAATTTTAGAACAATATGTGACATATATACATGTATAAATATTATACAATGAAAAAAAAAAATTATACAATGAATCATTTTTAAAATTTAGGGATTGACCCGCGGTACACCGCATAATCATAAATACATGATTTTAACTTGGACCTTTCATGCAGTTTTGTAAAGTTGCAAATCTCTAGAATAAACAAATAAAGAGCCAATGCTTTCTTATTTCTTATCGTGTTTAAATGTAAAATCTGTGTTGATGTTACAATTTTCTGGTAGCAAAAACTTATTTATATAGATCATATTTTCTTAGGGTTAAATTGAAAAAGATTAGTTTTATAATCAAGCCAGCAATTCGAAACTATTGCCAAATAAATATTAAAGATGGTCATAGAGAAAAAAAAATAGATATTAAAGATGGTTGAAAATGAAATATCCCGTAACTGATGTGAAGATCATAGTTAATGTAGGAGAAAACTATACATCCAAATATCAATATAGGATATTTAAGGAAGATTTTGTTTTGAAATATTATGGATAATTTGATAATGATTATTTTATATTTAATTTATATTTCTGATTTTTAGGTTAATTTGTTAAACCAATATACAAAATCATACATTAATGTATTTTTCCTTAAACAAATTAAGATTAATGTACTTTCCCAAACCGATATTGATGGTTTAATTTGGTAAATTTCGAAATAATATATATGGAAACTGGTATTTAATATCCTTAAATTTTTAGTAAGATCCAACTGAAAAATTCCGGGTTAATTTTTTTTTTTAAACCCGACCCAAGAAGCATTTGTACTTCTCTTTTACTATAGTAGGGATGTACTTTTCTAAATTTGGTGAATACTTATATTTTTAAGTTTTTCTTCACATACTAAAAATGTCAAATTGCAATTTTATTATATTGGACGTTTTTTTTAAAGCAAACTATTATTTGACGTTCAATAACTAACTATTATTTCACAAAACCAAAAATCACTTAAATATCTCACTTTCTCAACTGTGGACCATTTTGTTATCTACGTTAAATACGTCGTCGTTTAGCCTGACACAAGCGACACGACCAATGCGAATCTTAAATATTTCTACTTGGCTTTGGAAAAAAATCTAACACGTACGTTAAACGTACCCTTACGTAGTAGTAGAGAGTCTAGAGAAGAAGCTTTGAATTATGTAATTATTTAAGGGAATTTTGTTTAAAATGCCAATTTTCTGTTTCTGCCATTATTGAAAGCTTCTTTCAAATCATGCCACAAAGAAATTTAAAATGACGATTTTGCCTTGGATATTAGAGAGAGAAATTTTGCTTTTTTCTGGTGGCAGCAGTAGCCATTAATTGCTGGGATATAGTCTAATATTCTGTGGGTAATGGACCATACATGTCAAATATATCGGACGAGTAAGTAATATATGATGGACAAAATATATAAAGTAGATGTGGTCCATCAAAAACCCATTTTGACAGATTTCAAGAGACAACTTCGATGTGTGTCTTGTAGTACGCAAGATTCGAGAACTTGTCCACCAGATCTGGTCTATCGGCACTCGTCTTTCTGGTTGGTCGAAACTAGTCCGCCGAATATGGTCTGCTTGAACTGGTTATAGTTCATCAGAACTGATAGTGGTCTGCCAGAACTCGTTCGTTGGAGTTATGGTCTGTCGGAACTGTTCCGTCAAATATAGTCCGTCGAACCTGGTCTGCCGAATCTGGACCATAATTGACTATGGTCCGCCGGATTTGGTCAGTCGAATCTGGTCTGTCGGATCTGGACCGTCGGAGTTCGTCCCCATGATTTGGTCTGCTGGACTTCGTCTGCAAGATTTTGTCCGCCGGATTTCGTCCGTCGGATCTGGTCCGCTAAAACTGTTTGTTGTTGGAAAAAGAAAGAAAAGATGAAGAAGAAAAAGAGTTAAAGAAAAAAAAAAACAGTCACAACAGAGACAGAGCAGCCCATTTCGTCCAGGGGTACGTTGGTCTTTTTACATGGTTCTTGTGGCAGGCGGGAGAAGAAGTTTATAGAAATGGCATTTCTTATGAGTTTGGTCACTGTACATGGCAGACTTAAAAACTATTATATTTTGTTAAGTATGCCATTTTTGAAACTCAATTTTGTCAAACTGCCATTAATGAAAGCTTCTTTCAAATCATGCCACAAAGGAGAAAATTATGACGATTTTACCCTTGATATTTGTTGAGTGGGTTTTCATGTGATGTAGTGTAATATCCTCTAGGTAATGAAGTAAGTGGGTTCAATAAATAGTATCGTCCATCATTATAAACTAACTTGTTTCATCAATAATTACGGCGGACAAGATAAATACATGTATCGTCCATCATTATTGGTTGTTCTTTCTCACTACCCAACATTATTAGCACACTAACATAATGTATTATAGACAAGTTAGCTTATAAAAAAATGGAACAACAAGTTAGAGAACGAAATATGGACATACTACAGACGTCGGGTCTGGTCCATCGGATATTGTCTACCAGATCTGGTCCATCGGAATTGGCTCGTCAGAAATAGAACACACAGTCTTTCTGGTTGGTCGAAACTGGTCCGCCGAATCTGGTCTGCCAGAACTGACTGTGGTCTGCTGGAACTCGTCTGCTGGAGTTATGGTCTGTCGGAACTCGGAACTGGGCCGTCGAATCTGGTCTGCCGAAACTGGTCTGCCAAAACTGGTCTACGGAACTGGTTAGAGTTCACCGGAATTGGTTATGATCCGCCGGATCTAGTCCGTCGGAGTTCGTCTGTCGGAGTTCGTCCGTCGGATCTGGTCCGTCGGTACTGTTTATTGTTGAAATAAGAAAAGAATGAATATGAAGAAGAAGAGAGGTAATGGGGTAAGTTGGTCTTTTTACAAAGCCTTTGTGGCAGGCGGGAGAAGGAATTTCTTTAAATGGCAGTTCTTAGAAGTTTTGTTATTGTATATGGCAGAATCCACAAATTTGTTAAGTATGCCATTTTGTTAAGTATACTTAATATAATAGTTTTTAAATACATTTCTCTTGTGAAATGTGTTTTTTTTTTCTTTTGTGTTAAAAAGAAAAAAACATGGTCCGTACGGTCTAGTCTACGCTTCAGAATCACATAGGCCCATTACAGTTAAGACCAGGCTGGCTTCCACGTCCGGTCGTGACTCGGATTCTCACAAAGTCTCTGCCTCCTGGGTCCCAAACCGTACCCGGACCCGACTCATTTTCTGTTGATTCTTTCTTTACTTTGGTGCGTGGGAACAAAAACAGTTGCAAGACATCATCGATTGAGACTCAAGTATTCTTGGCTCCATTATATTCATTCAGTCTCTTTTAAAATCTAATGTTTGTTAATTGAGAGTGATGAAGTCTAATTAGTTTCGATCTGACGGTATTATTCATTTAGTCCCCAAAATACACACATCTTTCTTTCTAAGTTAAACTCTATTGTCACTAGTTTTTTTTTCTCAAAGGTGGAGGAGGAAGAGAGTACACAAAAGTCTTGTGATCTTATTCAAAATGTGTTTTTGTTCTATACATGTTGGCCCAAAACAAGACTTTCTTTTTCTATACTTTTTTTTCTTTAACAACGTTATCAGTATCGTAGTAGTAGCAATCAACTTTTGGAATGTGATTCTCTTTAAATTTACAGTTTGGTGAGGATGCTAATATAATAACATAAGGAATCTTTGGTGAAGAACAAAAATTAAACCCCTTTCTGGACCATGTGAAAACTGTCTTTTATCATCAATCAATTCATCATTTATCCTCAGAAATCAAATCTTCCGTGTGTGTGTAATCTCATATTTCACATAAACTCCAAGTACGGTGAGACAAGCGATACATTTAGAAAAAAAAAAAGAGTACACTAGTTTTCTTTACTCCCAAGAAAGCAGAAAGACTAGTACTTTTTTTATCAAAATTTATTCTCACAGCTACTTTAAAGTAAAGCATTTCTGCGTTCATGGGAAAGAGGCCATGGCGGCTAAAGCGTACGTAATTCTGGTATTAGTTTCGTTTCTGTTGGAAATTGAGATCTGCGGGTAGACCAACAGGAGTAGATTCAAGCTTGTGCGAAGTATCTCGTGGGTTTTTCGGCGGCGTGAGCGGTTCCTTTACAAAACCAGGGGGTCGAATCTCCGGGACATCCTCATCGGCTGGAGTCTTGGGATTCGCTACATCATCCAAACCCTACAACCACATATATCACAACCAACTTAGTTCTGACACAGCTAAACTTGAAAGTAACGTAGATAGATATTGAAAAATATACTTCGGGGTCTGATGGAAAAAGACCAGGCTCGTCTCCATCGTTACGAGCGTGAATCTCCGGATCAGCGGTTCGACCAGAAGATGCTAGTCTCTTTGCATGAAGACGGCGACCGAGAGTAGAGCGTGCTGCATGAAAAGCTGGTGAAGACAACATTATGTCTGGCTATGCAGTTATTGTTGTTGTTGTCTGTTGGGTTATGAAACAACGAAGGCGTTTTAAATACACCAAAACTGTCACAAAGCCAAACCCTGGTTTCTCGCATAAAGAAACTATGACCATGATTATAACCACTTAATCACTCACTAATCACTTCTATATATAGACCAAATAAAATAAAACACTCCATAAGTCTCTTGAAAGCCGATTGCTCTTGTTTAGAATGTAAGACCTATTCTAGCTCCTCTGTTTTTTTCTAATATTGCGGGTCAAAATGACTTACCTGTTGAATAAAACGTTTGTGGTTAAAGTTACATAACCACGATTTTGTAATAGCACAGCACTAATATATGGAAAGTCAATAACAGAGTAAAAAGTGGACTTTAATGGAAAAAAGGAAATAACGGCCAACATAGAATAATTGTTTCTCTTCCCCAAATGATTTTTAGTAGTAACATAGAGACAAAAACTTCCAAAAATAAGACGCCTAAAACGTACAAATGTTTCTTCGTATCCACGAGTTGAGAAGTGGACGTGGAGAGAAAGAGGAGGTGAACATTTCTTCTTCGTGACAATTACCAGGAGGAACATTAGTCCAAGCAACTATTATAGTACCTTTCAAATAAAGTTGAATTGACCAGGAGGAACATTAGTGCTTCCGAACTGGAAACCAGATTGTGGAGCATGATTCTCATCGTTGCCTTCTTCCTCATTGTCTTCCGTCCAAAAGGCTTCAAGGATCTTCACGGCTCTTTGATATATATCATTGTTGTCGTGACTTTGCAGATTCTCAATCTTCTCAAGTCCTTCTGCTTCGTCAATCATCTGAGCATAGAGGTTTTCGTCTCCTGTGTGACCTAAGTTCTTCTCTGATTCTCCAACCACGAGAATGTTCTCTAGCGCTTCCAAGCAAACCGTTATGACTTTCAGATCCGGGCAAGTAAGGAGATCGCATAACGGTTTGATACAGCCTTGGTTCACCATGAACCTGAGCAGAAACAAATAATTATAAACAGAAATGTTTTTAAAATGACCTTTTTTAATTACAGGAAACATTAGTTTTTTTGTTTTTGTGTGTCTTACTTGATTTGATCGTGATTGCCACCAGAAGTGGCATTTGAGATTGCCCAAGCAGCTTCTTTTTTTACTTCGAATTCTGCACTTTGAAGCACCCAAACAAGAGACTGGATTATACCTGCTTCAATCACTGCCTGCACATCCGGGATTAAATAAAATCAGACATGGGAAAGTTCAATTTTCAGTTTTGTTGTTAAATGCCATATAGAAAACTAAACTCACTTGTATCTGATTTGCATTCCCAGCTGTAATGTTAGAGATAGTCCAGCAAGCTTCCTTCTTGATACTCTTCTTGTAAGTGCTTTTTAGAAGGTTCAAAAGACAAGGAAGCGCTTGATGGTCGAGAACCATCTGTGTTAAAGGAATGAGTTAGAGACATTTGCTTCTGAAAACTCAAAGTAGAATTGTGAATATATTATTATATGCACCTGAGTCTGTTGATCATCGCCCGTTACAATATTTCCAATTGTACGAAGAGCGGGAATCAGCACTGATGGTGATGAATGACTAAGCAGAGGAAGAAGAAGCATATAATTTAGATAACATAATCATGCCTGGCCTTTATAATTAAGATCATTATCAGATGCTTACGCTAAGAGCCCGATGAGGCGAGGGACAACTCCTGCTTGAATGACCGCTTGTATTTTGTCGTTTGAATTATCCGAGAGGTATGACAGAGCCCAGCATGCATCTGTAAGGACTTCTTCATCTGTTGATTGCACAAGGCGCTCAAGAACTGGTAAAGCTGGTTGTGTCTGCTCAAAAAAACGTAAAGAAACAACATATCAGAAGCATGTTATAAAATATTACGGAGAGTTCAAATTTGGTCAATAAAAGTTCTTTAAGAAAACCTGTTCAAATGAAGGCTGAGGTTTCCCTCTGCAGAAGTTTGACAATGTCCATGTAGCATTCCTCAACATTGAAAGCTTTGTATTCTCATTGAATTGAGTCAGAAGAGGCATCATAGCACCATAGCTTAGGACAAGGTCACGGCATTTTGGCGAGTCTCCAGCAACATTTCCCAACGCCCAAACAGCCTATACTAGGAAAAAACAGACATCAATATGGTAACAGTCTCATTGATCTTACACTTGATCCTAAGGTCTAAGAGTTTCTTTGAGAACATAAATAAACAAACCAATGACAGTGAGGATTTACACAAATACCTGTTCGCGGACATCTTCACTTGCAGAGCTGAGAAGTTGGATGAATATTGGGACAGCGCCACTCTCAATGATGACACTTGTATTCTCTGATGTCCCTGAAGCAATATTGGTGAGCGCCCAAGCTGCCTCAAACTATAACACAGGACAGAAATGAACAGCAAAGGCAAGTTAATAAATACATCAAACTAGTAACTATCAATCTATCCATAAAAACCAATTGCAGGCGCGACTCACCTGAAGTTTGGGAATGTCATCCCTGGAAAGAAACTTCACAACACGAGGAACAACACCAGATTGTACAACCTCATTGATAGGAGGATTTTGCTCTACAAAAGAAACCAAAAGAAAACAACTGCTAAAGACTCTTAAACCAAAACGCTGATTGTTATATACTATTGATGATTAATAACATAAATCACATACCAATCGAAAGCACTTTGCGCAAGAGATTTGTCGCCTCCAATTGTAAATTGCTATCCTCTGACCAGATTCCAGCAACCATAGCTGGTAGATTGTCTTTTAACTGTAACACGAAGAGACAACTATAATAATCCACAAATCCGCTCTAGCGAAAGCAAATTAGATGATCTCCATTGAGATATTAAACCTAATTCTCTCTACATGTCAAACTCAACACAGCCAAAACTAGATTCCATATAGCAATCTCACAACCAAGCAAATCTCCAGAAACAAACACTCACACCAAAAATACACAGAAACATCACCAATCTATTACAAATCGATCTCCAATTTAGATATTCATATGAAAAAAAAAAAGATACGATCGGAACATGAAATTGGAAAAACTAAAAGGTGAAATGAAATAATCACATACTTGCTTCGCAGAAGAAAGATCCTGTTCCGGTTGTGAGGCGGCTGAGCCAAAAGAAGCCGCGACTCCTTCGCGCCGCTTCTTCTGCAAATTTTCTTCTCTCTTGTTCTTCCTGATCTCAACCATGTTATCCTCTCGCCTCCGCCGTCCTTCATCCGCATCGACCGCAACTTTGTACCGATTCCGTCGTACCTCCGTCTTCGCGCTAGGTCTGAGAGACATCGCCGCTAAATCGAATCAATCAACGATCGAATTTGTTTTTAACAGACGAGTTCGACAAAAAGAGAGTAATAAGGGTTTTGGAGTTTGATGCGAGTGTATTTATACAAAGAGCGTCTACTTCGGAGGCCACGATTCAGGAGACTTGTTTGTATCCAATATTGGCCTTAACTCTTGTTATTAATTACGAAGCTGCCACGCTATTTTTTCTTCTTTTTTTTTCTTTTTTGAATTTGAATCTTTAACGTCTCTCTACTTTTTTAGGTATATATATACACCGACTCATTTCTTATTATATTGTATATTTTTCCTTTATTTTCTCCACGGAATATTTATTTCCTTTTCCGCAGACCGCAGCAAATATTCTAATAATCTTTTAAGAGGCTTTTTAAAGCCCCAATAAGTTATTATATAGCCCAAACTTGGCTCAAATGTAGCCGAACGTAACAAAACTATACAGTGAAAGCGGTAGAGAGGGATCAATGCGATCGTCTTAGCGAGTTTTAAAAAGTTTCAACATTAGGATTTTAGCTGTAAGATATAACTTGTCAACAACATATTCATATTGTAGACCAAGCGAGTTTGAACCTAGCTAACGCCACAAACTAGTAGTCTACAAAACTTATGAAATTTAGCATTTTACATTTTGGAGTTTATATAATTAAGAGTCTAGATTTGGACTTGGAAAAAGTAGTAGACTATTTTCTTGGTTTAACTTTGGTACTAAATGTAGTTAATTGCTTAAATTCTATATGAAAAAGGCGTACGTGTTGTTAGGATGGGAAGTAGACTTTCCAATACCATCGATCATAATTAATTTGAGGCAACGACGATTCTTTTCAATGCCATTTAGCACGGTCATATTTAAAATACGCCAACATCATTTGCCTCATAAGACTTCAATCAAGTTCTACATAATAATGCATGCTTCACAAGTTAATTTTGATGTATGGTGCGAATGTGATGCATCTAGCTTTGCGATATGGATACACCTTCACCACATCAATACAAAAGCAAACAACTCTCAGATATAATCTTTTATAATATACATTATTGATATAAATTTTTGCGTAGATTCACCATTGAATCATATAATACAATAATCGAGAAAGACTAATTGATTTCAGTGAATGTATATATTTCATACCTTAAATCAAATGAATCGAAATAGTTAAAGACAAAGAACGAACCTAAGAACGCTTTCAACTAATAGATAAGCACGTCTCCATGCATATATATATGTGTGTAAATTGTAGTACTCATGTAATATAATATGCTTCAATGAATAGAAGAATTACAATATGTATGCGAATTAGACCATCATCATCTCTTTAGGTTTGTAAATTGTAACGTTCTGTATAAGCCTGGTTTTGCACCCTCATTTGTTCATAAAATCTCACAATAAACTCCTCAGCTTTCGCATCAATCATCTCGTCACCTCCATCATCATTACCATAATATTCATCATCATCATCATCATCATCATCTTCTTCTTCATCGAGACAATCCATATCCCGCAACGACTTTGCTGATCCGTATCCCGATATTCCCGAAGAGCAAGAACTAGACGTCGCCGTGAAAACCTCAACCATCTCCGATAACTGATCATCACTACTCGCCGGAACCTCCTCTGTCGCCGGAGGAGAAGACGATGGTGGTGGCATTATCGCAATAGTAGACGATGGCAGCGTCGTAACATCATCGTCGTCGTTTTTCAACTGATGACGATTAAAAGACTCGACAAATCGCCGCCAAAACCCGTTATTAAACGGCTTGCTCCTCGTCCTCCTCCTCCGACGGCGAAGCATGTACAAAACGACACCGAACACGTGCAAACCACGTGACCGTTTCTTCTTCATCTTATTCTTGATCTCTTCTTGGCCACCATTGATCTGATGATTTTGAAGTACTTCCATATATATAAGCAGACTAATGGTGATTACAAGAGATTCAAGATGGGGAGAGAACTTTCCCTGCTGCTATGAGCAGGGAAGAGAGATTTTGGAAGAAGAGATCCCAAGGTTCTTCATACGTACAAAACAAGTCTATTTATATGGAAAAATATATACAAGGTTGTAATTGACTATTTTTAAAGTATTGGGGTTAAAGACTAAGATATTGAAGAGTTTTGGGGTTTAACGGTTGAAGTAAAAGCTGTCTCTTAAGAGAAGTTTCACGTCATAACTAGCAAAGACAGCGCGCGCTAAACTGCGTTAGTTACGGGAAGAGGAAGTTCAAGAAAAGAAAAGGACAGCTCACAGCTAAAAGCCTAAAACCAAACGTATTTTTTATATAAAATTACTACTCATAATTAGTATATTTTTTGGCAATTCAATTAGTTATTGCTTTCCTTTAATCACTTTTTAAACACTACATAATTATTTTTGTTGCCCTAATTAATATTTATTCGGATGAATATAAAAAGTGATTAATAACTGAAATATCATTTTTCTTCACAATAATTGAAATAATATATATGAGCAATTTTGTTTAGATTTCAGGTTCTTTTCTTATGTTTTTTGGTTTGGTTCGGCTTAATGGTTTAGATAAGTGACGCGTGAATCATGTTTTAGAATTATAGCAATACTACAATAATCATCATTTAGGTTTTAATTAACAAAGTTAATTATTCAAGAGTTTTCTTGAAAGTTTTAGCTCTTTAATTTCAGTATAGTTGCTTACTGGATTGATATCTTTGCACTTGATCTGTTTTTGTGTTTTTGCCTGACATCTTTGGAAGAAAAATTAAAGGAGAATGTTCAAAGTAAATAGGGTCATTAAATATATAATGTCATATTATGATCTCAAACAGAAGAGCAGAGTCTTTCCTCTCTCTCAGCCAAAACGTAACACAGTTATGATATCTATGTAATTGACATTATTATATCTTTAATCTTTCACCCTATTCCATGGTCCATCTTCCATGCATGAACTCGTCATGTAACGATAAATGTATCCATGTGTTAAGAAATATAACCACTTATGACAATCATAAAATACTATAATTCTCACCAAATATATTTCTAAGAAATTTTTATTGTTGCAGTAAATAGTGAAAACAAGACATCTTTTATATAATTTGGAGGTGCAAAGACATAAAATATATTGGCCGGCGCTAATTTATATTGAGATTTTTTTCTTACATTATTTTTGTTTGTTTTTGTTGTCAAATGTATATATCGTTGTTCGATATGTACATATGTATATAGTACACAAAAAGATACATGAATCTATATATTTCTGAGATCCGACAAAGAACGCACGTTACAGTATCAGGAAATGGAACACGGTTTCGTGAAAACTAGAAACTATATGATAAGGAGACAGCCGCATACAACATGATTCAACGGCAGACACAACTAAACTAATCCAGCCTTCTCTCCCAAGTTTTAGTTAGATCTCTAGTTCTTTGCTTTAATTATAGTCCTTGCTTAATTACAACAATTTTTATAAATTTATTTTCTTCTGATAAATTTATAACCCTTACTATATTTTAACCGTTGTAGCATATCTACAAAAATTAATAAAACTAAATTGCATTTCTATAAAAGACAAAACAAATTAAACTCTTTCTACTCAATAATAACTCTCAGTCCATCCAAACTCTTTTATTTGTTGTAGCATCTACAAAAATTTGTAATACAAACGGCAAACCGTTAATTATGTAAATATATAAAACGTAACTTCTAAATTTTAAGAAAGATTTGATATAAAAAAGAAAAAAAAGAAAAAAGAAGACAATATCTAAACGTATACATCTGGATAAAGGAAACGTGAAACTAATAATTATGTTGAAAGAAAAATGAAAAAATTACTAAAAGTATAAACAGACAAAAGAAATAAAACGAAAAAAAGCGTAAATTGAGAAACAAAACGGCTAACACAGCTAAGATATGGTCCGAGTCCAGCAGTGTGAGTCCGTGACCCACATGAACTTATTTGTAAAAGTTTTTTGTTTTACATTTTTTTTTGTTTTTTGTAAAATTTGTTTCCATTTTTATGAGTAATAAAGAAAATTTGTTTCTTTAATCGACTACAAAACCTGGTTTTTAAAAAATCCTTCATAATTTGCACCCAAAAAAAATATAAAAAAATCATCACAAAATAGCTTCCTTTATGCACTAAACTAGATCCGGATCCGCGCTACAGCGCGGGGGAAAAGTGTCCGTTTTTGTTTTTTCCGAATTACGTAAATTTTTAATTGTTAAAATGAATTGTTGGTATTGAATTTGGCATGTATGAGAATATGTACTATCGTGGATGTGTACTTTGTCACGTATGCTAGGTTCAGACCCGTGCTATGTTCAGACCCGCGCTACAGCGCGGGAGAATATTTTCATGTTTATTTTATTTTAAAGTGTTTTGTCGTATGTGTTATTATTTCGTTTATTTTAGTATCAACAATTATTATTTCGAAATGTATATTTGGTTTCAATTATTTGAGAAAAAGTGTGTTTTCGAAAATTAAATATAATATTTTAATAAACTAAATAAAAGAACGTTTATTAAACAAATTATATACTCACAATGTATGTGGTGACGAACCAATCATGAAAAACCCATGTATTTTAAAAAGAATCATGAAAATATATAATATTAAACGAAATTTTGTATATACATGTATCACATAAGACATATGAGTTTGAAAAATTTGTATATACTTGTATCCTATAAAAATAAAATAAAAATATTAATATACATCATATTGAATAAGAGACCATAAAACTAAATAGTAAACGATAAAAAAGAAAAAATAGTAAAGGATAAATCATAAGAAAAAACTCAAAATAAAATGTAAAAGTTAGAAAGAAAAAATTGATGTCTTTATTCAACAAATGTATGACTATATATTGTGAGGAGAGAGTGTCGTTTTTTTGGGCGATTATAGCTATTTTGAGTTTAAGTGATTCTGAATTCTTATAGAAAACACTTTTTCAGCTTGTAAAAAAATTTAAGTGATTTCCTTTAATTTAATATATATGTTCAGAACATTTTAAGAAAAACTCAGAATTTAAGGTAATTTATTTAAACTAACTTATGGAATATATTATATATTCTTTATGACTGATTTTGTATTAGAAGTGATTCGATGATTAATAATTACAAAGATAAAATATTGTTATTAAAGTATTTTTAGTTAATTATAATAATTATCCTAAAATTTTAATTATTTTTTTGTATCCAAAATATTTTCGTATTACTCATTGAAATATATTAATGATTGTCAAAATATTTTTTTTTCAAATTCAAATATAACCATTTCTAGATATATATGGTTCTCTATAATTTTGCATTAATTATGTTACTGACAAAATATTATTCTTTTTTATAAGTAATTCAAATTGATAAAGATTGGAATAATTTTAAAACCTCTTTTCATATACTATTGTTTATTCTGATTAAAATCTTTTATTTAATATATTAGAAAATATAAAAAATAATAATAATAATTTAATATATTAGAAACGTCACACTAATTTAATAAAATCTTTTGTTTTTTTTATAGCCATATATATATATATATATATATTCAAATTTTATTTTTCGAAACATTTAACTAATTCAAACTAATTAACATTTTTATTGATTATATTACCATTATTTATGTATTTTAGATGCATTTTTATATTTGTTATACCGAATATTTTTAAATTATTTTTTTTCTATATATCAAAGATTTAAACTTATAAAAATATTTTTTTTTGTTTTTCATATAAGAAATTAATATACTAATTAGAATAATTTTAAAAGATTGAGATCTTTATATTCATAAACAAATTTTCCTTATAAGAGATATTTTTTATTTATCATTAATATATTTTCACATTAATATAGTTTCATAAATGATAGGAATCTGGTGTATATTATTGAAATATTTGGAAAATATCTAACAAAAAATTTGGCAAGTATCCGATTGAAAATTTAACCCGGAATTTTTTGAAAAACCCGACCCGAATTCCTTTTGTACTTCTCTTTTACTATAGTAGGGATGTCAGTTAAGATAATATAACTTTTTGAGGGATAAATATGATAATTTATTTTTATTTGTTACTCCGTGTTGAGCAAATTGCAAACAGCAAGCAAAAGCTGCACATTGTTTTGTGTGTATATATATAAACATTTCAAGAAACCATAAGCAACGCACAACAACAACAAAAAAAACACTCTTTCATCAAGAAAAAAAAAAAAAAAACCCCATATCAGATCAAAATCACCACCAGAAAAAATACTAATTTCGCAGAGTTCAAACTTCAAACCATTATTAATGGGGGACTCGTCTCAGAAGAAAGCCAGAAGAAACGCAATAACACATAAAGCATGGAGTCTCGTGAGGATGGCTCTTCTATGGGGAAGAAGAGGTGGAGTTTTCAAAAGATGGCCTTTGTTCCAACTACGTAGCTTGTTCTCCAAGCATCTCAAAGCCCTAGCTCATCTCCATCATCATCATAGTAGTAGCAATTACGGTGACCGTTATTACGGAGAACGCCAGCTTTCATTTGATGAAACGCCGTTATTTCACGTCAAGAAGAAGAAGATGCATCGTCCTACGACGTCGTCTATGAGGTTCCTCCTCCTCCTCCCCTGCATTGCTCCTCCCGTAGAGTTTGACTACGACTTTGAAATGGACCGTCAAGATTATTCCGATGAGGTAAAATCGTACGGCTACGATGAATCTTGGAGGGAAGAGGAGGATGATGAGGAAGAAGAGAAAGGGGTGGACGTGAGAGCAGAGGAGTTCATTGCTAAGTTCTATGAGCAAATCAAGTTGCAGAGACAAGAATACAAACAACACAACGACGCCGTATCACTATAGCGTATCAATATAGGTTTTTGACGACGATGATGTTTTTGATCTCTCCTTTAATTTTTTGTTCTTGTTGTAGATAATTGAGACCATCTTCTAATTGCTATCGACAACACAAAATATATTTTCATTTTTTTATCTGTCTATTCATTTGTAATTCATTTTATCTCCAAATTTTACAATTTTTCTTTTTTACCGTATATTATTCCATGGAAAAATATCATTACATAATTAATTACATAATGGAGAAAATTACATAATGGGGAAACTTTTCATTACATAATTCAACCCTAGAAAAAATTAAGTGACGAAAAAGAGTACAAAGTATCATAACATAATGGTGAAAATTAAACATTGAAACCAAAATTTGACTGTAAGCTTTATCAAAATTTAGTTTTGCTTTCAAATTAATAAATTACAAAAATTTTAGATCATTTTAAATCAGTTTTGCTTACAAGTTTTTCCAATAACACTTGAGTAAATTTTGTATTTTTAGATTTTTTGTAATATATATATATATATATATATATATATATATATATATATATTTATAAATAAATAATACTAGTAAAAATATATCAAATAATTTTTATTTTTGAGATAAAATTAGTTTTTATTAAACAAAATTAGAAATTATTTTTGTAAGGACCAATATTGAAAAGTTAATTCAGTTATTTTTGACTAATTTTTTTGTCAAACTGGTTAAATTTCTCATATAAAAATAATTATAGAATGTTTTAAACATTTTATAAAAATGGAAAAGAAAGACGAAGACAGCTAATAATCAAAATTGACTATTTTTGGCAAGTGGTTAGTCTCAATAATATTTAATGATTTTTCGAAAACACCAAAATACTTTCGTGTATGTAGTTAATATAACGATTATTTTATAAGAGCTGAGATTAGCGAGACAAGACTTTTAACTAGCTCTCGAAAGGAACATTGCTTTGAGACTTCAGATCCAATTTTTTTTCTTCTTACCAATCTCCAAGTATACGACCATGGATAATGAGGGAGTGTCACTACCGTTGTTCCACTACCATCTTATGATGCCTTGGAATGATCTGCGGAGAGGTGATTGCTGTCGAAGCTTGGAAAGTATCAGTGATGGCTACTATTGCAAAACCTGTGATTTCTTCGTCCACAAAAACTGTGGCGACGAGTCCTCCAAATATATCGAGCATCCATCTCACCCCAATCACACTCTTGAGCTTGGAAGTTATACATACAATAAATTCTGCACTTTATGTGGAATATACATCGTCAGTCAAATATTTTATCACTGCGATATATGTGACTTCAGCATGGATCTAAACTGTGCCAAGTACCCACCACCAGAGGTTATCGACATTTCCGAGACGCATCACCACAAGCTAACCCTTCTCGAGGAGCGGATCGATTTCGACTGTGATGCTAAATGTGGGAAAATTACTTATGGTTTTCCATACAAATGTCATGAATGTGATGTAGCCTTCCATGTGGATTGCGTATGGCCACTGCTAGAAGTACATCATCACCCTTTAGAGGTAAACCACTCTTACCACCCCTGGCACCCTCTTAAGCTCTACACAGGTCAACCACCCGACTATTCTGATGGAACATGTCGTCTTTGCGCAAGAAAAATTGATGATAGATTATTTTATCATTGTTCTTCTTGCAACTTTACCTTGGATATGCGCTGCGTTCTACATCCACCACAGCAATCGCTTATGGATTTGAAAGCTCATGATCACCAACTCACCCTTCTTCCAAGACTCCGTTCTTTTACATGTAACGCTTGCGGGTTGAGTGGTGATAGAAGCCCTTACATATGTGTTCAATGTGACTTCATGATCCATCAAGAATGTCTTGACCTTCCACGCGTCATCAACATTAATCGGCATGATCACCGTGTTTCTCGAACTTCTGTTCTTGGTGTCGTCAATTCTGCATGTGGAGTTTGTCGCCAGAAGGTTGATTGGACTTGTGGAGGTTTTTCTTGTCAGCAGTGTCCTGGCTATGTCGTTCATTCGAAATGTGCTACCAGAAGAGATGTGTGGAATGGGAAAGAACTAGAAGGAGTACCTGAAGAAATAGAAGATATAGAGCCATATGTGGTGATAGATGAAAACACAATACAACATTTTAGCCACCAAGAGCATTACCTAAGGCTCCATGTTAATGGTGTTCTTTTTGACGACAACAAGCGGTGTAGCGCATGCTCACACCCCATCTGTCTCCACTCCTTCTACGGCTGTATGGATTGTGACTTCATTCTCCACCAAAACTGCGCTGGATTTCTTAGAATGAAATGGCATGTGCTATACAATGAGCGTCTTACTTTAGTTACAAACGAGGCAAAAATCTTTGAGTGTCATGCTTGTGGAAAACTTTCCAATGGTTTCAGGTACCAGCATGAGAACAGGGTATTCGATGTTCGGTGCGGTTCATTTTCTGAGCCATTTGTACATCCAAGTCATCCCGATCATCCCTTATATTACATTTCAGGAGATGAAATTAAAACCTGCAATGGTTGCAACATGTGGCACTCTCGGGTGCTTAATTGCGTTGAAGATGGTTGTACGTTTTCCTTATGCTTCCAATGCGCAATTCTACCACAAGTGGTAAAGCATAGAGTTGAGGATCATCCTCTCTCACTATGCTATGGCGAAGATGAAGAGGCTAATGGTATATATTGGTGTGACATTTGTGAAGAAGAAGTTGATCCAGAGACATGGTTCTACACGTGTAAAGACCACCAGGCTAGTTTACATACAAAGTGTGTGATTGGAGACTTTTCAGGTCTGATGCCAAGAAGCACAATAGAAGGTATGCTGACATTTGAAGTGGTGCTCAATAATAGTGTATCTCGTCCATTTTGCAGAAACTGCAAGTTGCATTGCATTTATCCTATCACCTTGAAGATACTTGGAACCTCTGAATACTTTTGCTGTTTCGACTGCTTAAAAGTCTAGCAAGTGGGGGTGAAGATAGAGACCATTAAAGCCCAAAATGAAGCAAGATGTCTAGCGAGTGGGGTTTTCATTTAGATTTCTTGTACCATTTCTTTTACAAGTTCATTTCCATAATGAGTTGATTTACTTAATGTAAATCATATTATCTAACAATCTTGCAATCGTAGTTTGACTGTTTCTAACGTCTCCTGTCTTTCGTTTTCCACACAAATATTCTGTTCAAAACTTGGAAGACCAAACACAGACAATTAAAATGACTACTTTTTAAATATATGAATCATCTATACTTTTGACTGGAATAATCAAAAAGTCAAGAAATTCACCTTCTTTTACAACAGTTTGAACTTTGAGGTTATACAAGATGAATCACTGTGAGGTCATATAAAATGAAAAAGTTGTAGTCACAGAGACATGAGTGTTTCGTAAAGAATCAAACCTTTGAACATTGAAGTTTATCCGATCAAAAATAGTGCCCTAATTGATACACAAACACAAGAAAACTAATTGTTGAGAAACCAGCAAAAACTCTGTAATGAGTCAGCTGATAAGTCCTTCATCATCTCTGCAAGGTCATTCACGGAACCCATAACTTAAAGCGAAATCTGAAGTGAAGAAACCAGTTTCCTAAACTATGGTAGAGTAACACAGCTTCCAAGATACTTGCTGTATCTCTCTCTCTCCCTTTCTGCTGAGACATGTTGGCTTTGTTAAATTTGGATTCAAAACAGAGTATAAGAGACAAAGAAAATAAGAAGAACAGAGAATGGGTAAACGATTCTCTCCTTTACTTGAAACACAACTTTCTATTATTATGAAAAACTGAATGTGTTACAATACAAAGACAACGTCCTATATAGATTTTCAAACGACACAAACCGAAACAACACAAACAAGAATAGGCATCTACAGTATTTAGAAAGCAGAATAATTTTTAAATTGACTATTTTTAACAAGTGGTTCGTTTTAGTAAAATAATACGATTAGTTTTTGTTGGATTGCCACTATCGAAAAATTATCTTTATTGTTAATGAAAGACCACCAGAATCAAATGTCTAAAATAATGATATATAGAAAGAAGTTAATCATTATTTTATAAGACCATCGTTGTGCTTAAAGGAAGACTTTTAATAGAGAGGAAGAAACGTGAAAGGAGCATAGCTTTGAGATTTTGGACCCAACCTTTTTCTTCTCCTTTCAAAATTTGTAGTATACGACAATGGATTCTGAGGGAGTGTTAATGCCGTTGGTCCATGAACATCTCATGATGCCTTGGAATGATGTAAGGAAAGGTGATTGCTGTGGATTCTTGGAAGCTATCAGTGATGGCTACTATTGCAAAGGCTGCGACTTTTTCATCCACAAGAAATGTATCGATGAGCCCTCTGAATATATCAAACACCCATCTCACCCGGATCACACTCTTCAGCTTCTAAGTGAAGGACGTAGATACTGTGATTTATGTGGAAGGAATATAAGTGAGGGTGACTTATTCTATCATTGTGGTATTTGTGACTTCTACCTGGATCTATACTGCGCCAAGTACCCACCACCAGAGGTCATTGACGTTTCCAACAAACATCACCACAAGCTCACCCTTCACAAGGTTCAGACCAAGTTCAACTGTGATGCTAAGTGTGGGAAGATTACTGAATCAGCTGAGTTTCCTTACGTATGTCTGAAATGTGAATTAGCTTTCCATGTGGACTGCGTATGGCGCCCATCGGAGCCGGAATACCCGTCTGAGGTAAACCATTCCTACCACCCTTTACACCCTCTTAAGAGCCTCACAGGTCAGTTACCTGACTATTCTGATGGAAAATGTCGTCTTTGCACAAGAAAGATTGATGAAAGATTCAGATTGTTTTATCATTGCTCTCCTTGCAACTTCACCTTGGATATCCGTTGTGTTTTGAACCAGCCACAAAAATCTCTTCTGAAATTGAAAGCTCATGATCACCAACTCACCCTTCTCCCAAGACTCCTTAAATTTACATGTAATGCTTGTGGGCTTAAAGGAGATCGAAGCCCTTACATTTGTGTTCAATGTGATTTCATGATTCATCAAGGCTGTCTTGACTTACCACGCCTCATAAACATTAATCGACACGATCACCGTGTCTCTCGGGTTTCACTTCTTGGTGTTGTGAATTCTGTATGTAGAGTTTGTCGGAATAAGGTGGATTGGACCTGTGGAGGGTTTTCTTGTCAAAGGTGTCCCGACTATGTTGTTCATTCGAAATGTGCTACTAGAAAAGATGTGTGGAATGGCAAAGAACTCCAAGGAGTTCCTGAAGAAACAGAGGATACAGAGCCTTATGTGGTTATAGATGACAACACAATACAACATTTCAGCCACAAGCATCACCTAAGACTCCACGACAATGGTGTTCTTTGTGACGACAACAAACGGTGCAGCGCATGCACTCATCCAGTTTGTCTCCAACCCTTCTATGGCTGTATGGATTGTGACTTCATTCTCCACCAAAACTGCGCTGGATTTCCTAGAGTAAAATGGCATGTGTTACACAATGAGCGTCTTACTTTAGTTACAGACAAAGCTGATTTATTCGGGTGTGCTGCTTGTGGTAGGTTTTCCAATGGTTTCAGATACCAGCATGGGGATAAGACATTCGATGTTCGGTGCGGTTCCATTTCTGAGCCATTTTCCCATCCAAGTTTTCATGATCATCCCTTATATTACATTTCACAAGTTGGAGGGATTAAGAGGTGCAATGGCTGCAATGAGAAGGGTAATGATGTGCTAAGATGCATTGAAGATGATTGTAAATTTGTCTTATGCTTCAAATGTGCTACTCTACCACAAGTGGTTAAGCATAGAGTGGACGATCATCCTCTCTCACTATGCTATGACGAAGACGCAACTGGTGAGTACTGGTGTGACATTTGTGAAAAAGAAACCAATCCGACGAAATGGTTCTACACATGTAAAGATAACCAGTCTAGCTTGCATACAAAGTGTGTGCTCGGCAACTTTTCAAATCTCATGCCAAGAAGCACGATAGAAGATAGGAATGCATCATACGAGGTGGTGCTCAATAGTAGTGTATCCCGTCCATTTTGCAGCTCATGTAAGTTGCATTGCATTTTTCCTATCATCTTGAAGATGCTTGGAACCTCAGATGAATACTTTTGCTCTTTGAAATGCCTGAAGCAAGATGAGGTAATTGATTGCAACACAGTTAAACCTCCACCAACACTGAGCTGGATTTCTAACGAAGAAACAACATGTGCTATACAATGAGCGGCTTATTCTTGTTACAAACGAGGTTCACTATGAGTCATTATCTAAGAATCTTTCTTTCAGATTTTTCTTTCAGATTTCTTATTTTACATATTCTTTCCAGTATGAGTCATTATCTAAGAATCTTGCAATCTTGTTTTGATATGATTAACCTAATCATATCCTAGAAACGATGGTGTACATTAACTAACATAGAAACGATGGTGTACAAACATTAGAATGAAACATTTTGTAACCATGCCTCACAAGCTTACTGATTAGATAAGATTACATGAAGTACTTCTCCAGATTCAATAAAACACTTGGAAAAATTAATATTCAGCAAGAAGAAAAACATGGTATGGTTTGTTACAACAAAAGACAAGGTGTGTATAATTAAAGCAAAATATTCTTAAGGACTAAAAGAACAATCATTATGAAACAAAGTATAAGGAGTATCGTCGCACATTTCACCATTGGTCCTTCTCTTTGTGTTCTCTCCGCCTATTCAAAAGATGGGAAGTGAGATAAGGTGAAAATTATGTAGTATTCACACAGAGTTTATGGTAAAGAATCAAACCTTTTGTAGTTGTTTAAACCCTTCCTCAACAGATGTAGAAACATTTTGGACATTGTAATCTATCCGATCAACAATAGTGCCCTAATTGATACAAGAACATAAGAAAACTAATTGTTGAGAAACCAACAAAAACTCTGTATCCATATATGTAATTCATATGCCTTTAATTTATCTGTCAGCAAGAAGTAACCTGGTCAATCACAAGAGCTGATAAGTCCTTCATTATCTGAGCAAGGTCATTCACGGACCCCAAAACCTAAAAGGAAAGTTTAAGTTAATCACCCTAGAAAAATGAAACAAGCAGCTCCCTAAAATGTGGTATAGTAACAGCTTCCAAGCTACCTGTTGTATCTCCCTTTCCCTTTCCGCTGAGACATGTTGCCCTTTCTTCATCTTGATTGTCTGGTAATCATCAAAACCCTAAGATTTGTTGAAGACCAGTGATTCTCATTATAATATTGGCAGTGTAAGGACGGCAAAGATAGTTTGGATAAACATAATTGTTCTAGCTTGACAACCATAACAAATGTTTCGTAATGTATTTTACACATCGATTAAGCACTTACCGAACCACCAAGTTCATCTTCTTCATCCAGTCTCGACATCTTTCCATTCATGTTAAATTCCAAATCTATTCCATCCTGACCCTGTGAATTGAGAAGTCAAATATATATAAGAGCACGAAATTCGTCCATGTTAGGATACATGAATATCCCAAGAATCACATATTTTTTTGTTTGTTTCTTAATACAAAAGGAAACATACCTCTTTCTGCTGTTGGAGACGTTTCAAATACGTAGACTGTTTTCTGCGGAGCTCCATGGAGAGGCTCTGAAGATCTGTTGCAAGAGAACGCTGTCAAAAACAGTATGTCAAAGAGTAGGTCAAGTCCATTGGAGAACCCCACTATACATGTATACAGAACTTCAACCTCATGCTATAAACTTAAAAACATATATTAAGCCAAAGTTTGCTATAATGGAAAAAAAAAACCAGAATTTACTTCATATAATTTTGCTAAATGATAATGTCCACAATATCGTAATCAACGAGTTTCATATGAGGATCATTTAACAACCACCTTACACTATCTGATTGTAACAGCCACACATTCTTTATCTTTAACATAGTCCAACAATACCTGCACATTTTTCCTGAGATTTGATTCTTCAGAAAGCCCTCTAGTCGATAACTTCTGCAATCTCTTTTCGGAATTCCTCAACAAATCCGTGATATCATGAATGAGCATCTCGACTTCACGTTGAATCCCTTTGTTATCTCCAAAAGTAGGCATCAGAGCCTTAGAATGAGCCTTCGATAATTCACCCATTTTGTCTCGCACCTTCTGTATATTAAATGTAACCTCCTCAGAATCGTCAACCCAAGCTGGGGGCATACCAATTGTGAAGGCATCACTACTGCAAACATTCACCATAACAACAAAGTTTATATTTTTAGATAGCATATGAATACAAACTAACTGCACAAATATGTCAAAAGCAAGAAAACAAAGCTTTTAAAACCCAAAAATACTGTACATAGTCCAGTTCTTTCGAAAATTCCCAATCAATTCCGTGTTTGCTCTTATATATTTCCCAGAATTCCCCAATTTTTGCAGAATCAAATCACGAAAACGGAACAAAAACAAGAACTCTTATATAATTACCTTGACGGACCAGGATCATCGGAATTCAAAGGAGCATAAGAAGAGTGATTTGACCGAGAAAACGAACCGCTAACCATTTCAATCACCGGGCCACCGAAAGAATCAGACGCCGATAGAGATAAAGGAGCACGCGCGCTCTTACACGCATCCCTGTGTTTCCGGTACACCGTCGTTCGATTCCTCGTCGCCATCAATGCCAAATCAATTGGTTCTCAACAATAATATCTACAGTATAGTTTTCCCGGAAAATACACAAGATCGGATTCGAAGCTTTGTGTCGTCGGAAAAAAAAAAAGAAGCAAAACGAATCTGAATCGAAATAAACGCTTTTTCTTTAGCCGCGTGTTTAATGTTAACAGACTTAACAACGAAGGAGAATTATTTGGGCTTTACTTCAAATGGGCTTTAAAGGCCCAATGTAGGCTTTTTATGCCACTTGCGATATTGGGTCAATTTAAGTGTGTGGAGCACACGTTTTAAGACGAGGACGCAAAGACGAAAAGGCCCGTCGACTCTACGCGGCTAGAAGTCTACTGTTAGTGACCGAGTAGGGGTAGGTTGGTCATTGTGGGTTTACCTCAATAGATTCGTCTTGTCCATGGATTCTCCTTGTCGCCCTGAGGAGAAAGGAAAAATAAAAAAACGACCACATTTAAAGGTCTTGCCTTTTAGGTGTGTTTCCTCGCACTTTCAGGCTGAACAAAGTACTGACAGATGCTAATAAATACACGAGCAAGAATATGCTCGTTTAATTATAAAAAGGTGATCTGAGATTTTCAATTCAGGTTCTTTCTTTTAAGATTCAGAATCAAATGGAAGAAGCTTTGTTGGGAATTTGTGGGTTTGATTCTTCGAAGAGATATCGGTTAGAAGAACTTGCAAAGTATCAGTCTGGTTAGCTTCAAACTGGTTCTTTTTCCCCAATTGGATTTGGATTTGGCTTTGGCTTTGATTTATGAAAGTTTTAAAATTTGTTTATCAAATTTCAGTTTTTTTTTTTTTGGCTCTTACGGTCTAGTGGGTTTCAGTTTAGTAATTTTTTTCGGGATTTTGTGTATAACAGGTTCATGTATTGAGTTTGAAGATGTTGAAGAAGACGATGAGATGGAAGTGGATTATCCTTGCCCGTTTTGCTCAGATGATTATGATTTAGTTGAATTGTGTCACCATATCGATGAGGAGCATCAACTAGACGCTAACAATGGGGTAATTTCAGTTCATAGACACTGACTTTTTTACAAGAAGCTGTTAGTTGTGAATTTAGGCGACTTATCGTGTGATGATCGTTTGTCCTCTAGTGCTTTGCATGCTTACTTTAGTAGGTAGGATTGTGATTCTGTAATGAGAGTTGGTAGGGACCTCTTGGATTTTAGTTTACTTGGGTCATTTGTCTGATGCTATGAGGAACCATTTGGTGGTGAGAAAGGTTGTGCCTTGTGATCTCCAATACCTTTTTGAGCTTAAAGAGATCACCTTTAGAAACTTATAAGCTGTCAAGGATTCTGATAAAGTTGTAGTCTTTTAGTGATAAAGTTGTAGTCTTTTGGTGATGCTGAATGTAATAACTTCTTACAAATTCAGTTTTGGCTGTGATGTAGATATGTCCAGTTTGTAGCAGACGGGTGAAGATGCATATGGTTGACCACATTACCACGCAGCATAGAGATGTCTTAAAGATATCCTTTTTAGTTTACTCGTCTTGAGTTTCAACCATTAGTAGAAAACTTGTGAATTTTTTTTTGTGCATCTTCTAAATGATGGTATATTATATCGAGGTGTTTGGGTTCCTTGACGAAAATTTACCTTGAACAAAAGCAGAGACTTTACAAGGATGAGACATATTCAGCGTTTTCTCCAGGGACTAGGAAATACTTACAGTCTCTAATCGATGAGCCACTGTCTACTAATCATACATCTAAAAGTGTGCCTGACCCATTATTATCATTTATCTACAACTCACCGTTACCAAACCAGTCCAAGCTTGTACTGCCTGATTTATCAGGTAAAACAAGCATGGAAGACAAGAGCTCTATTAGGGATTCAACAGAGAAGTAAGCATCCATCTTTTTTGACATTTTTTCTCTGTTCTGCGTATCTTGTTTCACTTTCTCAAACCTTGGCTTAAAATTTGTTTTGTTTTTTGCATGTGCTTCAGAGATGGAAAACCGCTGTCTCCCTTGTCAAATACAGAGCTCCTAGAAAAGGCAAAGAAGAGAGAGTTTGTACAAGGTTTAATATCATCAACCATATTTGATCACATCGACAACTTTTGAGTCAGAATTAGAAAAGATGTGATACATTGTTTGAATCTTTGTTGCTCTTAGTTAAGTATTTATATATGAAACTCTGGCAAAGTACACCAAAGTAGTATATAGTATAAGCCCATGAGCGTCTGTTTATCTTCGAACATCTATATTGTTGGTTTACAGCTCATAATCCTTAAGTTACTTGAGGTCTGAGTTTCCTTAACAACCACTTTTTGCGTAGTTTTACATCTAGAGCCAAGAAAGTTTTCGCTTTGATTTCATCTTCAAGCAGATCACAAGCATCTAATATAAGTTCCTCATCCATGTCTGGTAACGCTTGAATAGCCTCAACAGCGTCCTCTATTGCCATGGATTGGGTTTCATCAACTCGAGCCTTCTTTGGATTTATAGGGATTGTATCAGTATTAGCAAGTTGATCTCTTTTGTTTTTGGGGTGGTCCAACAAAATAGAGTTGCTATCTTCTTCCTCAGCTGAAATTGACAAATCTGTGGTGGTTCCACCGGACTTGAATTCGTGGAATTCAGTTTCGGGGTCAAACCAATCCATAGCTACAAAGCAGTTGTTTTCTTCGATCTCAGAATCACCACAGAGCACACACAGATCTTTATAGTATGGAATTGGCCGAGTCATAAATTGCCTTGCGTCTCTGTGAGCCTACAATTGTTTCAGACAATATCGCATTTAAAAAAAGTGACCAAACACTGTAACTTTTGTATATTGAGCTTATACCATAGAAAATAATTACCTTGATATAGTCTTGCCAGACGTTATCATCAGCTGTAACCATTTGACGCTCATCATCCCAAGCAAACCCATCTGATCTAAGAAGACTCTTGATCGCGCTGAACTGTCTTCTTAGAGTCTTATACCGGTTCTTCAACACATCAACATCAAAGTAAGACTCAAATTTTGCATTGAAGAGATTAGCCATCTCAGTCCATGCTTGTTTCCGAAAAACACCTTCAATCTGGTTTCCTCTTCCCGCTTGGCCCAACATCAGATCAATGAAATATCTGTCCATTGGAGGATGCCAAGTAGTCCTGCACCGTGTAATGTTGCCTCCTTTTGAGTTAGACGTGACTGTTGAAGATTCACATATTCTGTTGTAACCTTCATCTTCCTGAATCAGTGTTTCTCCCTCAGTATTATTCTCCTCAGCTGAATTATATATATTGTTCATTCACAAATTACTTACGATCACAGACTACAAATTTAAAGGCTCATAAAGAGTCTTTGATCTTGGTAACGAATGGACAGGGAAGGACTCAAGTAACAATAGACGAAAGATTGTACCTTTGTGCTCAGACATTCCATCTGTGTAAATCAAGCAGAGATCTTTGTAATAAGGTATTGGCTTTATCCGAAAAGATCTCAAATCAGGATGAACCTTCAAGAAATCATAAGCAAAAACAAATCAATCCCGGTAAAAAATTTATCCTGAGAAGAAGAAAACACAGAGTCTCACAAGGAAACAAAACGCAAAAGACACCTTGAGAAACTCATCCCAAACGCAGTTATCAGCAACCACCATCTGTCTAGTTTCATCCCAACAAAAACCATCTTCTCTCAAAAGATTCTTCAAAGATTTAAACAAGTTCCTCAACGTCTTATGCCTGTTTTTCAAAACATCTTTACCATAAGGAAACTTGAATTTGGCAGTGAAGGAACAAGACATGAACTTCCAAGCTCGTTTACTAAACAAATGATCTTCGAATCTGTTGCCTTTTCTCACTTGTTCCACCATGAGCTCGATGAAGTACTGATCCATTTCAGGTGTCCACACCGTCCTTAATCTCTCATTGCCGTTTCTACTAAGTGTGCTCATTATGTAGATTACTCCCTCTTCTCACCTGCAAAAATTCGATTGCACGAACACGAATTGTGAAATTGAGGAGAAATCGAATTATGAAATCAGAAATCAGATTCGCGTAAGAAACAGGATCATACCCATACCTGAGATTCAAGTAAATTAGCTAGAGAGCAGAGGATGTCGCTTACAGATAGCTCCGGTGAACGGGAAATTGGAAATCCGGTGAGATTTTAGGGATAAGGTTGTCCAGGATAAGGTTATCTTTATTCGCGCAACCAATTTAGAAACATCAATGGGCTTATAATACTTTATTGGGCTTTAACTAATCATGGGCCTAAAATGCTAAACGACAACGTTTCCTCTAGGGTTTGTTTCTAGGCCGAAGGGACGTTTGGTTTTGCCTTCGTCGTCGTCTTCGCGAGAGATGTTCACAAAATTTTGCTGTTTAAATTGACAGAAGAAGGTTCCATCTCTTTTAATGCTATCTGAAGAATATCTCAATCACTGATTAGTACTGTAAGTTTCCTCTGGAGCTTAAGTCTCGTTAATAGTGACTACTGAGCTCATTTGTTCTTACCAATCCTGGGATTTCTAATTAGCTGTGTTTTGAGCTCAATTCGTAAAACTCATTAGCAGATTTTGATTTTTGCATTTTACTTCTGAGAGGTTTATGGAAACAAATGAGTAAAACTCTAAAATTCAGTTTCTTTCTTTGCTAAGCAGTCTTCATTTCATCAATTCATCACAGAGAAGTCGATGGGAAGCTTCAACGGAGACTCCATGGATGATTTCAAAGGCCTCCGGATAACTCAGCTCGATGATGACGACGATGAGGAGACTGCAATGGAACCAATTAACATTGATGAATTTGATGATGATGATGAGGAAGATGACGAAGATTATGAACCTGTGACGTTAGGTTTCGTAGAGAGTCCTCGATTCTCATGGTCAAATCTCCGTCAACTGTTCCCTAATCTAGCTGGTGGTGTTCCGGTACTATGTGAAAACATATTTCAATTTTTGCAATCAAGGTGTCGTCTTGTTTATGTGCTTAGGTGTTGATTCTTGGGTTGATATTTTTGATATAGGCATGGTTAGATCCAGTTAATTTACCATCAGGGAAGTCAATTCTGTGCGATCTATGTGAAGAACCTATGCAATTTGTACTGCAGGTAAGTTTCATACAACTTACTTTGTTGATCCAGCATGTTTTTTTCCGGTTTAATTTATGGGATTTGGGGGGGGGGGATTTGGCAGCTTTATGCTCCTATACCGGACAAGGAATCAACTTTTCATCGGACGTTGTTTCTCTTCATGTGTCCATCTATGTCTTGTCTCCTTCGTGATCAACATGAACAATGGAAACGTGCCCCTGAGAAGGCTATGCGGAGGTAGATAGACACCTCTTACTATACATATTGCATCTTTGTATTGTTTGTCTCCTCTTTAAGTGGGTTGTTACACTAAAGTACTGTTTTTATTCCTGAAGTACCAAGGTTTTCCGTTGCCAATTGCCTCGCGTTAATCCTTTTTACTCGAGTGAGGCTCCAAAGCACAATGGAACAGACAAGCCATCGGGAGATGGAGGTATTATTAACTGATTTATGGGTTTGACTAAATTCAAGAATTCTCTTGTAATCGTCAATTCTTGATATAATCTGCTTCACTTTTAGCTCCTCTTTGCACTTGGTGTGGAACGTGGAAAGGAGATAAAATATGTAGTGGCTGCAAAAGTGCTCGATATTGTTCACAGAAACACCAGGTGTGTGCATATTTGCATCGTAGTTACTGTTGTTCTACTAGATCCGCTCTTTTTAACAAATCTTTGTTAACTGTCTGATTTCCAGGCCCTGCATTGGCGCGTAGGTCATAAAACAGAATGCCAACAGCTTCGAACGGTTATCGAGACATCTGACGCAGATGCTGTCAATAATGGGGTCGCCCTAACTCAAAACCAGAAAGGTTAGTAAAATTCACAAACTTGTCCTAGCTTTGGAACAAAATTCACAAAAGTAATATTAACTTTTTGGTGTGTGCAGTTGCGAGTAAGAGTCTATGGAAAGAATTTGTTGTGATCAATGAGGATGAAAGTGAGTATGATACAGAGATGTCAGGAGATGATGAAATGGCTAAATCTTTGGTCTCAAAGAGAGAAGTTGACGACCAAATGAAATCACTAATGAACGATTTTGAGGTAAAGGCACTTGTAATGGCCATTTTTGCAAACTTCAAAATGACTCAAATGATTCTCAGCTTTCATGGTTGTACAGGGAGATGCTGATAAAAAGATTTGGGTCAATTTCCAGCAACGTGTAGCCAAAGCCCCTGAACAAGTTCTGAGGTGTGATTCAAACACACAGAAGTTGTGAATTCTTGCATACTTTTTTCTTGATTTTCTGCTGATAACATCAATTTGTGAAATACATATCGATACAGATATTCCCGGAGCTCTGGTGCTAAACCTCTTTGGCCAATGGCAAGCGGACGAGTCTCTAAATCTGAGATACCCAATTGCAAATCGTGTGGTGGTTCTCTTTGTTTTGAATTTCAGGTAATTCTTTCGCTTTTCACCTGGATTTGATGAAACTTGTACGGACGTGTTCTTAGTCACTTTTTTTTATTTATCTTTATAAACTGGTCAAATTGACCAACAATTTAAGCTGAATCAAATCAACTTTTAACCAATAAAAACACAATTTCATTTCTCTGTTCTTGATAATTTTAATGGCGGTTTTATCAGGTAATGCCGCAGCTACTGTTCTTCTTCGGCGGGAAGAACGATAGGGAATCTCTCGATTGGGCGACAATTGTGGTGTACACGTGTGCGAACTCATGTGACTCGAGCTTAAGTTACAAGGAAGAGTTTGTCTGGGTTCAACTATACAGTCAGACAACTTAGGATCTTCTCATCTCTGTTCCCTATTGCCTGTTGTCAGACAGAAGTTTTGTTCTTAAAGGGTTCCTTCCGATCGATCTGGACCTAATATTTGTAAACTTTTTATGAGTTTGTTTGTTATATATAGACTTTTTTACGAAAAGAAAATTAATACATAAATCTTTTTGTCATAATCCTGGATTTACAAATTTTTATAACTCAATTATCTATACAAACCAATAACAAGTGTTCACAAACCAACTTTTAGCAATAATTACGTGCAAAAACTTATAGATTAAGTAATAATGCGATGATTGAGAGAGAAAAGGGGCTCGAAGATATAGAATTAAGTCTCCTAAAACAGTACGAATTACTGACAAAGGTTCTCATATTTGTCACAAAAAAAAGAGTTTTCACAAAGCTGAAACACAAAAACCATTCAAAATTACTGCTAAAGAAAATTCACTACTGAGCAAACTTCTCACTTCTTAGACTTTTTCGCTGGTACCCTGCAAAATAAACAACCCCATGAAAAATGTTTAGAATGTGGCCACATCACATAATTTCTTTTGTTTTCATGTGATTAAGACCAAAACTTACTCAGTGGTTTGCGCAGGTGGTGCAACGGCAGGTATGTCTCCTCCAGGACCCTTGGCAAGACGCTCCTCTCGTCGAGCATGTTTCCTCTCTCGGCTAGCCTTGTTCTTAGCCCTCTTAGCCTCAAACTGGTCAGACAAAGTCTTCTCCCTAGCCTTCTCAGCCTTGGATTTGTGAATACTTTCCATCAAGACACGCTTGTTCTTGAAGACGTTACCCTTGACCTTCATGTACATGTCATGGTACATGTGTCTATCAATCTTCTTGGTCTCCCTATACTTCTTTAGAAGACGCCTCAGAACTCTCATCCTCCTCATCCACAATACCTTAGTTGGCAACCTTGCCTCCCGGGTACCCTTCCTCTTACCTTAACCATTATAGACAATAGCCACATCATAAAACATCTGTGGAGAGTTTTTACAAGATTGTGGGTTAAATGTTTCATACCATAACCAGAGTGACGTCCCTTTCTCTTGGCTATATTCAGTTGACGTGCTCTAGAACGTGAGTGGATCTTTGTTGGCTTCCTGATGATAAAACCATCCTTCACAAGCTTCCTGATGTTTTGGCCTATACGTTAGGCAACAATCCAAAACCATAATCAGAATTACAATCATTTGTCAAATGCATATAGATGCATCACCATATTATATCATAAACACACAGAAATCATGATCCAACAGTGTGCTATGGCATGTTGATTCCGTAACATATAGAAACCACAGACCATGAATCCGAGAAGAACATAGTGAACCCAAAGCTTAAACTAATCAATTTTTTTGAGAATTTTAAAATCAGATTACTATCTAATATCAACACCATTTCCTAGCTCCAATTCATCAGACTGAGTTCAAATCATTCAACGTCTCCTACACATTAAGCTACAGAAATCCTTAATCATCTGTATTTTCTACTATCTTCACCAACAAGCTTCAATCGCAGATATAAACCAGAACGAGACTGAGAAAGTTAAATCCAATCAACAACATGTGAAAGTATGAAGAACAACATACGCGAATTAGCCATGGAGATATCACTCCCTTCGTTCGGATCGAGCCATACTTTCCTCTTCCCGCACTTCAGCACTGATGCTGCGAGACGCTTCTGGAGCTTCAGCGAAACCATTTTAGCTGAGATTTTGGCGGAGAAGAGCTAATCGGAGAAGAGAAATATCTTTATATATGATATCTTCTAGGGTTACTCTTCCGCAAAAAGCTACCATTTTCTAATTGGGCCTTTCCGTCTAGCCCATTATAGGTCTACTTTTGAATTTAACACAAAGTTGCTTTGACACAAACGAATAGTTGAAATAAAATATTTAGACCGAAACAGATAAACTATACTTTTTACCCAAACGTTTACGTCATTTAGAACAAAACTACACATTTCCTACGGAACCCAAAATAAGACCATCATTTACATATGTGCGTTGACCTTCTTTCTCGTGACACAAAACTCTTTCAACCCAAAATAAGAAACATGTCAAAAAAAACCACCAATAGCCTAAAAATATGCTGAGAGGGAAGGCGACAACTTAAAAATAGAATAACCGATGTAAAATAATACTTAGAAAATAGAAAAACCCAAAAATACCTTTTTCTAAGCTCTTTAAATAACATATTTCAATTCGATTATTCTTTTTAATAATTAATAACTACGAGAAGAGAAGTTGAGAAAGGAAGAACAAAAAGAAACGATGAAAATGGTCGGAAAGATCTTTCTCATTTTTCTCTCCGTCTATGTTACCGTGACTATCGCTGGTAAAGCTCCACCACCGACATTCACCGAGAAAGGGAAAGCTCTGGTGGAGAAACTTTGTGAAAAATCTGAAGACAAAGCCTTTTGCGTTGCAAGTTTGACATCACGTCCTGAGGCAGCAACCGCAACCGCACCAAAACTAGGCGTGATCGCTTTGAGCATCGCGTCCTCAAACGCTTCAGACACATCTTTCTACATCAAAGCCAAATTGAAGCAAAAAAACCTCGAGCCAGCACTAGAAGACACCCTCGACGATTGCTCTAAAAATTATTTAGATGCAGTCGCACAGCTCGATGATTCTCTCGCTGCTTTGATGCAAAACTCATTCATCGACGTGGATATTTGGCTCAATACAGCAATTAGTGACGGAGAGTCGTGTGAAAACGCTTTGAACGATCGTGCTGGTAATGATGCTGAACTTGCTCGTAGGAACACAAACTTGTTGAAGCTTTGCAAAGACGCTCTTCTCATTAACACTATTTTAACTCCCTAAATTTAAATTTGTTGCCGATTAATTATTTTATATTTGTGCACTTGTTTTTTTTTAAATGGCTCGTTGATTTGAATCGGGTGTAAAGTTAACGATATTTGAAGAACTTGTTTTTTGGGAAACTTTGAATGAGCATATGGGATTTTATAAATATGTGAATGTCTTCTTTATATTCCCCTAATAATGATCAATGAAAATAATCAAATTGTGTATTTTTATTACCTTTTTCTAGTATACAATATACACAATGTAAATTAAAGAAAATACTAGAAGTGGACCCGCGCTACAGCGCGGAGGAATATTCATGATTTATGCTACCGATAATAAATTATAATATATTATACTTCTTATTATTTCTACGGTAAATTATATATATGTACATGAGTTTAGCTTAAACAGTAGAGAAAAAGAAGCATTTAACAACTTGATTTGATATGTAATTTTCAGTTTGATCATATTAGTAGTAGAAATAATAATATAGGTAAAAAAATTTGGTGACCAAGAAAAAAGGAATAATATTCATTTACATTCTCACAATATATGTTGTGGCGAATTAAGCTGCAAAGAATTGTGTTCAAAGAAAAAATTATTTATAAGCCGCTTTCCTATGTGATTGTGAATTTGCAAGCCAACCCGTGATTTTTTAATTAAAATAAAGACATAAAATTAATAATGATTAAAAAATAGAAGTATAATTAAATAAATATATATAGTTCATAAATACCGTATAAATAACTTAAAAAAACTTCTTACAAGGATATGTAATTCAGTTTGACCAATTTATTAGTATCAAAAATAATAATACAGATAAGATATTGCATTTGAAAAAATTACATAATCACAATATATTTAATAAAAGACATTTAACTAATTCCAACTAATTAGCATTATTATTAATTTTATTACTATTATTTATGTATTCATATATGCATTTTTTATATTTTATACCAAATATTTTTAAATTATGTTTTTATATATGCATTTTTTATATTTTTTATATTTATAATTTTTGTTCAAAAACATTATATTTTTATTAGTTTTATATAAGAATTTCTTATACTAATTAAAAATTTTTTAAAATATTGCGATCTTTTATATTCATAAACATTTTCTCTTTATATTTTGCGTTAATATAGTTTTCTAAACTATAATAATGTAATATTAATACATATAGTACTTTCCTAAATTATATGAATTTATTATATAATTTTCGGAATAAATTTTAATTTAAAATACTTTCCAAAATTATAGGAAATTATTGTATAATTTTCGGAGTAATGCATAATTAACATAGTTTCCTAAATTATAGGAATATATTAATGGAGCTCATAAAAAAAAGGAATATATTAATATTTCCAAAATCAGTTCAGATTTTATGGTTTACTAGTGATGGATCCGCACGTACGTGCGGAGTTATTTTTACAAAATTACGATTTTTTAAGTAGATGTTATTTCGGTAAAATTTTGTTATATGAGTTTATTTGATAAACTATATATAGACATACAGTTGTAAAATATAGATATTGTATTACATGATAAAATTTTAAAATTTTTTAAATGAAAATGATAAGTGATATTACGTGTTTATTTTTTAAACTAATGAAAACATTTCTAACTGTTTGCTTAGAGATGTTCAGTCGGATTTGGGTTTGGCTTTACTTTGAATTGTTTTATGTGTAGTTTAGAATGGAAACCCGTCTTGTTTCTTTCCGTCTCGTCCTGACCCGTCCCGTCCCTTCCCGTCTTCCATCTGTCATAAAATTTCTATTCCATAATCGTTTCTTTTTAAAACATAATCATTTGCCAATGTTTATTATAAGAAACTTGGCAAAAGATTTAGACGGGATACTCATATTCCTTGTTTAAATATTTATTTTTATCAAACTAATAAAAATCTAATTATCAATCTAAGTCACATGCTCCCACCATTTTCGTTCACAATGCACTGTCTGTAATCCTAGCATAGACAATCCTTGTTCGATTTTTAATTTTATTGATCATTCAGTTTCATCTTTATTTCTCGTTACTTTCTTCAATTCAAAGATTCACGTTTTAGCCTTTTTGTTTTTTAAAGATTTAGGTATTTCTATTTTTTAATACATGGATTTATCGTAGTTTTGTTATCCGAAGTATACGTTATCTTCTTGTACCTGTCATTTCATGTCTAAATATTTGAAATAAATGGGAAAGTGGAAATTAAATTTAGCAATTTAAATTACATGTCCTCGTATTGTACTCGTAGTTTTATATTTGAAAGCTGAAAGTGAATTTAACTTTATGACCGTGTCTCATAACAATTATATCTAATCATGTTTTTTTTATGTGAAATAATTCAGATATTGTTTGTTTCGAATTATATGTTCCCGTCTCGTATCCATTCCTATAAGTTTATATATTTTTTTAATAAATAACACCATTTATATGTAAATAAATATAATTTTAATATATGTAAAATTTCATATAATTGTCCAAAAGTAGAGATTTATACGTCCCAAAGTTGAGTTTTGTTCAATATTTTGAGATTTTAAGAATTAAATATAACTACCAATTTTTTTATTTCAACCGGTTATCCAAAACTTATATATCATATTTGTCAAGGATAGTTTAAAATTTTACGTATATGTGAGATAATGTTTGTAGATGTTTATTTATTATATCATTTATATCATACCAATTTGACATTTTATTTGTTTTCAATTAGATTAAATCATTAAAAATATAATCCATTTATTATTTAAAAATTGGTAATAAGTCGTTAAAATCATTTAAATGTGATATATCCACTTGTTATTTAGTTTTAATCTTAATAGAAATTCTATATGTTTATAATCTCAAAATGTAGTTTATGATTTGATAAAACAATTATTTAATATTTGATAATAGTAATGATATGCAAATTGCCAATGGACGAAGGTTTATTCTGTTAAGATTGTGTGAAATTAATAAGAAAAAAGAAGTTTAGAATAATCATTAACTAACGGTTTGACCAAATAAAAATCATTAACTAATTGAATTAATGATAAATTTTGTAGATATCATTTGTGCTATAATTGCTAGATTGATATTTGAATATGAATATTTTTTATGTGAAAATAAGAAATTTATGTGATCTAGAATGTTTATTCGCATGATTTTAGCAAACAAATATTTAATTATTGATTTAGTTAAATTTTATTTATATTTAAAAATTATATTTAAAAATTATATAATTTTTTAAAATTTTATGATATGATCAGTTATGTATATATACTATGTAGAATTTGATTAGTTGATTATTTCATATGCTAACATATTTTTTTTATCTTTTTTTAATTTTCTAAAAAAAGTTATCTTTGTTATTTTAGATATGATGATTTTGTTTTATTAGATTTCATTCTATATAAATTATTAATTTCGAAATTATATTAACATATTAAATTAATAATAAATATGTTTATGTATATTCAAAATATATTTGTTTACATATATTTAGTTTTGAATTTAATTGTCCACTTTTTATGGTAAAAGATTATTATGATTTCCATAAATATAGATTGTTTTTGTTTTTGGTTTTGGTGTTGTTCTTTTTTTTTGCTGTCATTAATTCTGTTTGGCAACTGGTTTTATTTTCATGAAATGTTTTTTTAAAATTAGGGGGTGTTTGGCTTCAAGTTGTCCTTCCCAATTAATAGTATAGATATCTATATCCGAAATTTGATCCAAATTATAAGTATCCAATTAGCAAATTTTGGGTATTTTTGCTAAATTGACCCGACCCATTTCCTACTTGTACTTTTCTTTTACTAATATAGGGATGATACCATTTGTTACTTGAAATAGGATGTAAGAGTTGATACATCATGAAAACATCGAATATACAACTAAACATATTAAAAATTGAATTTCCATGATGTTTTCAATTTGAAAACCTTACTCGCTAATATATTATTAAATTTGATTATTTTATTCTTGATTATAAGTCATGATATGATGGATTCACCATTTTTGCCATCATAAATCTACATCTCCATAAACTTTTTAAATTCACCAACCAGTGCACCAAATTACTTGTAAAATTTAATCATTATAAAAATTATTATTTCAAAATTTGTGGACAGAGTTTATGTATAATTGTGATAGAAAGTAAAAACTTATACTAATTTGATAATTAGATGAATAATCTAATAACTAATAATATCACTAAAGTACATGATGATTTATAAATACGTTTACAAATAACTAAAATTAGAATTAACTCATTCAGTAATTTCATTCAATTATATTTTATTATTTTTACATTTTCTCATTAAAAAAACATAATGTTAATAAATATTATTTGTTTGTTAAAAATGAACAATTCTTATATCTCAATTTTTTTATAATCTAAAATTTACTAGCATCTCTTAAATAACTAAATAAAACATCTTAATTAAAGATGTCATTTAATACAATAATTCATAATACGAAACTATAATATGTCATTTATTAATTAAAAAGTACAATATATAGGGAGATTGGGAGAATATATATTTAATCTTTGACCACCACAGGAGAAAAAAATATCTTTCAAGTTTTTTAATTTTCTCGCTTTGTATATCGGACGGCAATTGTGTGGCCAGGGAGGGGCTACCTGAGACTTGATATCTCTCTCTCTTTCTTCTTCTTCTTCTTCCTCTTCACATCACTGTGTGCGCGTCTCTCTCTCTCTCCTCTCCTTCTCTCTCTCTCTATTCTATCTTTTCAAATTTCTTCGCTATCCTAATTTCAAACTCGCCTCTTCTTCGAAAGAGTTGGAGAATTTGGTTTCGGAATCTGTAGATTTTGAAATCCTTGTTCGAATCAATCAAATGGTGGATCGATTTAGTGAGATTGCTTTGCCTCATTAGCAATGACTTCTGCTTCTTCCATGTCCGGTGCGTTTTCTTCTCTTTGATTTTGTTCCATCGCCTTTTATATGTTCCAAGGCAGAGTTTATTAGGCCAGCGATTCTTTCCCCATAGGACTGTGATTTTCTTAGCTTATCCAATTGCTTCGTTTTCTGCTTAAGATTCCGAGAGTTCGTTAGCTTCCCATTGAATTTGAAAGCTGGTTTAGTTGTTTTCCTTGTTTTGTGTATGTGGGCGACGGAGAAATAATCCACCTGGCTGATCATTTCTAATTTTTTTTTGGTTTCTCGTGTTTGTTGGGTCGGTGAGTAAGCGTAGGAAAGCTTGAATGTTGAGTTGATTAGGTTATAGACTAGTGCTTCTTTGAGTAAGTTCATGTCCCAACTAAAACATATCCAACTCTTTCTTGTTGAGGACCACAGTTTTCTATTACTAGTTAAGGAACCTAATATTTTTTAGTTGGCCTTGACTTCATGAATCTACTTTTATCCTTTTTGGCTGGTTCTGTTTTGGGTTTACTGATTGATTATGTATGTACAATGCCAGTGTCTGTGGAATGTGTGAACATATGTAATCTAACCAAAGGAGACGGGAACGCAAGAAGTGATTGCAATGCTCTCTCCTGTGCTTGGAAAGCTCCAAGAGCCTTAACTGGGTTTCTAGCTACCACTGCTCATCCACCTGTTTGTTCTTTGTATTCATGTGGCAGAAATGGAAGAACGAGCCGAATGAAATCTGTAAGTTTAGTATTCTTTATTGCTTCTGTTTCTACAGTAGGGTGTTTAAGGTTTTATTTCAATGTATACCTCAAGCTCCAGAACTGTTTGTTCTACTGAATTTGTGCATGATCACCTTGTTCATGTTGCCATGGTGGCAGTATTTGCTATTTATTATGACGTTCCTTATGGTAATTCTTTTGGATAATGCAGTGCGCCTGGCAGAGGTATGAATGTGAAGTAGGCGTTTTTGAGGCTCCTTACTTTGTAAATGTGAGAAATATCTTGAAGTCCAGATTATCTTGTGGAAGTCACAAAAGATGGGAACTGTATTGCGCATCAGCTGAATCTTCTGGTGCATCCGATGTTGTTACTGTCGAAACATTGTGGGAGGTACGCTACACTGGCCTCTTCTTTTATCATTTGCACTCTACTAGAATGATACTCTCAATCATTTTAATTGATGGTTATATCTGCAGGACCTTTTCCCATCAATATCTTACTTACCCTGTAAAGAATTAGAATTTGTTCAAAAGGGCCTTAAGGTATGATGATTTAAGTTGCTTTATATTTGAAAGAAAGGCTTCTTTCAGCTACATTCATATATGATTTCCCTTCGACATGTTATTATTGAAGTGTATTTCAGTTTTCTGGTATTCATTTCTGAATTCAGTAAGAAAGGTTTGTGCAGTTAGCGTTTGAGGCACATCATGGTCAAAAGAGACGTAGTGGGGAACCATTCATTATACATCCAGTTGCAGTTGCTCGTATCCTTGGGGAACTTGTGAGTTGCATGATACGTCATTGTGAATATGGATTCACATGAAGATTAGATGGGAAGCTTAATAAGTTACTTTTGTACTTGTATAGGAATTGGATTGGGAGTCTATTGTTGCTGGATTACTCCATGACACAGTTGAGGATACAAATTTCATTACTTTTGAAAAGATAGAAGAAGAGTTTGGTGCAACTGTGCGTCACATTGTAGAAGGGGAGACCAAGGTCTGCCTATGTGTGTTTGCTGCAATATTTTTCCTGTCCTCTTAACTGTTTGTAGAGAACAAAAAAAAGAAACTCCATGCTTCCTTTGCCATGAAGTTCATTAATAATAGAAGATTTTTCCCTTTTTAGGTGTCAAAACTGGGAAAGTTAAAGTGTAAAACGGATAGTGAATCAATACAAGATGTTAAAGCAGATGATTTGCGGCAGATGTTTCTGGCAATGACAGACGAGGTTTCAATCAATTAAGATTCTGTTTCAGTTGGTGTGGTTTTATTATTCATCAGCAGGCCTAACTGCTTCATTCCAGGTCCGCGTCATTATCGTCAAGCTAGCTGACCGGTTGCATAATATGCGAACCCTCTGCCACATGCCTCCTCATAAGCAGGTGATTCCTTCAAGTAGTTGAGATTTGTTACCGATCTAGCTCCAGCTCTATGTTTCATTTGGGATAACTAATGAATTTGTGAGTTTCGTCCAGTCCAGCATTGCAGGGGAGACTTTGCAGGTCTTTGCTCCTCTAGCGAAATTGCTTGGAATGTATTCCATAAAGGTATAAACCCTTTACGTTTAATCATGCCACAAGGTGTCCATATTTTCCGGTCACATCAGTTAATATGTTAGTGTGTATATGAAACCTAATTATCTCAGTTATTATGTCCTATGGCATTTTGAGTTTTGTGGTGGTTATTTTGCAGTCTGAATTGGAAAACCTATCTTTCATGTACGTAAGTGCTGAGGATTATGATAGAGTCACAAGCAGGATTGCTAACCTCTACAAAGAGCATGAAAAAGAACTCACTGAGGTAATTTCAACTCACTATCGTGTCTGAGATATACTGCCAAAATATTGGTTAAAAAGAAAAGGAGGTTAGAGAAGGATGTTGATTATCAACCTGCATGCTCTCTGACCTTTTGAACTGTGAATTCATCTGGGCGTTTATTTAGTTCATCTGCATTCACAGAGTCCTACTATGTATCTTAGGCAAACAGAATTTTGGTGAAAAAGATTGAAGATGATCAGTTTCTGGACCTTGTGACTGTGAATACTGATGTTCGATCTGTTTGCAAGGAAACTTACAGGTAATTTCATAAACGAGTTCTTCATTTTACTATGTAACCTATCCTTTTCTTCAGCACCTGAACTCTCTTATTTTTATCTGCAGCATATATAAAGCTGCCCTTAAATCGAAAGGATCCATTAATGACTATAACCAGATTGCTCAGGTTTGTGTTGTACTCCCTTCTCCAAGTTGTACCAAAGGTTTTGAATCCAGAACTTCCATCTGTGAGCTTAATATGATTGTTAACACGCGGCTTCGCTTATAATGTTTATTTTAGCAGTTACGGATTGTTGTAAAGCCAAAACCCTCTGTGGGGGTCGGGCCTTTGTGCAGTCCACAACAGGTGAAACCCCAGTGAAAAGGAAGTGTGTATCTTTTGTTCCGATTTGTTCTAGTTGTCACTTAGATTTGTTGTTCTGTCGTCAATGCAGATATGTTATCACGTTCTTGGGCTAGTCCATGAAATCTGGAAACCTATTCCCCGAACTGTAAGTATCTGATCTTCTGTACTTTCAGGATATATTTTCACTACATTATGTCTGAGCATGTCGACCTTTTTATTACAGGTAAAAGATTACATTGCAACCCCAAAGCCTAATGGCTACCAGAGCCTCCATACTACTGTGATTCCGTTCTTGTACGAGAGTATGTTTCGACTGGAGGTTCAGGTATTTGAGATGATATTATTTCATCACAGTTATTAGAAAAATCCTAATGATGGGTACAACAGTTAGATTTGGTTTTTGTCTTTCAAAGAGTGAAGCTTGGGGAAATTCAGACTGATTTAATTGGGTATTAAAAACTTCATTTTATCTACAGATCAGAACTGAGGAGATGGATTTGATTGCTGAAAGGGGCATTGCTGTTTACTATAATGGCAAGGCTCTTTCTGCTGGATTAGTTCGAAATGCAATTCCTATAGGTAGAAATTCAAGGGGGAAGACGGGTTGCCTCAACAATGCAGATTTTGCACTCAGGGTATTTACTGACCATACTCAGAAATAAAAATGCAGAGAGACGTGCTGTGATATTTTCTTTTTTGCCTGCCCAGTATGATGTTAGTTATGAAAGTTTACTATTCCAGGTTGGGTGGCTCAATGCAATAAGGGAATGGCAAGAGGAGTTTGTGGGTAACATGAGCTCTAGAGAATTTGTAGATACCATTACAAGGGATCTTTTAGGTAGCCGTGTGTTTGTATTCACGCCTAAAGGAGAGGTAAGAAAAACCACACCTCAAAGCCTCATAAACATCATCAATTTCTCTTACGTTTCTGCTTAAATGCTTTGGTATTTTATTTCCAGATAAAGAACCTCCCGAAAGGGGCCACCGTTGTTGACTATGCTTATCTGATTCACACGGAAATCGGAAACAAGATGGTAGCAGCTAAGGTATATTTCCCATTCCTGTTGACCATTCCATGATATCTTTGAAATACAGACAACAACTGGACCAAACTTTTAAGGATACTTAATGGCTTAAATTACAGGTCAATGGTAATCTTGTTTCTCCAACGCACGTTCTTGAGAATGCTGAGGTCGTGGAGATTGTCACGTACAACGTTTGTACCTTTGTTCTCATGCTTTTTTTTTTCATTTCTCCTTCTCTTTTTGTCCTACGTACGGAAATAATGATTGGCTTCATCAGCTCTAGTACCTAGGATTTACGAGCTCTCCTTTTTTTTTCTTATTGGCACATTACAGGCCCTCTCAAGCAAATCTGCTTTCCAAAGACATAAACAGTGGTTGCAACATGCCAAAACAAGGAGTGCGAGACACAAGATTATGAGGGTATATTATTGGTTCGCTTACTTTATGCATATTGGCTCACTATTACAATTCTTCATGTCTCTCCTCTTGTTCCAGTTCCTAAGGGAGCAAGCTGCACAATGTGCTGCCGAAATTACCCAAGATCAAGTCAATGACTTTGTGGCAGACTCTGATAGTGATATGGAAGATCTCACAGAAGTTTCAAGAAAGAGCCTACAATGGTGGGAGAAAATCCTCGTTAATGTCAAGCAATTCCAGTCACAAGACAAAAGCAGAGATACATTACAAGAAAAAGTCAGAGATACAACACCCGCTTCTCAAAATGGAAACATTTGGGTCCCAAAGGTGAACGGAAAACACAACAAAACAGTTAAAAAGTCGAGTTTAGATGAGCCAGAGTTCCTCCTACCAGGAGATGGAATTGCCAAGATTTTGCCTGCTAACATTCCTGCTTATAAAGAAGTGTTGCCCGGCTTAGACAGTTGGCGAGACAGTAAAATTGCCTCATGGCATCATCTCGAAGGTCACTCCATCGAATGGTTATGTGTAGTATCCATGGATCGCAAAGGTATGTTATCCTTGATTTCTAGTAGTCGTGATTGATAATTCCAACAACTCGAAAGTAAAATCAGAACTGTTTGTTACATTTTGACAGGCATAATTGCAGAAGTTACAACAGTCCTTGCAGCTGAAGGCATCGCAGTATGTTCTTGTGTGGTGCGTGCCTTTATATTGACTTAATTCTGAACAGTTTATAGTTTTCAGCGACTCATCTCACAAATCTTATGGTTTATTGCAGGCCGAGATTGACAGAGGAAGAGGATTAGCAGTAATGTTGCTTCAAATAGAAGCAAACATTGAAAGTTTGGTAAGTGTCCTAATGTTCTAAACTCGCTTTTTGTTCTTTTTTGAATCTTTTGCCACTAAGCACTAACCCGTGTCTCTGCGGATATGTAACTCCCAGGTTAGTGTTTGCGCTAAGGTGGATCTAATCTTGGGTGTGTTGGGATGGTCGAGTGGTTGTAGCTGGCCAAAATCAACAGATAATGCTCAAGTTCTTGAGTGTTAAAGCTAAAGGACTCAGGTTCTTGGCCGTGAAGTTTTGTCATGTTCACTGGAAAAATAAGCAAACTGAAGAAGAGAGTCTGGTTGCTCCATGTAGAGGTAGAGAGCTCTTATAATATTCTTGAAAATATATCATTTTGTTTTTGGGAAAAGAAAAAAAAAACAAGAAAAAGAGAGTCAAATTCTTTTAGATGTGTTATGTTCAATAAATCAAGGTCATTGTATATAAAGACCAAAAGAGTGGGATGAACATACAATGTAATATGTAGATACTCCTGTAAAACCTATACTTGCACATAGAAGAAGAAGAAGAAAACGGATGCATTTCCCAAAACGGTGTATTACTAATTTGTACGTAGTTTTTGTTTTCTTCTAAGTTGAAACGATCATATTGAACAAAACCCAAAATATAGATAGTTCTCATGTGTTTCATTTTTGGGTGTTCAATTGTAGGAATACTAATCATTTTATGCTTCGCTATAGATCTTGGCATGGTATTAGTCTACTAAATGTTAATCCTAAGGTTGTTTCCAATCCTAGAATGAAAGGTTAATTATTGACTTCTCAACAATACCATATTTATATACCCATGAAATGTTAACACAATTTTGATCACAATTAGGCAAAGTCAAAATAAGCAATTAGATGATTAAAACGAATTCACTTATAAAACATAAGATTAGTACATGAAAAAAGTCATACGACATGAAATTAAAAAAAAAACAAAGAAAACAAACAATTAGCTCATTTTCAGACAAACGTTTTACGACGACGAATCAAACAAAACGAAAAGATTCTCCCATCTCAAGAACACGTCAAATTATTTCACGTTACGTTCATGATCAAACGATCATAATTAGTAGTAAGTAGGTTCAGAGGTGAAGAAGAAAGGACCAGCCCAGTAAAGCTTGAAGCTCTTGTCTGCAAGAACACGGAACTTGCTCAACGACTGTCCTCTGACACCTTTGTTCACATCGGTCGGGAAATCGCAGTCAGCGATCGGAGATTTGTGAAGGTAAGCTTTGCATTTGGTCACGGTCCTTCCTGCACGAAGCTGTGAAGGGAATATCGAAGCGAAGAAGTAACCTTTAGCATCAGTTTTGCTGCTCAATATCGATATTGGAACTATCTCTTTCCCATATGCGTCAGTCTTCACACATGCAATTCTCGCCGTTGCACCTGTCGTAAAACAAACAATGCCATAACTTAATTAATTTTAATAACGAGAAAGAAACAAAACTTGTGTTACTTAATACAAAAAAAGACATTAACGAAAACCATTATATATAATCTTTAGTTATATATAGTAAATATACGACCTTTCTTTACTCTATTGTTTACGAACCTTGGATTGGGTAAGTTTTGTCACCGGACCTGCACATGATGACCCCTTCAACGGCGATGGGAATCAATTTTCCGGTCTCTGGGTCGGCTTCATTGCCGTAATAAGCAACTGAGGATATGATTAGAGATGAGAAGACTACAAGAGAAGCTGCAAATGAGATACGTGAGAAAGCCATTTTCTCCTCTCTCTCTCTTTTTTGCTCGATTTGCTTATATGTTGCTTAAGCAAGTGAAATCTTTCGAAAACTGATTCCATGGGTTTTATAGGTTAATTGCGTTGACAAAGAGGGTTAGTTTTCTAATTAATTTATTGGTTTAGTGTACATTAATCTATTCGTATTAATAAGCTAGAAAACGAGCAACTTGTAATAATAAAACATTAAAACCAAAAAAAAAAAACTTGTAATAAGAACGTGTATGCACGGCATACAATAGTGTTACGTCCCGACGTGAGTCGCATTATTGTGTGTGGATTACCAATTCTGAAGACGGACGGTTCTAACGTTTACGGATGGACAAAAAAATATCCGGAAATGTGATATTAGATGCTACTGCTTTCCGTTTCAAAAGTTGTGGATGACTCTAAATTTTTTGAATAAAAGTCTAAATAAATTATGACTTACATGCAGGCCAGACCCTAGGCTAAAACACATGAATGGTCAAGGGTTTTATTATATCTCTATAAAAGAAAACAAGGGTATCATTTTACAAACATCTATTGCGGTAGAGTTTCATGAGTTTAACCTGATTTTTGCTGTTTTCTTTCCTCGGTTTTTCAGCTTCTATAAAGGGTTATAACTTATAAGAGCATCTCCAAAGGGGAGATCAAAGAGAAGGGAGGTTCATAAGGGCATCATCATTACTAGTATTTTAGGGGGTAAGAGCAACATTAACCATGGGCTTTTAAGCCATTTAAGAGGCCAATCTTAACAAATCTTAGGCTAAGAGTGGCTTAAGAGCTCATGGATAATGATGACCTAAGATTTGCAAAATAAGATTTGCAAGGCTTATTGGTTGGTCACTGTTTAGTAAAAAAAAAAAAATTGTCTCTCTCTCTTTCTCATTTGAGAAAAACTCTCGATTAGTTGGTAGCTGCTGATGCCAAATTGAACTTCGATGAATAATGCTGCATTCCAACAAAAAGAGGTTTTCACCATGTGTGATCCAACACAGGAGGATCCACGAGAGGTATGGGATATTAAAAGGAAAGGGGTGTGTTGCTTCTCATAAATCCTTCCATTTTTTTGTTGTTGTTGTTTTTTGAAATTCTTTTTCTCTCAAAAATATTTGTTTGTAAGAACCTCTAACGAAGTATTATCATTGGAGGAGCAAAAGATATATGAAAATCTTTTAGATGTTGAATGATGTAAAATATATTGGTTCAGTATTGTTAAGCATCCCATTATAGAGTTTGGTGGGTGCATTCCAAACCAATGTGCTACTTTGGTTACTGTGTCTAGTGTTGTGTAACTAAAGTGGATCGACCCCTCTTTGTAAGTTATAACCAGATTGTAACGATAGGATTTAAACGGTATCAAACAGTATGAATGGTGAACAACTTTATGATCGACAGCTCTTATATTCCCGTGACTTGAAGCCATCCAGAAGCTAAGCTTTTGAAATACGTACCCTAAAGGAAAGATATCTTGTGCCTTGTGGGACGGGTTTGCCGTTTAAACTTATGATCGTATAACTAGTGTATGTGTGTGTGTGTTGGTCTATCCCAATACTTAGGGTGAGAAAGTATGGTCGGAGCAGCACCCTTGCCGCCCGCAACAGACACATCTCGTTTCTTTAGAAATTATACTGAAGCTAGCACAATATGTTAGGAAATCATTTCAGACCTATCTTATCTCTTCACTAAACCACACAAATCTGACCAATAAGACTAATCGGACCAAGCTTGAAAAATATATACGGACTTGGGCCAGAATAGCCTGTTTTCACACTCCTCAGCCCTAATTCTGAGATCATTATTTTTCTACAAAATAATTTAAAAATATATTTGAACGGTTAATTCAATGATGTATATTAAATTCTCCAAAAGAAATCAACGTGGCGAGAAAACAGAGCACCAGTTGTCTTGTTCCTTTGAAGTTTCTCGATAAAACCGCTTTCAAAGCAGAGCAACACTCACACCACGCCGGAGCTTCCACTGCTTTACTATTCCCCTTAAACTGTAAGTGCTGCTAACATATAAATATACATACACTCTACTATAAGACAGTCACATGTGTACTCTGCTTTAACACAAACACGTCACTTGCAGCATAAACAATACAGTATCAAGAAACAGAGAAGATCTAACACGTCTTCCTCTCTCTCTCTTTGTCGCCTAAATTTCCAAAATCTTTCTGCCTTTTATCCTTTTTATCAATGAATCAATAGCTATCTTTGGTGATTCGATCCGATTATTCAAAAAGGAAAAAACAAAAAACAAAACTTTACTCGATTCTTTTGGATTCTGAGGTTTTGGTAATCATCTGAATATCCATGGCAACCCCTAAGCTCACTAGGGTTCTAAGCACAAGGGATCGCGTGCAAGATACTCTCTCCGCTCATCGCAATGAACTCGTCTCTCTTCTCTCCAGGTTCCTCGTTAAGATCCTTAGCTGATTCCCCTGTTTCTTTTCTCCCGGAAAGTTCGTTTTTTTCCTGGAAAATGTCTACTTTTGGTTTTAAATTTGTTTATCGTGTGTTTTGTGGAGGTATGTGGATCAGGGAAAAGGGATTCTTCAGCCGCATAACTTAATCGACGAACTCGAATGTGTAATTGGAGACGATGCAACGAAGCAGAGTCTCTCTGATGGTCCTTTTGGCGAAATCCTTAAATCAGCAATGGTAAAAAAAAACTTCTCTTTTTCTATTTCTAGGTCAATTCAAAAAGTCCATGGATTCTTCATCAAGAAACTAATTTTAGTTTCAGAATGATGGTTGCTAATTTTGTTGTAGGAAGCTATAGTTGTGCCACCTTTTGTTGCCTTAGCCGTCAGACCAAGACCTGGTGTTTGGGAATATGTTCGTGTTAATGTCTTCGAGTTAAGTGTCGAACAATTAACAGTCTCTGAGTATCTTTGTTTCAAAGAAGAACTCGTTGATGGACCTAATAGTAACCCTTTCCCTCTTGAGCTTGATTTTGAGCCCTTCAATGCCAACGTGCCCCGTCCTTCTCGTTCGTCTTCCATTGGTAATGGAGTTCAGTTTCTGAACCGTCACTTGTCTTCTGTAATGTTCCGTAACAAAGATTGCTTGGAGCCTCTGCTTGATTTCCTTAGAGTTCATAAGTATAAGGGTCATGTAAGTCTTCTTCATACGATAGTTTTATTTGGTTCATAATCAAGGTCGGATTTGGTGTAATAGTGCGAACTTTATTTGTGTCTGCAGCCATTGATGTTGAATGATCGGATTCAAAGCATATCTAGGCTTCAAAGCCAACTCAATAAAGCAGAAGAACATATCTCTAAGCTTCCACAAGAAACTCCGTTCCCGGAATTCGAATATTCGCTACAGGGGATGGGTTTTGAGAAAGGATGGGGAGATACCGCAAGGCGAGTACTCGAAATGATGTATCTTCTCTCTGATATTCTACAAGCACCCGACCCTTCGTCCTTGGAGAAGTTTCTCGGGATGGTGCCAATGGTTTTCAACGTTGTGATCTTATCTCCACATGGATACTTTGGGCAAGCCAATGTCTTAGGCTTACCTGACACCGGTGGACAAGTACTCCCCCTAAACCCTTCAGTTGAATCTGTTTTCGGATTTTGATTAGCGTTCAAGATTCTTCGATGTTTCAGGTTGTCTATATTCTAGACCAAGTTCGAGCCCTCGAGACAGAAATGCTGTTGAGAATAAAGAGACAGGGGTTGGATATAACTCCTAGGATTCTTATTGTAAGCTTAGTTTTTATATTATAGCCTTATAGATGATCAATCTCAAGATTTTAAAATGTGTATGTGGACTACATTTTTTCCTCCTTGTTTTCAAGGTAACGAGGTTGATACCGGATGCTAAAGGAACTACATGTAACCAGCGGTTGGAGAGAGTCAGTGGAACAGAGCATACTCATATTCTCCGGGTTCCTTTTAGGTCCGATAAAGGCATCCTTCGTAAGTGGATTTCAAGATTCGACGTATGGCCTTATCTAGAGAATTATGCTCAGGTTTGAAAAATCTTAGCTTTCTTGAATTTTATTTACTTCTTATGTAAGAGATAGAAGGTAACAGATTTTATTTTTTTTGCAAAAACAGGATGCAGCAAGCGAGATTGTAGGTGAATTGCAAGGTGTTCCCGATTTTATCATCGGTAACTATAGTGACGGAAACCTTGTTGCATCGTTAATGGCACATAGAATGGGTGTTACACAAGTAAGAGTTTCAAGTTTTTCATGTTATGTTTTTTCTTTTTTGGTCTATGGAACATCTCAGATTTTGATTTTGATTTTTTTTTTTTCTTGTATAAACAGTGTACTATTGCACATGCTCTGGAGAAAACCAAGTATCCAGATTCAGACATTTACTGGAAAGATTTCGACAACAAGTATCATTTCTCATGTCAATTCACAGCTGATCTAATTGCAATGAACAATGCAGATTTTATCATCACTAGCACTTACCAAGAAATCGCAGGAACGTAAGTGACTTAATATATTGTGAAGTGTTTTGTATTCACCATCGGCAATACTAATATTTCTTTATCAGAAAGAACACGGTCGGTCAATATGAAAGCCACGGAGCTTTTACGCTGCCTGGACTTTACAGAGTAGTACACGGCATTGATGTGTTTGATCCGAAGTTCAACATAGTCTCGCCGGGCGCAGACATGACCATCTATTTCCCGTTTTCCGAAGAAACCAAGAGACTTACAGCTTTACATGGTTCAATAGAGGAAATTTTATATAGCCCTGAGCAGACTGATGAGCATGTGTAAGTTATTTGGCATTCTGTTATTAATTTTGGTTTAATTGGGTCTATTTGGTTTTGAGGATCCATAAGCGAAAACCAAATCATTTTCGGTTCGGTTTTGCAAAATTTCACTTTCATTTTCAGTTTGTTTTGGATGTAAAAGCTGGATTTTGGTGTGAGTTGTGTTTTGCAGTGGTACATTGAGTGATCGATCAAAGCCAATACTCTTCTCTATGGCGAGGCTGGACAAAGTGAAGAACATCTCTGGTTTAGTTGAGATGTACTGCAAGAACACAAAGTTGAGAGAGTTAGTTAATCTGGTTGTAGTAGCTGGTAACATTGATGTGAGCAAGTCTAAAGACAGAGAAGAAATGGTAGAGATTGAGAAAATACATAACCTTATGAAGAAATACAAGCTTGATGGACAGTTTCGATGGATCACGGCTCAGACAAACCGAGCTCGAAATGGTGAGCTTTACCGCTATATCGCCGATACAAGAGGTGCTTTTGCTCAGGTATTTGGCATTCAATATGTCGGTTTGGTTATATTCGATTCGGTTTGCTTATCGAGTTGGATTATGTTCGGATAACCTAGGAGTGTAATGTATAATATTATATGGTTTGATCACACAATTTTATCGGTTTAAGACTAACTTTTAGTCTAATAGACTATTTATTAGCCATGAGGATTATCGATTATTTATTGAACTGACATGATCATTTGTATACTATATTTAGCCTGCATTCTACGAGGCGTTTGGGCTTACAGTGGTGGAAGCAATGACTTGCGGTCTTCCAACTTTCGCCACTTGTCATGGTGGTCCAGCAGAGATCATCGTGCATGGGGACTCGGGTTTCCATATCGATCCATACCATCCCGAGCAAGCGGGTAACATAATGGCTGATTTCTTTGAACGTTGTAAGGAAGATCCAAACCATTGGAAAAATGTATCAGATGCTGGGCTCGAAAGGATATACGAGAGGTAACAAAACACAAAATCAAAAGGTTTAATTATTTCTAAATTCTAAGTTAAAGTGTGCTTAATATATAAACTCCGGAAATGGTTTTGTGTAAGGTATACATGGAAGATATACTCAGAGAGATTGATGACACTAGCTGGCGTGTATGGTTTCTGGAAATACGTATCAAAGTTGGAGCGTCGTGAGACTCGGAGATACCTTGAAATGTTCTACATTCTCAAATTCCGCGACTTGGTCTCAGTTCAAAAACAATTTATGCTTTTCATCTATATATAAGCAAGTAACTCAATAAACTCATGATTTGTTATCTTTGTTTCAGGTGAAAACTGTTCCTTTAACAGCCGATGACTGACCCGGTTCGCCGTTGGATGAAATGTAGGTAGGGATGTAAGAAAATAAATAAAATATAGATGAATAAATTCGGCTATGTGAACCCTATGTGTGTTGTGTATGAAAAAGAAGACTCGTTGGATGGAGTTATTACACGAACTTGTTTGTTGTGTTCGTAGTACTTTTAAATGTTGTGTCATCATGTATGTGTGACTGACATGTTGGATAAAAGTCACGTGAAGTTTGTATCATATACTATAAACTACAAAAGTCTTCGATGGAACTTTTCATTTCACATCTAATTCGTTTCAGAGTACAATAACTAGATCGATTCTAACATTCTAGATAATTTAAACAGTAACGTTAATGATTTTCACATGTCTTAGAAACTAGACCAGACTCCATAATTTTGTAGTTAACTTACCTTAACATTCCTCAGTTCCATATATGATTTATACTATAAAACTAGACTAGAAAACATAAGGTTAGAGATTTGACTGGGATGCAGCATAAGCTAAAAACTACAGTAGTAATTTCGAAAACGAGACATTATGGGTCTTTTAATTATTTTTTTTAGAATTTTTTTTTCTTCACATTTATAGATAAATATCGAGATACACAATTGATGCGTGAGTAAATATCAAAAGAAAAGAAAAAACTGACAGAAGAGAAGAAGAGTGTGAAGAGCACAGCTTTATTAATTTGACCCTAAAATCGAACCAAATCCACAAAGGGACACAACTTCTTCTTCTTCTCTCTCTGGTCTGGTCAATTGCTCTCTCGCTTCCCGTGTCGTCGAAAATGAAATGATTCTTCCTATGCTATCATTATTATTATTAATAAACATCAATCATCACTCTTTTTTTCTTTTCTTTTTATTTATTTATTATTCTTTACTCTTTTTTATTTTATTTTTTCTCTGTTGTTAAAATTATATATATTTCTTGGCCAAATAAATGTAAAACAATTACTCCCACCAATAACAACGTTTCAATCATAAAGTACTTCGTCAGATAATTTTACATTTATGAGTATGACTTATGAGAATGAGGTATATGAAACTTAAAAATCTTTGTCAGACGTGTTTTACAGTTTTTCTTTTTAGTTTTAAAAAAAAAAAAAAATTAGGAAAAAACTTTTATTCTCATATTTTTCTTTAGCATCTCGATGTTCCCTCTCTCTATAATAAGATTGTTTAATAAAACCAATAAATCCCGGAACTCGAAATTTTTCAACTTGAGCTGTTAAATTAAATTATTCTGTAATTGCAACTGTGTCTTTCATATAATTAATCATCCACTAACTAGACAAGCTCAGGCAAATATTTTTGCTCTATTTTACGTGAATTCTTCCTACTTCTTTTAAGTTTTGACTAACAAACGCACAGAAAATAACGAACCATTGTTGTAAGATTTTCTCGAGTTTTTCTATTTTTGTCTATTTTACCAACACTCCGAGAAAGTGGGAACCAATCAAGAAATCCCCAAATCTCTTCTCTATTACTATTTACTACTAACGCTAAACAGCTGGAGATTCTATTCAGTCTCCCCAAAAGTATACTATAAAATCACATAAAGTCATAAACATACAAAAATTAACGACATGGATATCATAATTAGTAGGACGATAACATTAATAATTAACCACGATAAGATTACACTTGACGTCCGTTTATATCAATAACGAACCAAATAAAACCATCTCTCTCTCTCTCACTCTCAGACCAATGTCCTCTTGTGATCAATCCAATACTTATATACTAATATAAAAAATATAAAAATAAAGACAACTTTCTTCATTTTTATTTTTTACTTGATGAACTTACTAATACGCTTCATTACTAACTTAATTAGAGCCAACAGTTTTACAACTAGAGTTGGCCATAAGCATGAGCAAAGTAGGAAAGAGCTCCAACGAGTGGTGCATTGATGTATGTAGCCGGTTCGGACTGCTCGTAGTCAGACCGTTTGTCCGGGAAACGATCATGCTGGTCCGGACCACCAACGACTGCACCAACTAGGAAATTAGGGTTCGGAGATTGAGAGTTCATGATTGCGAACCCTTGGTGGCATTGGATCTTGGCCGGGTGGCTTGCTACACAAGGTAAAGATGAGCCACGGTGGTGGATTCGACGTGGGAATTTCGGACCGTAACCAACCATGTAAGACATCCTTAATGGGTTGTCTCCAAGTAAATAATCCACCTATACAATGATTAATTAAATCAAGAAATAATTATCGCAAAATGTTTATATTTTATTTTAACAATATCCACCTAAAATGAGAGTTTTTCTTTAAGAATAAGGACCTGTCTTTTGGCGATAATACGGAGGCGACCAGGTGTGTAGACGGAGCCACCGCAATGGACGACGGTTTTGGCCGAGGTTAAGTATTTGGCGTATGTTAAGAGCAAGAACGATGTCGACGTCACGTATTGCATGTTGGCGTCTGCCATTTTAAACAACAATCCACCTAACATAATATATGATGAACATAAATGTTATAATGAGAATGAAGGGGGCAGAGATGAAAACAAGTGAAAGATCAGGGAGTAAAATGTAAGAACCTGGTGTATACTGAGTAGAAGAGAAAGGAGCTCCAGGAATAACAGAGCAGATGAAATTATCAGCATGGCCTTTGTATTCATGTAGTGTCTTCACATTCTGAACCAAAAATGCCTTCACACACACACAAAGATAAAAATCACACATTTAGCTAGAGAATTTATATATTATCATTTACATAACAAAAACTATATATATATTAGAATTTTTCTGAAATTAAAAATCAAACCTTTGTAAGAAGAATCCTAGCTCCAGCGTGCTTGTTATCCCAGCCAAAAGTGTTGTCATACTCAGCAGCTCCAAGGATTTGTCCATTAACTTTTATGTAATTCAAATATTTAAGATTCTTTGTAGCTTTCTGTAACCAAGCAGCTCCCCACAACAACTCATCCTACAATATATCATTTAATTAATAAATCTTTCATTAACTTTATCCAAAAATCTGATTCTTATGTGTAAAGAAACTCATTTTTATTACCTGATAACCAGAGTAAGAGCAATAAAATGGACAAACGTCAGGTTTCAAGCCTGCACTGTAAGTTCCTCTGTATTTGTCTGCGAATGCAAAAACACTGATGGCTCGCTTGAGGAGGACTTTGGAGTAAGAAGGATCAGACTTTCTGAATACAATAGCGGCTGCGGCGAGAGCTGCTGCGGTTTCAGCGGCCACATCAGAACCAGGAGTGTTCTTGTCAACTTTAAACACGCTTCTTACTGTATCCATGTCTTCTGGTCTCTCCCAGCAAGAATGGTCTTTGTTAGCATCGCCAACTTGAACATAAATGGTTTCAGGATGTGAAGTGGCTTTGAGGAGATAGTCAGTAGCCCAACGAATCGCTGTTTTAGCGTTTTGTAGTTCGGATTTCATAAGTCCACCGAATTCAATTACACTCCATGACAGCATTGTGGTTGTGAATGCCATTGGGAATCCAAACTTGATATTGTCTCCTGCATCATAGTATCCTCCAACCAGGTCCACCTAATGAACAAACCACAAAACCCCAATTTTAAGACAAATTACAGATTTTGGAAAAGAGGGGAAAATAACAACTAATAAAGGTTTGATCTTTTGCTGATACTGATACAGATTCTAACCTACATTGTTGAGAATCTTTGAGATCTAGCACTAACTTAGCAAACCCATTGACGAAAAAAATATTAGGGATTTGAGAAAAGGGGAAAATAACAAAAACCCTAACTTTATCCTCTGTTTTTTTGTTATGCAGTAAACCCATTAATAAAGGTTGAATCTTTTGACGATATTGATACAAAACTTAACCTACATTGTTGAGATCTCTCAGTAAACAACTAAACCCATTTCATATTTCCAAAAAAAAAAAAAACTCCAGAGAAGGAGGAGAAGAGAGTGAGAAAAGTTGAGGTGGTTTACATGAAGGGCAGAGCCATCAGAGAGACCAGAGTTTTTTCTCCAAGTCATTCTCTGGTTAGGAGGAAGCTTCCCAGACCTTTGGCCTTCAAAGAACAGGATGGATTTGGTGAGAGCGTCTTTGTAGTTGTGTTTGGCCAAGTGGTGACGATGGTGATGGGTGTAGTAAAGAGAAGAAGTAGGGTAGGAGAAACCATTGCAGAGAAAGAAGAAGAAAGATAGGAAAATGGTGACTCTGAAAGCATAGGAGGAAGAAGAAAATAGAAGAAGAGCCATTTCAATCCCTAAGAGAAAGAGAGAGAGAGAGAGAGTGAGCTGCTTCTATTAACCAACCAACGAATAAGATTGCAGAAGCTGCTTTGTGGGAAACAGAGGAAGTGGCTCAGCTTTTTATAGAGGGAAATAAAGGTTAACCTCTCTCTCTCTCTCTCTCCTCGCTCTGTGGTCTAGTTAAAAAGTTTTGACTACTATTATTTTTTGTGTTTCCCATATGGGTAGAAGGAGAGCTGAGGTTTTTGGTTTGTCAGAAGAAAAGAGATGGTAGCCGAGAGAAAAAGAAAACAAAAAAAAGATTAATTGAATAGTTTTTGTCCAAAATCAGAATAAAGTAATAACTAAGGGGGTTTTTGGAAAATATACAAAGAACTCATTGTCCGTACTTACGCTTGTTTCTACTTGCTTGGGAGATGGAAGCCCATTCGAAATCTAACTTATGACTAAGATTCCTTTTACTTATGTATCTATCTGATTTTATACTTTGAATACGTATATGGTCATATGGATAAGATTCGGCGCTTAGTAAAGTATGTAAATGACAAATCAATGTATTTCAAAATATATATTTCCTTTCATCAATAGTTTTTTTTTTAATGTTCTAGTTTGGTCTTCTTTGTTAACCTGGTTCCAATGAGTTTACCAGAGTTTATAGAGAACAATACAATAAAATGAAAGATCGAAACACACCTAACTAGGCTTGGACCAGGTTCATGAATCGGTTCTGTAACGTGTAGCCTCAGAGGATCGTTCCTCTACACTTGTTCTACAACTGTTTCTCGAGGGCTGGTTACGTTCAAAACCACACACCTATGCAGTTGGATTAGTTTTCTCAAGCCTAGCTTCACCTTTCCCATATTTACTCTTCAGGGTGAATCCATATTCACATGTTCACTCTTGATGTGTAAACTTTCCACACTAGCCATTATAGTTCAAAGATACTGCTTAAGTTCTTAACATTATAAAGTTTGGTTATCAAAATTATGTTTTATATGTAGAGCACACATTTCATGCTTAATTTGTATCACTTTAAAATAAAGGATATGAAATAATTTTTACTAGATAAATTTGAGGGAACGAATCTCTAAAGTGTCCACTATAATTTTTGGACGTTATGATTTAAGATTCGGTTTAACCAAATACAGTAGTAGCCTATTTGTGTGTTTACTGTTCTATCATGCATGTATATATATTACCTTTTAAAGTTTTTAAATGATTTTGTTACTTATGCATCATAAGTCATATAGTCATATAGATGCCAAATAAATAATCATAGCAGTTTTAGACCGTTGAACACTCGTCTAGACAATTCAGTGGACATTTTTATTGATATATATAGATTGTATTGAATGATGAGATGACTTTAAAAAAATTATAATCATTCCCCACATACATGTGTGCATGTGATCAGCCTTTTAATACGAATCTATATAATGAAGTATAAACTCTGGCCACTATAACAATGATTAGGAATAAGTCTTTATTAGTCGTAACCGTGACACATGAGCAGGCGCTAATTAGAATTGTTGTGCGTTCTGCTAAGGAAAAGGTTACAATTATTTTGAATAATAATGTACGGTAAAAGCGTTACAGCAATGATCATCACATAACTTATCGGCAAGCCAATCACTTAATTTACGGAAAATTAAAATAAAACGTCGAGGGCCCTAAATCATAATCACATGTAAATAGTGCTTCACTTTATCTAGACAGTTTTATATATTCTCACAAGTTCCAAAATTAGAACTGTTTTTGAATTTTGTCATATACAAATAGAGTAAAGGAAAACTGAACTTGAACCAAAGAGAGTTTTGGTAGGAAAGGAGCTAGCGAAGGTTATCATTATTTTTTAGCTCGATTCGGGATAGAGCGCCGTGCGAGACAATACGGTTTCGAGCAGTGAGCAATCGGGTGGTGATTGGTACGTCAATGTGGATTCCTTTGTTTCCAAACATGGTAAATCTTCAGCTAGAGAGTTAAAGAGTTCGAAACTACGAACTAGTTTGTGTCCAAAAAACATCAGTGAATACATCCAACCAAATAGTGAAAGTGTGTATGGAGATGATCGTTAGTTTTGTCCAGACTCACAATAAAGGAAACGAGCATGGGGAGCACCTCCAACTTTTTTTTTTTTAAATTAAATTTGTCAAAAATATCAAAATTAAACACTGTTTTAGATTTTTTTAGGCTCACAAATATTTGTCTTTTTGTTCATAATAAAACAAATTTGATGATCGGCAGACTTGACCAGATCAATCTAATTTACCATGTAGGCTCATTTTGAATAACACAATTAAACACTAAATAATCGGTGGTATAAAGCATTTGTTTCTTATAAATTAGCACTTGTGCACCATGTTGCAAGTTCAATCTTTAGAAAATGCAAATTTTTATTTATTTATTTATTTATCCATTTAGATTGTGAGTACAAACTTGTTGAATGTTTCATCCATGTTCAAGTTGAGCCATCTATATATTATGAATTCCAAATGTGTGTGGCTACGTACGTATGATCCATTATTAACTTCTTTTTTAATATATAAACATTTCTTACAATCAATTAAATCTTAACACAACCCTACTTTTTATATAATATTATTTAGGCAATAATCCTCCTTCATATTTTTTTTGTTTAATTATATACTTTACATCATTTAAAAAATGTTAATCACTACAAAAGTAAATGAAAATTTTAAGAAAATCAGTTTTTAGTTTTGTAAAGTACTTGTAAATGTTTTTATAATACATAATTGCACAAAATTAATTTAATATTTTAAGATGTATGAATGATGATCGTCCAGGTTATGATATTGTTCCATGCCGTTTTCCACATTATGAGATATCAAACATCATATACAAAATATGTGTATAATTCGCCAACTGAACTACGATACTAGCTAGAGAGACTCACAAAGTCACAAGCCACATTATAATTCCCTTTGGAGTAGCTACAAAAACAGTAGATCACCAAAGAGTACATTGTCATATCTATCATGTTAATGTGGATATTGTTGTTTAAATTGATTAGGAAATATTGATATATCAAAATTAAAATATATGTAAATGTAGAAAAGATAGTAGTGTAGAATAATAATGGAGAGGAGGAGGATGGGAATGTCGTACCCTTATCATGTGCGCTTCTGTGATGATGATTTGATTCCACATGCATTATGACCCCTCCCAAAAACAAAACACAACACCATGTAAAGAGCAAAATAAATTTTGGATTCATGTTCTTCTTATTCTCCTTTTTTCCTGCTTCTCTGTAAAAGTTTTCTCATTATTGCACAACCAAAGAAAACAGATGGTAAAGGCCATAAATTACATATGTGGACAACTAAATAAGTTTCTTTGATTAAATACTAGTTTCATTATTATTTTCTATAAACCAGTATTTTTTTTTAATTTTTTCACGATACGATTATAAGTTTTTTTTGTCTATCACATACTCTCAAAATATTAGACTGAAATAGGAGAATTTAATACTCATGTCGCATAAACTATACATGCAATAAAACTTATCAAGAATGTTGATAAGTTTATAAGTCTTAAGTCCCATGTTAACGATCCAATACGGTGGTAATTACAATAGCTTGCTTCATGATTATCAAATCTATTGATTAGAAACCGAGAGTAAAAGGGATGCCGGTAGAATTAAGCCATGTGTGACCATCGATAAATGGACCGACGGTGAATTGGGTTGCCACCGTTTCGTTTTCGATGCGTCTAAAACTGGACCATTTGACCCGCTCTGTCATGTTTGCACCTGGCCCTTCATTCATGTACTCTCCATAATACAAGGTTTCAAGTGCAAAACTGTCGTTCCACTCCAACCATCCAGCAGGATGTATGAGATCATCGATGTATGATTTTAAGATAACCGTCCTCGAATATTTTCTCCATGGTCGACCGAAGTACGCCTTGAAGCTATGTTTCACAGGGACCAAATCAGGTGCGGCCAAGATTCTACACTGAATTATAGATATACCTGTGGGTTGGTCCGTCTGGTTGCGGCTTTGAGCGGTGAATGCAATCTTCTGATTGGGATTTGGTCTACGAGCATAAAGACTACAGTTCTGGAACACAACAGCCGCATTGCCGAATATGAAATCGACCGTACCATATATATCGCATTCTCGGTAAAACTGTCTGGCTGAATGAACATAAAGTGTGTCTTGATAACCATCGAACTCGCAACGGTAAAAGGCAGAGAGATCAGAGCCGCTTCGCAGTGCCACAGCCTGTCCTTTGGCCAGTCCAGCAAAATTCACGAATGATATGTCCTTAGCTATGAACCCTTTACCTTTCACGCCTACATAAACAATTACATATGTCTTAGTTAATCTAGGTTGGGTTTGTTTAGTAGAAAAAGAAAAATGGATTTTGTTTGGGCTCAAGATATAATTTGGTCTCAGCCCATCCTTAATACTGTAACACTAACCTACGGTTGCAGTTTGAAAAGTTGACCATCCATCAACGCGGCTACGGTTTGCTTTTATGACTGTTATGCCGATACCGTCTCCGACAAACATTATCATTGTTTTCTTCTTCCGTAGTTCCACGTTCTCAATATATTCACCACCTTTTATATAAATAATAAATCTACCCCCAAAACATTGGAGATTAATGTTAGACAATGACTTATAAGAAAACATGACATGTATATCTCTTTTCTGTATCATCTCAATTCTCAATTCATGTTAAAACCCAAAAGAGTATCATATCACTTTCATAAACCTAATTAAATTGCATGTGCCATGTCTCACGTGTGTATTTCTCAATGGCTCACACACACATATCAATACGTAACTATGTAATGTTTTGTTAGGCTTAATGATATACACGTATGCGGAATCGTCAATCTATTAACTATTGTCTATTTTTTATTTCCGTGTATACCAAATAAATTTATAATGACTAAGTCTGATAGAATGATGCAATTTATTTGGTCTGAGTCACTATGAATTTATCCAACAACAAATTAAACGTAACTTAACATGACATAGAATGATGCAATTTATTTAAAATTAATAATAAACGAATATATATTCTACATATTGAGTTAAGATACGTACCTAGTTTCGCTAGAGTTGGGAGCGGCATAGACGGCATCACTGATGGTTGTGAAGTTTCCGGTTCCATCTTTGGCCACCGAGAGATTGAAACTGGTCTCTTGTACCGGAGCCTGAAGGACTCTCTGGTCAAGCTCTGAGACCCAACTCGGGTACTCAACGTCAACTTCAGATGATTCCGAGGAAGGGTTCTTCCTCCACATCACCTGAAGCATGTCAAGGGAGTTGCTCAGATTGTTAGAGATGTTTAAGATGTTCTCCTTCAAGTTCTGAGGCAATTCAAACGTCATAGCAATATTATCTCCATCGCCACTTGTCGAGAACCCATCGAGACACGTGTCTTGGTTTGTCATGGCGTTGGTGAGCAACATATTGACGTCATGGGACTTAAGAGAGGAAGATCGGAGGTTGGAGAGTGTGGCTTGGAGATCTGAGATGGTGTCATCGAGTAGGCCAAGGCAGTCTTCGAATGCGCAACGTTCACCGTGGGTTAGGATTGGACCAACACGGTTTTGGAGGTCGGAGAAGTTGGAGGAAGAGAGACGAACCTTTGAAATGGTTAGGTTTAAGGTGGCGATAACGAGCTCAGGGGTGATTTTGGTTTCGGTTAGACCCTGCGTTTCCTGAGTGGTGTATGATGGTGAATAAGACGGAACAACGGTGGATAAGAAGATTAGGAGATAGTTTAATGGCAATAGGTGGAAAACTATGTGTATTTGTTTTTTCCTAAATGGTGGATTCATCTTTTTTCTTTGAGATTTTTATCAAATTGAAAGAGAAAAATAAAAAAACAAAGCTGAAATGTAAAAAATGGTGAATGGTGTGGTCTTATATAAACTACCAAAGGTAACAATATAAATACAAAGAATGTTAAATACAACAAATTGACTAAAAGAGAACTGGGAATTTAATATCATGTTAGTCAAACACAATTCCTTTTGATTATAGTAACGGCTTCAACTTTTAGTATACAACTAGTATTTACTCACACATTAATAATGACTTTTGATTTATTGAAGGTCTTTGTTCAAATTGTATAAATTACTTTTAAAGATTCATTAAAGTAAACCACGTAATTATGTGCGCTCTGTAAAGCTAAGTAACGAGTCGTGATCAAATGTCTAAATGTCTTTATTCCATACTTACAATGTCATATGTGCAAAGTTGTGATCAAATGTCTAATGTCTTTATTCCATACTTAAAATGTTATATGTGCAAAGTTGTGACGATGTATAAAAGAAAACCTATATTGGTAATACTGATCTAATTACCAAAATATTAGTGATTATATCAGATATCAAGAGTATAAGGAATTCCGGTAGAATTAAGCCATTTGTTACCTTCGATGAATGGACCAACAGAGAATTCAGCTGCCTCCTCCTCGGTTTCGATACGCTTAAAACCGGGCCATTGGACCCGGTTTGTCAAGTTCGACCCCGGCCCTTCGTTCATGTACTCTCCATAAAATAAGGTTTCAAGTGCAAAATCACCTTTCCACTTCAACCATCCAGCAGGATCAATAAGATCGTCGATAAATGATTTCATGATAACCGTCCTAGAAAATAGCTGCCACGGACGACCTAAATAGGCTTTGAAGTTGGCTTGCACAGGGATCAACTCGGGTGCAGCCAAAATCTTGGAATTGATTATAGAAATACCCGTTGGTTGACGTGAGTCTTCCCGGCCTTGAGCGGTATATATGATTCTCTGGTTAGGATTTGGCCTACGAGCAAAGAGACTACAATTCTGGAACACAACCGATGCATCACCAAATATAAAATCGACCGTGCCATATATGTCACATTCTCGATAAAACTGTTTGTGTGAATGGGCATAAATGGTGTCTTGGTAGCTCTCAAAGCTGCATCGGTAGAAGGCAGAGTGGTCAGAACTGCTTCGTAATGCCACAGCCTGGTATCTAGTTCGTCCGGCATCATTCACGAATGATAAGTCCTTAGCTATGAAGCCACTACCTCTCACGCCTGCATACACACAATTATTATTTTAAAACTGAAGGAGAGACTAAAAGAAAAATTAAGAAGAAAATTTACCAACGGTGGCAGAGTGAAATGCTGTCCATCCATCTGCATAGCTGCGGTTAGCTTTTATTACTGTCTGTCCGATTCCATCTCCGACAAACATTATCATTGTCTTCTCCCTCGCTATTTCTATGTTTTCGAGATATACCCCACATTTTATATATATCACAAACCTACCATAAAAAAATAAAATCAAAATCATTATACACCCATTGAGACACATTGTATGGTTACGATTACAAAAGGAAAAAGATCACGAAAATATATACAAGGTGAATCTTATGCTTAATTAGGATGATTTAAAGCTAGGAGCTCCTAAAACTAAATAGACAGGACAATGATGATATCTATCCATGGAAAATTGTGTTGATTTGGCATCTTTAATGCATAACTACATGTTGATCATAGTTTATTTGGAGATCTTTTCCAATATTCATGTAGATTTATTATTGATTCTTTGATTAATGTTCATAGAAATGTTGGTTACCTTGTATCATTATTTTATTTTTTTGTCACACACAAAAGAACAAAAAGAAACTAATAATCTCAAATTTCCATAGACACTAGTACTAGTTTTTGGTCATTGATTTTGCGTAGTAATTGAAGAAACAAATTTTGTTCTTCACGTTTAAGATATGTTTTTTTGTTGTATGAGTATAGAACAAGTTTACGATATTTCGTTCAACCAAGAAAAGTAGCTTAGATTTCTTTTCTTTTTTTCTCCATCAGATCTATCTAAAATATAACCATACTATTACAGAAAAAAAATCAAAATCAAGATCAAAATCAAAATCAAAATCAAGGAAATGGAACGAATGAATCATTAACCAAAACAAATTATGAAAAGATTTTTTTTTTTTTTTAAAGCATGCATAATGGCTATTGTCATCTATTAATGTTATAGCCGAGGTTTAGCCAAGATGGCTCTGTTATATTTACCTTGTCCCTTCCTCTGTGAGGTCTAAACTCTGTTTTTTGCTTTTATAAAAATTTGTTAGCTCAAAAAAAAAATGCTATTGTCATCCACACGTTACCACCTTACCAACCAAACCTAATATTCAACGTTTTCGTACCTTGTTTCGCTTGAGTTGGGAGCGGCGGATAGGGCCTCGCCAATGGTTGTGTAGTTTCCGGTACCATTTTGAGCCACCACGAGATCAACCTTACTCTCATCCACCGGATCTTGAAGTAGGTTCCGGTCACTCCCCGAGACCCACATCGGAAACGCAACGTCCTCCTCTAGTTTCCCCGGAATATTCCCTGGAATATCCTCTAGCATAGCTAACGAGTTCTTGACGTGGCTAGAGATATTGAATAGACTCTCCTTCAAGCTCTCAGCCACTCCATACGTCTTGTTATTATTATAGTTCCAATTCTCATCCTCTACCTCGTCGTTAGAAGCAAAACCATCGAGACACGTTCGTGTATTTGTCAACGTGGCGCTGAGAAACATTTTGACGTTATGGATCTCAGGAGAATGAGATCGGAGCTCGGATATCGCGGTGGTGAGATCAAAGACGGTGTCGTCGAGTAGCTCGAGACAGTCATCGAATGCACAGCGCTCGCGGTGGCTAAGGCTAGAGCCTAGACGGTTTAGGAGGTAGGAGAAGTTGGAGGAAGAGAGATTGACCTTTGAGATGGTTTGGTTTATCGCGGCGACGACGAGGTCAGTGATGTCATCGGAGGAGGTGGTAAAACGCTGCGTTTCGTGTGGTGAGTAAGATGAAGAGACGGTTGATAAGAAGAAGATTAGGAGAAATATCATTAAATTGAGAATAATGTGTTTGGACTCTTTCCTCATTAGATTATTCATTGTTCTAGAAAAATGCAAGGAAGAAGAAATTGAGAGAGGAACTTATTATATAATAAAATCCGCAACGAAAAATCATATTTATTGTGATTTGTATTAGGGAAAGAAATATGATATTGTTGAACATAATTGGAAAGAAAAATCCTTTTGGTTTCAATTTTTTTTTTCACCTTGGTTAAATAGTCATTTTGAAAATACCTTATTTTTGAGTTTTGTTTTGAAAAGTATCCCTTTGCTATTCCCTTTAAATAAAAACTTAAATATATTTATATATATAATAAAATATTACTTATTTAATTTAAATATTTATATTTACATAATCATAACTAATAAAATTCAAAATTTAGAGGATAAATTCGAACTAAATATCTATTATCATTATAATTTTTTAAAATTTTGAGATAATAGTTTCTTAAAAAAATATTAAATTTTACAAGATAATTATAAATTTTATAGCTTAATATTTATTCGGGTTAAATAAAGCCAAATAATTTTCCAAAATTTCCAAGTGTATTTTTTCACAGATTCGAGAGTATTATTATTTACAGATTTAGATTGTAAAAAAACAAGTAATTTATTGTTATTTTAAATAAAAAATTTGCTGCCAGATAAAAGAAACGAAGGGTTTACCTATTTTGTTATTGGGGTTTCACTCTACCGAACTCGGCCCATTAGCATATGAAAGACCCTAGTAAGTCTATAGAAAACCATTGGATGTCGGCCCAAAATTAAAGGTTCAGATCGATTAAAATTTTTCGAATATAGGATTTAATCCAAATAAGCCCTTCATAACAAAACAAGCTTTCGAAGACAAAAAACAAAAAAACAAAAAAACAAAACAAGCTTTCTAGTTTTTACCATTCAAACTCCCATACGTTAGTGTAGTAGTTTAATCTTGTACACCCACTTACTTAATATGATGAGAACATAACCGGTTAACCGGAGTAAACCGACATCATCTATGTAACTGGTAGAGTTGAGATCATGTTGTCTTTGCTTATCCTAGTGGGATTACGTCTCCACTTAGTCATGTTCTTAACTATAGATTTAGTGGGTAGTTTCTTTCTTCTATTTATTTTATCTAAACATCATTGATTAGCAAACGAAAGGGAACTTGAAAATTGACAAAACAGAGTTTGTCTCTTTGGTTACTTGTTCATGTGTTAGATATAACACATCTCTTTGGCTTTGAAAAAGGACCATTCTATCATAATTACCCAAATCCTAAATATCGATATTATTAATAGATTTTTAATCTATCATAGCATGTACTGTGACTTCACTAGCTATTTCTTGCTTCTTCATAGATCGTTGGATTAATATTTTAGTCAGTGTTAGTGTGAAAGGCTTAAAATACTACATATGGGAGCCGAACAATAAAAACCCTAAGCTGATCGTTGTAACAGACTACGACATCGATTTTAAACTTTGAATGGTATGATTTGTTCTATCTACGTTGTAACATCCTGGTTTGATTCGGTTCGCTGAACGTGAATATATATATATTTTAAAAAATGTAGGAAAAAAAAAAAAAACCTTTCTTCACATGAAATTTTAAAGCTTCTCATCAATTTATATGTCTGTCCATATTTATGTCGGCATATAGCTTATAACATGTGTGTCGTATTTTTCCCATATTCATTACATTTTCTGTACGTGTCACTTTCCGTTTTATTTTACCAAACAGTTTAACGTTTCTTTATGAAACTTAAAACGTTATATATGGAGCAATTCTTTTTCACTAGCGAATACATTTTTTTTACAATATTAACTTTCATAAACTAGAATTACGGGTTAAACTCTTTTTTTTTTCTTGTTAAACGAGGTTTTTAATTTTTATTTTATTTTATTGAAAATGAGGTTAGTTATAAATTTGAGTCTTTTGTAGAAGCACCTGCATGCACTTAAGAAATCGAATTCAATCCAACCACGTGGAGTTAATTTAGTTGCAGTCTACTCTTTTTTCAATGAAGTTATTATTAATGCGTTAGTTGAGAGTATTATTATTATATACTGTATAGTATTTTTATAAGAACCACTATCGTTTTCTTATAAATGTTTATTATAAAAACCGACTTCGCATTGTCTATTTTTTGTTCAAAAATATTCTGTTTCTATTGGATTACTTTGCAGATAGTATGATAAAATCTTCCGTGTGTTTTTCGCATGATACCTTATAATGTAAAATATCATGTCATCGGCTTGAATTTGATATATACATAAAAATTATGTTATCGATCAAAAACACTCACATATTACAATTCTGTCACTACTTAGCTTAAGAGAAAGAAAAAAACATACTAATAAAAAGATTTAGTAAAGTGATCAGAAAAACAAATACTAGCTAAGAACATGCTAACTAAACGAATGTTTGATCAGAATTAAAGTGAACGTCACAGTCAAGTCTTTGGCTCGGAATAATCCATCGTTTTCGAATAGTCTGCTTTTTCTTTTTTTACATGCATATCCAATTAAAGATTCCTATAAAGCATGCAATAGTGACAAAAAAATACCACCAAAATACTATATATATTGAATTAGTTTAGATGAAAACAAAATAATTTCAGCTAGTGTTTGATGATAACCAGAGTGCAGTATAAACGAACTGCAAAATTCTTTTTAAGATATAATTAATTTTTTGTTCAAAGAAAAGAAAGATATAATTAGTTTAATTTAAATGCAAAGTCTTAAGGTGGACCAGGACATGCATGATTCATGGGTCTTGACTCTTCTTGAGCTCAATTATTTGTGCGTGTTGACCAAAATATTGTTCCTGTTGAAACAATCTATGATATTTTGTCTAAATTCTCATCAATCTTTTTTTTTTTAATGTTGTTGACAAGAAAAAAAATTGCATTCTATACTTGAACTTGATGCTTTAATGGTTAATTTTTAAAATATATATATATATTTTTTTTTAACATCAAAAATATACATTTCTATAAAATTACAAGTATACTATGTAGTATGTACTTTCATAGTAACTAATTAACAATAGCTTATGATTCTTCCTACAAAATTCCTAACATATTAACAATTTTTTTTATTAATATGAAAGTGAAAAGTATACTGTACATAGCTGCTTTTCCTTGTTCTTTTTTATTAACCCTGATAATAATATAAAGTTATATAATTTCATAATAAAACAAAACACCTTTGTATGTTCGGTAGAATAATGTTATTCCTGAAATTGCAGGTGCGTTTAATGATAAGTGATGGACTGTAGTTAAGATTTACACTAAAAGTATATGGTGATGCATTGTAACATTGTAAATTCACAAACTAGATCTATCTATGTATACATATTGTTCTATAAGCGTGTAACAATTGAACAAGTTATCAAAACTCCAAAACGAAAGACAATTATTTTGTAATCACTTTAATTGGTACATATCTTAGATTGTTAGTTACTTAATTTAGGTGGAAACGATGGAGAATTTAAGATAATTGACTCTATATTATTATATGCATAGATAGTCACATTGTCACACCTAAAAAGTTGCCTAACAGTCTTAACACATTGCCACCGTCGTTGACAAAGTTCTTCTAATTTTGTTGCTAACTAAAGTTCTTCTAATTGAGCTTAATAAATCAATTTAAATATTTTAGAAAATCGAGTTTAGTGAATTGAAATCCTCATTAGTATCAGAATTTGCAACCACGAGGATCCCAATTATGCATAATTACAATAAAATAAAAAATAGCTTTGTATCCAATAGTTTAATGCATACAATATCTCTTTATATATATAGTATAATGTAATTAAAATAGAGCCAAAGAAACGAAGGAAGATGGATCCATACCAAAAACAGCTGGGCAGCTTTGAAAATGCAATGTTTGATTCCATGATAATAATATCTCTGATAACTAACAACGCGTTTTAGCTCATAAGACTCCAACACATTGACTTTGAAACACTAAAAGTCGCATTTTTATTGTTTTGTTATACTATATAGTCCCAAAATCGATTTTTGAAAAATAAAGAAATTATATGAAACTAGGAGAAAACATTTAAACACAGCCCATATGTACTTAGAATTTGAATTATACATTTGAGAATTTACGGCCACGACAAATACGTATCGACTTCATTTGTTGTGGATTTTTTTATTCCCTTCCTCAGTTCCTCTAATGAAGCAAAAAAAAATCCTTCTTTATTTATATAATTTCTCATATTATTTGTTTTTTTAATTAAAAAAATTGTACATATTATTCTATAAATACACTAAGTTTTTATTACCATCAATCTGTTTTGGACGTAATAAATTTCAAAATTTAACAAACAAAACATCGATATGTTTAGTTTTAATCGTATGAACCAAACTATAACTGGTTACTAAATTTAAAACAATGCATAAATCGGTAAACAAACAATCATTAAAATTAATATGAAGAACAAAGATATTTGTCCATTAGAAAATATTCGTCGCTATGAATGAAACTACATTCAAAACTAAATTAAAATGATTTGTCGATGCACCAAAATGTTTAAACACTCGAACACTTAGTGTAGATGGAATAAACTTCTTCTTCCATTGTTGGCTCCTAGCAACCCGATGCTTCCATTTTTATGTAAACATAACCATCCCAAGTGACAGTTTAGTCTACATACTTCTAAAAACTATGAGATTGACATCGTACTATTGTTGGTTCCCACCTTTTGACAAACGAGTAATCTCTTCCTCTGATTGATAAAATTGAACTATTTGAGCCTTCACCTAAACCCTTAGACTCATTTGGTGCATGGTTTAAAAGGTCGGACATGGTTTAAATTGTTGAGATATTATCAACCAAAATAAACCTATAAAGTATGTTATCCCTATATTAGTAAAAAAGAAGTACAAAAAGTGCTTCCGGGTCGGGTCAATTTAAGAAATTACCCGAAATTTGTAATTGGATCTTTTAAAGTTGGATAGATTAATGGGTTTGGATACATACACCGGATACTTTCCAAATCTAATTTTAGGATTGTATTATTTCCATAACTAATTATAGGATTTACTAATATTTCTCTAACTAATTTAATACAATCTTTTTAAAAAATATTATTCTTCTTTCACTTTTATTTAATATTATTTTTTAATTTTTTGATATTATACTATATAATATAAATATTAAATAAAAATTTAACTTTTTTTTGCATATGTTGCAATTTGAATTTTTCAAAACGGACATATAATACTCAACTACACTCGGTTAAATATTTTGGACAATGGTTTAAAATCATTATAAGTATGACCAATATTAAAACTATTGTTACATGAGCATATTTAATATTTCAAATAGTTTCAAAATATCATAAGTAAAAGGTTCAAATATATAAAAATTTAAGAATTTAAAATATTGAAATATTTTTTTGAAGACATAAATGTAATTTTGGAGACATCATTTTTATTGATAAAATATATTATATATCAAACTATGTAAATTTTAGATAGTTCTCGGGTCGTTTGTTAAAATCACAATTATAATGATAAAGCGAGTTACGAATAATGTTTTTTACGAAATGAATTAGGTTACGGGTTGAACCTTCAAAAAATATATTGTATATGTAATTTTTACGTATATTTCTACTTTACTATAAAAATGGTCAAAATGAATAATTTATCGACAAATATTATTTCGTGCTGTTAAATTTTCACCATGTTTTTAATTGTATCAAAACTCAGTATATGATTATTTACTCGTTTTTTTCTTTATTATTTTATTTAAACTTATTATACCAATATATGATTACCATAATCGACTGCACTGTAACAAAATTAAAATGTAACATATTCTAATCCGTTAAAAGTTATATATATGTAATTATTTCCCCCGCGCTGTAGCACGGGTCCGAACCTAGTACTGTCTGTAATAGAACTCTTTATCAGGCTTAGACCATTTTATCAGGCTTAGACCATTATTATTGCAAGTATCTTATAGGTTAAATTTACATAGGAAAGTATCTTATATATAAAATAATAATTTATATATATGCTAACTCTAAATAATAAAGTGCAAAAGATATGCGATAGATAGGTTTAATACTAATAAATCCATATAAAAATCTAAACTAACATATATTCCACAACAGTTCAAAATTTAGTGTATATAATTTTTTTGAATAACTAAGAAAATATAAATTTAGATGTATATAATGCTGTTCGTTTGGCAGCTGTAACTGAAAGTTGTTCGTTTCATAATCGCAGGATTGTACGACTAGTCGTAGTTTACTACTTAAACCATTCCAAGAATAGTTTACTACTCATCAACTAACATATATCCAACAACCGTTCAAAATTTTGAGTATTGGTTTTTACGAATAATTAGGAGAATATGAATTTAGATGCGATCATCTTCTTAAACACAAAATCAAAACATGTTATAAGATTTAGTGTAAGAGAACATTCGAACCAGTAATCTCGGAGCGTTTACTTTAGATCTTTACATCTACTGACTTTTGGTTATATTTCATATTTTATAAGTATAAATGGGTAAAAAACATTTCATGCATTATCTTATAGACAAGAAAGAAAAAATGCATCAAACTATAGTATTATATATGATAAATAATTAGAGTTTCGAAATAACAAAATTTAATTTACGGACCCACATCCCAAACCTCCCCCACTCTATTTAGTGTTATATAAACCTACTAAAACCTACACTTTTCCAAAATCATATCAAAAAAACATTTGATAACACCAAATCTTACAACAACAACAACTACCCAAAAAAAAAAAAAAACCATGCAATCTCCCAATCTCATCCTCTTAACACTCTTCTTGTCTCTTCAAACACTCTCCATTGTTTCTCAAGATCTTCTCCCTTCTACTTCAAACACTTCCTCAACCATCTGCAAAACTACACCTGATCCACAATTCTGCAAATCAGTGTTCCCACAAACATCCCAAGGCGACGTCCGCGAATACGGCCGCTTCTCCCTCCGCAAATCGCTATCGCAATCGCAAAAATTCACACGAACGATTGACAAATACCTCAAACGTAACAACGCTTTACTCTCCAAATCCGCCGTTGGAGCTCTCCAAGACTGCCGTTACCTCGCTAGCCTCACAACGGACTATCTCATAACGTCGTTCGATACCGTCAACGTCAACGCATCTTCATCCAAAACGCTGTCGTTTTCAAAAGCCGACGAAATCCAAACGCTTCTCTCAGCGGCTTTGACTAACGAGCAAACATGCCTCGACGGTATCAACACCGCTGCTTCCTCTTCTTGGACCATACGAAACGGCGTCGCATTGCCTCTTATCAAAGACACGAAGCTCTTTAGCGTCTCGCTCGCGTTGTTCACCAAAGGTTGGGTTCCTAAGAAGAAGAAACAAGGAGCCACCACCACCACCGGCTACTCTTGGGCTTACCCGAAGAGCAGTACTCACACCCACGCAAACCCGTTCCGTCATTTCCGTAACGGAGCTTTGCCGCTAAAGATGACGGGACACACACGCGCCGTTTACGAGTCTTTAAGCAGGAGGAAGCTCGCCGACGGCGACGAAAATGACGGGAACACTGTCCTCGTGAGCGACATCGTAACGGTGAGCCAAAACGGAACGGGGAATTTCACGACCATAACGGAAGCTCTCACGGCGGCGCCGAACAAAACTGACGGAACCGCCGGTTATTTCGTTATCTACGTGACGTCAGGCGTTTATGAGGAAAACGTAGTGATTGCCAAAAACAAAAGGTATTTAATGATGATTGGTGACGGAATAAACCGTACGGTGGTCACCGGTAACCGGAACGTCGTCGACGGTTGGACCACTTTCAACTCCGCCACTTTTGGTACGTCTTTTAAGAGATAATGCTTTCTTTTCTACAACCATAAAAATAAATATTGCTATTTTTTGCACATGCACAACTTTAATTTTTAACTATTTATTGAGCAATTTCAAATACTCCTATAATTCTTTAACAAATTTCAAAAACACTACCTTGTTGTAAAAAATGATTTACATCGTACTAAAAAACTGTTTAATTTTATCATACAATCTATTTTAGTAAAGTTTTCACTGCATCAACAAGTCACCGCACCGGCACTTTTTGTTACGTTGCCAACGACGCACATGACTATGATGATGACTTTGATGTAATAATCTTAAGACTAACCGCAGAAAATTATTTAAAACTTTTTACGTGCGTAGTAGTTCGGGTCATAATTGCACGTTGTTCACTATATGACAAACTTTGTATTACTTCTAGGAGTGTAAGTGAATAAGTGACAAGACGCATTATTGACTTACTGTTACCATTTTATTTTAAAGAATATATCGTTTATGACTTTCTTTTTGTCCACAGCTGTTACATCGCCCAACTTCGTTGCCGTGAACATGACTTTCCGAAACACGGCTGGACCAGAGAAGCATCAGGCCGTGGCTTTGAGGAGCAGTGCGGATCTCTCCATCTTCTATAGTTGCAGTTTCGAAGCTTACCAAGACACGTTATACACTCATTCGCTTAGACAGTTCTATAGAGAATGTGACATTTATGGAACGGTCGATTTCATATTCGGCAATGCAGCTGTCGTGTTTCAGAACTGTAATCTATATCCGAGACAACCGATGCAGAACCAGTTTAACGCTATTACAGCTCAAGGTCGTACCGATCCGAATCAGAACACAGGGATCTCAATCCACAATTGTACGATTAGACCAGCGGATGATTTGGTTTCGAGCAACTATACGGTTAAAACGTATCTGGGACGGCCGTGGAAGGAGTATTCGCGTACGGTTTTTATGCAATCGTACATGGACGGGTTTGTTGAACCGGTTGGTTGGAGAGAGTGGAACGGAGATTTCGCATTGAGCACGTTGTACTATGCTGAGTATAATAATACCGGATCCGGTTCAAATACCACGGACCGGGTGGTTTGGCCGGGTTTTCACGTTATCAATTCTACCGATGCCAATAATTTCACGGTTTCGAATTTCTTGTTAGGAGATGGTTGGATGGTTCAGAGTGGTGTACCTTATCTTAGTGGGTTACTTTCTTAATTTCTGTAATTTTTTGTTATTTATCTTTGGGAAATTTTGGTCTTAATTTAATTATTGTAATAAAAATTGTTGTAGTTTTGATTAATGGGATTAAATATATATAGAGAAATGGGATCAAAATTCAATGGTCAATTAAACAAATGACATGATTAGAAGGAGAAATTAGATAAGTGACAAAGACACCAACAAAAAAAAATGACATATATAATCAAACACTAGCATCTTAAAAAGAAAACTAAAACTATTTATCCGCTCAAAACATATACCTTAATTTCAATGTCATAGTAGTTAAGAAAAAAATGAATATTTGTTAAATAAAACCATCCAATTATTGTCCAAAAATATGCATAAACAACACTGTAATTTCTTAATTTCTATGCAACTTTTTTGTAATGCAAATAATTCTGAATATTCATTTGGACATGTTACTAAATTCAAATGAATATTAAAAACAACTAGGTAATGTCCCGTGCATATGCGCGGGTTATTATATATTTATTTAATTATTTTAATTTATTTATTACTTATAAAAAATAGATTAAATAAATTTTAATGCTTATGATATTTTTACATGTTATTTATTTAAATCATACAATAGAAGCATACATCCATATCTTTTGAATTTATTCGTTGATTAATTGTTCAATTAATCAATTTTGATAGTAATTTTCTTTAGTACTTTTAAATATTTTTAGATAAAACAATAATATTGTTAATAATAAAAATAGGAATGATATTGGGAGAATTTAAAAAATACCCCCCATTATAAATACCACTTTTTAAATTTACCCCATTTTCAAACTTTATCAAAACAACCACTAAAAATATTGAAATTTATCCAAATATGTGTGTAAACTTATAAATATACACAAAATTACCTTTATTTGTGTATAAAATTTTATTTATTTCAATGCCTTACAAATTGGTTTCAATATAACAAAAAAATATTTTGTTAAAATAATTACATACTTTGAAATTAAAATAAATATACATGAATATGTGAGAAAAAAACATATAAAGTAAAACAATGAAAATGGTTTATTTAGCTTGATTTTCTTATGGTGCGATGGTCAGAAATCAATATATTTGAATCCCATCGATAAAGTAATTTCCTTATACCCATAAAATATTATTATACATATGTATTATACATTTAATAGTATAAAAAACAATGAAAAATGAAAAAGTACATAAAATAAAGAAGAAATATAATTGAAAACAAAAGTTTTAACCAAATATATAATCAAGCTCTTACAAATGATATCTTAATTGAGCTTTCAACCCATGCAAGAACATTAAAAATTAAACAAAGAAAATATTGAAAATATCAGATATAGTGGAGGAGGATGTAAAAATGAGTATTTATAGGATAAAATATGATGTAAGTTACATACTAAAATAATTAAATCAGAGGAGTTATAATTATATTTTATAGTGTGTTAATTGAAGCTAAATGGAAGAAACAAATAGTCAATTGAAAAGTTATATAATTTAAGTTACAATTTAACAGTAAAGTATGGATTTCAAGTATGAATTAAAGTATATGACTAAATGTGTTAGATATTTGGTTTAATTAAAAATAAATATTATAATTAAAAATTAAATGCTAAATGGACCAATAAGGAGAGAGTGAAAATGACGACAAAAAAAAAGGAGAGAGTGAAACCTTAAAAATTCCCAAGAAATAATTTTATTTTTAATCTCTTTTTATATTCCTCTTAATTTAAGTTATATTTCTAGGTTTAATTATATTTTTCATCCTTGTAGTATATATAATAGATAGAAAATGGAATATCAAATTGTTTTTAGATAGGAAATCAAGTATAAAATTCAAAGTTAAAACAAATTATAATGTTCTTTGTATTATTACATGTTGAATCACAAACTAAATATAAGGATCATTATTCTTAAAAGAATGTCTTACAAATTGGTTTGATAATTATATAACAAAAAGTTTATTTTGTTAAAAAATTACATACTTTTGAAAATAAATTAAAAATAGAGAAATTGATACCAATAACCTTTTTATGATACCCTCTTTTAAAAATACCCTTTTTTTTACCATTTTCATTTTTGCCCTCTCTTAATTTTTAATACCTATTTTACCCTTATTCGAAAAAATATTCTTTCCTAAAGGAAGGAATATTCCTTCCAAAAATTTCCCCCCCAAAAATTTCCCGCCAAAAACTTTCCCGCAAAAATTTTCCCGCCAAAAAAGTTTCCGAGAAAAAATTTCCCGCCAAAAATTTTTCCGAGAAAATTTTCCCGCCAAAAAATTTCTGCAAAAATTTTCCCGCAAAAAAAAAATAATTTTTCAAAATTTTCCCGCCAAATATTTTTAAAGGGTTTACAAGATTTTTAAAGGATCTTTTAAAGGGTTTACAAGGGTTTTTAAAAGGATTTACAAGAGTTTTTAAATGGTTTTTAAAAGATTTGTAATGGTTTTTAAAGAGTTTTAGAAGCCTAAAAAGGTTTTTAAATGGTTTTTAAATGATTTACAATGATTTTTAAAAGTTTTTATAAGTTTATATAAGTTTATAACAGTTTTAAAAGGATTTACAAGAATTTTTAAAGGATTTTAAAAATTTACAAGGATTTTTAAAGGTTTTTTAAAAGGATTTATAAGTGTTTTTAATAGGATTTTAAAGTATATTTAAAGGCATAAAAAGATTTAAAAATAGTTTTAAAGGATTTACAAGAAGTTTTAAAGGGTTTTAGAAGTTTACAAAGGTTTTTGAAGGGTTTACAAAAGTTTTTAAAGGTATTACAAGTTCTTTAAAATGGGTTTTAAGGATTTACAAGGGTTTTTAAAGGGTTTTAGAAGTTTACAAAAGTTTTTATTAAATGATTTATCACGGTTATAAGGGGTTTAAACGGATTTACAAGTGTTTATAAATGTTATAAAATGATTTACAATGGTTTTAAAAGGTTTACTCAAGTTTTGAAAGGTTTTAGATGACTTTTAAAAGATTTACAAGAGTTTTTAAAGGATTTTTTAAGGGATTTATAAAGATTTACAAGGTTTTTTTAAGAAATTGCGGAAAATTTTTGGCTGAAAATTTTTGGCGGGAAAATGTTTGTCGAAAATCTTTTGGCGGGAAATTTTTTTTGGCGGGAAAATTTTTTTGTCGGAAATTTTTGGCGGGAAATTTTTCGGAAGGAATATTCTTTTTGTTGGAAATAATATTCTTTTTTTTCATCTTGGGTTATAATAAAGGAGGGTAATTTAGTCATTTTGTACATTGAATAGGGTATTTTTGAAAATGAACACCTAGAGAGGGTACTTGTAGAAAAGGGTATCATAATAAATGTTAGTTGTGCAAATCTCCCTTAAAAATATACATGAATATGTGAGAAATAAACAAAAATCCAAAGTAAAAAAATGAAGATGGTTTCTTTAGCTTGATTTTCTTATAACCATAAAATCATATTATACATATGTTACATTTAAAAATATAAAAAACAATGAAGACATAAAGAAATACATAAAAACAAAAATAAATAAAATTGAAAACAAAAGTTTAAACTAAATAATTAATCAAACTCTTACAATGATATTTTAAATGAGTTTTCACCCCATGCAAGAACTTAAAAAAAAACAAAGAGAATAATGAAGATATGAGATATGGTAGAGAAAGATGTGAGAATGGCTATTTATATGATAAGAAGTGACGTAAGTTATATTTTTAAAATAATTAAATTAGAGGAGTTATAATTATAATTTATAGTGTGTTTAATTGGAATTCAATAAAGAAAACCAATAGTCTTTGGAAATTTATATAATTTTCAGTTTCATTTTAGTAGTAAAGTGTGAATTTAAAGTATGAATTAATGTATATGATTAAATGTGTTTTTTTGGTTAAATATAAATATTATATTTTAAAAAATAAAGACAAAATGGAATAATAAAGAGAGTGAAACCTTACTTTTATATATATGATTTTAAATAATTTTCCACCAATAAGCCTTGTAAAATTTGTTGTATGATATATGATTAAGTCCTTTCATTTTCTTTGCCATTTGATTATAACTTAATTTATAGTGTAATTAAATTTTGTATTGAATGATTGTCATAAACATTTATTTATTTATTTATTTTGTTGAATGATATATGATTAAGTCTTTTCATTTTCTTTGTCATTTGATTATAACTTATAGTGTAATTAAATTTTACATTGAATGATTGTCATAAACATTTTTTTTTTGGAAAAATTAAAGCTTTAAATATTTTTCCACCAATAATGAGAGAGTGAAACCTTACTTTTATATATATGATTTACACATTGGTGGCAATATTGTAATTTATTTGTTTTTGGTACCCATAAAGAAAAAACCTCTACTCACCCTTCGGCCTTCACACTCAGACCTGAGCGTTATGAACTGAGAAGAAAAAAGCAATGGAGAAGATAGAGCACACGACGGTATCTACCAATGGCATAAACATGCATGTGGCTTCGATCGGTTCAGGTCCAGTGATCCTCTTCCTCCATGGATTTCCCGATCTCTGGTACTCATGGCGTCACCAGCTCCTCTCCTTCGCCACCTTAGGTTACCGCGCAATCGCTCCGGATCTCCGAGGTTATGGAGATTCCGATGCGCCGCCGTCTCCTGAATCTTACAGCATCCTTCATATCGTTGGAGACCTCGTCGGATTGCTGGATTCGCTCGGTGTTGACCGGGTTTTCCTCGTTGGTCACGATTGGGGAGCGATTATCGCGTGGTGGCTTTGTATGATCCGGCCTGATCGAGTCAGCGCGTTGGTCAACACTAGCGTTGTGTTTAATCCGAGGAATCCTACTTTGAAGCCTGTTGATGCGTTTAGGGCTTTGTTCGGCGACGATTACTACATTTGCAGGTTTCAGGTGAGACTTTAAACTTATGAAAACTAAAATTGAAACGAAAATTAAGGTTGTTGAAGTTTCCAGTGGTTGAGATGAAATATATACTTAGGGTTTATGAAACTCAATGAAAGCTTTGATGATTACTGTTCAGGATTGTTTTATTGCTAACAAGACTTGAGGCAAAATTGGTTATAGGCAATGCTTGTTTGGTGTTTAGTTGTGTGAAGTTATTGAACTGATTTGAGGAATTCTTGATGCAGCTTCAAGAAAGTTGAGCTTTTATGTGACACTGTATAAAAAAAATGGGATATTTCCCAGCCAACATTAATTTCTGCTTGAATCTATAGAGAAAGAGAGTATCCACCTTGACCTACCTATACATAGCTCAAATTAGCTCAGCCTCTGATATATACAAGTTGCAATTGATGATTTGATGAAGACAATAGTACGTCAATGTAGTCAAGTAAAAGTGAAAATCATAACTTTATTTGGGTATATAGTTGCTTTGAGTAAATGCAAGTTGGGATCAGTTTTTGTGGTTTTCCATTGCTTAATTTTTGGTCTCTTTGCTAATGATTTTGATTTCATTTTCTCAGGAGGCTGGAGAGATCGAGGAGGACTTTGCTCAAGTTGATACAAAGAAGCTAATAACCAAATTTTTCGTCTCGCGTAACCCACGTCCACCTTGCATTCCAAAGTCAGTTGGTTTCAGAGGTTTACCTGACCCACCTTCTTTGCCTGCTTGGCTCACTGAACAAGATGTCAGTTTCTACGGAGACAAGTTTAGCCAAAAAGGTTTCACCGGTGGACTAAACTACTACCGCGCCATGAACCTGTAAGTCGTATGATTTCTAGCATCAACTACTTCATACATAATCTTTTCATGGTTATCATTTGACCTGAATCGATCTGGTTCTATCCTAACTTGAAGGAGCTGGGAACTAACGGCTCCATGGGCCGGTCTACAAATCAAGGTCCCTGTGAAATTCATAGTGGGTGATCTGGACATCGTATACAACATTCCCGGAACAAAGGAATATATACATGATGGTGGTTTGAAGAAGCACGTACCGTTTCTACAAGAAGTGGTGGTTATGGAAGGTGTAGGTCACTTCCTCCAGCAAGAGAAGCCCGACGAGGTCACTGACCACATCTATGGCTTCTTTGAGAAATTCAGAACCCGCGAAACCGCATCCTTGTAGTCGTAGAGATTCTCCGTCTGCACCATATCAAGTTCAAGGTTGATTAAGCTTGGTCAAGTTTATTATCTTCCTTGCTCTGAGCCTAGTTTGTAATGGGTTAAAGGATGATGTTATGGGTATTTCACTTGTTTAATAAATAACTAATCTAGAACAAAAATTCTCGTAACTGTTCTTTTATCCAAAATTAAACTTCAAAATGTTGACTTCTTATGGTCTCTAGAAACATCATTTTTTTTGTTTGGTAGGGATCTAGAAACATCATTGGAGCATAAGTAAAATTGATATAAAAGGTTTGAAATGTATAACAAAATTTTGTATAATAAATCTACATACTAATATAGCGTATATTTGAGCACATTTATATTTTATACCTACATACGAAATAAATTTCATCAGCATTTTCAGGATACCAGTTTGAGGCAGGATATTAGTGGATTATTTTCCCGGGTTTGGAAGGTGTTAGTTCCGGAAAGGGTTCGGATTTTCTTATGGCCGAGTATGAATCAAGTGATGATGACAAATGTGGAGAGGATGAGGCGTCATTTGTGTGCTTCTGGCCTTTGTCAAGTGTGTAAAGGGGATGGTGAGTCTATCATTCATATTTTAAGAGATTGTCCAGTGATGAGTGGAGTTTGAGCAAGGTTAATACGGCCTAGTCAAAGGAGAGATTTTTTTCAGCAAACACTCCTCGAGTGGTTATATACAAATCTGGGTGATCACTCGGTTATGGGAGAGAGCACTTGGTCTATAATGTTTGCAATGACGGTTTGGTGGGCGTGGAAATGGAGGTGTGGTAATATTTTTGGGTCAAACCAAAAGTGTCGAAATCGGGTCCAATATCTTAAGGACTTGGCGAAGGAGGTGGCATGTGCGAATGAGAGGTCATTGGATCAGGCGTGTACTAGGGTCGAGAGGGTGTAGCGACTGGTCTGTTGGACAAGGCCTGCTAGTGGCTGGATGCGGCTAATGAATACGGGCCCGAGAGGTGGAGAAACAGAGACGAGAAAAACCCATCGTATCAGCAATCACCCAGCCTTGGTCACATATTTTTGAAGATGCGCACCACGCTGCATCGACATCACACTTTGTCGCATTCCTTGGTGTCAGTAAAACTTGGCGCGGAATGTTTAAGATAGTGCCCGGTTGAGTTACCGTCAAAGACGCCTGTTGAGCTGCTTGTCATTCTCCGGCTTCTCTATGACGCGTAAAAGTCCGGCTTTTGTTAGACAAACAATGTATGTTCTTTTTATAATCGCTACTTTAGAGACATGCGATTGAAATCTAGTTTACTTGACAATTGACATGCAAATATGTGTAGACTACTAAGGCCCTGTTCGTTCATGAGTCGCAGCAGTAGCGGCTACGACTATTTTCTTTTTGTAATTTCTGTGTATTGTAAAGGGTACAATTATAAATTCTAGAGATTCCCAATTAATTAAGTCAGAGAAGAAGATGAAGATTTATGTAATTTTTTATGGGTTGAGTGTTTTTCTTTGCGTTCAACAATGGTGATTTGATTATAAAAAAAGGTAGCGATAGTCGCCGGTTTAGACAATGATTTGGATCATATTGCTGGCTTTTCCGGCTGCTCAAAATTCTTGAAATTATAGTCGCAGCGATCAAAATTGAAGGAGAGAAATGAGAAGTAAAGGTATTTTCATGATCGCAGTCGCTGCAAGTAGCGACTCATAAACGAACATGGCCTAACTCTATTTTCCCCGTAAAAGTAGTCGCGCAACTATTATAATCATCGCTGGATTTCTTGGCTGCACTAACCAACACTGGCAACATTGATAGAAAGAATCGCAGCGACTCCTTAATTAATTCTTCATCGCTTTTGGTCGCCAAATAGAGTTGCAGCGACGTCATAACACTTACATAAATTGACTAATGTAAGTAGCAGTAGTATAGACTAATCTGCTGACTTTATTAATCGTATGCCTAGACAAATTGATGCATAGGCCAGTACACTCATTTGAACAAAATTTGAGAGTGTGGATAGTTCTCGTCGTGAGAACGTCTTGCAAATTGCAACTGATTTTTATAAAAATATATATACAGAACATTTTCTAAAATTTTACTTTATATCTATTCAACTAATAAAGTTTCTCTTTTTATAACTTAATTTATTTTTTGTCACTTTATTTTTATTCATTTAAATCGATGTTTTATATATATTACTTTAAACAAAATTAGCAAAAAATTAAAATTAGAGATAAGAAAATTAGGATTTAGTTCTTTTCCTAACTTGCATTTTGTAAATAGAAAGACATCTTTCATTGTGTATGTGATACCAAATTGGTCCTTAATATATGAGACCTCGTAATTCACGCGCCTTAAAAGATTTAATTTATCAATTGGATTACTAATTATCTTCTAAATGAAAGAGTTATCACTTTATACTCAATCAGAAGGCTACACGTAGGGAGAAAACAGATACGAAATCTGAAATTCAATCGGATAAAAACTAATGAGCCAGCAAGGAAATGAAAACCCTCATGGGTAAAAAAGCACCTTTCATTCCCTATATAAACACCTCTAGCCAATCAGTCCAGCCAACCAGACAAAACACACAACAAAATATAGTTAACATGGAAAGAAGAATGAAGTATTCGCTTATAGAAGATGAAGCAGCAAGAAAAGTTTTATTCTACGAGAGAAAACGAGAGATAATAAAGAAGTTATCCGAGCTCTCTACTCTCTGTGGTGTCAAAACGTGTGGGGTTATCTACAGTCCGTATAACCCAGAACTTGAGGCTTGGCCATCAAGAGAAGGCGCTGAGGGAGTGATCACGGAGTTTATGGAGGTTCCGGTGGCCAAACGGACGGAGAGGATGGTGAGTCAAGAAGCCTTTTTGCGTGAGAGGATCGCCAGTGTGCAACTGCAATTGCAAAAATTGCGTGCTGAAAATCGCGATTTTCAGATTCAAAATATTATGTTTGGTTGTCTCAGAGGAGAGATTGATATGTCTAACCTCGGTGAGTTGGATAACCAAGACTTGACTTCTTTTATTGATAAGTGTATCGATAAACTTATTTGTAGGGCCAAGCACCTCAGGGAGAATGGTGAATCTTCTTCTCCTTTATCTCTTTTACCACCTTCACGTCCTCTTGTTGTTCCAGATTTAGATGTTGTCCAAGTCGGAGATAATGATCGTGAGAATGAGATTCAAAATCATCAGAATTTGATTCAACGCCAATATGATTTTCTCATTGAATATTATGGTCAGATTCCACAAAAAATTCATAAATTTAATTTGAATATGAATGTGAATATGGATTTGAATTTTAATTCAAATTCGAACCGAAGAATGAGTTTGGATTTGAATCTAATTCCTCATGCTGAAGAGGATGAAGACGTTCCTTCCATGGAGGGGAGCCACCCACCAACCTACAACTGATCGTCTTGCTACCACCCCTACTTATGTTTGTGCTATGTAACAAGCTTGAATCTTAAGGGGAGTTGTTTTCTTTGTGGGTGAAGTATTGAATGGTTTGCATTTGTGTTTTTTTTCATCTTAAGGATTTTCTGTGTAATATCTTTTTAATTTTCTAGTCTTTTCCCCTTATTGTAATAATAAAAAGTTTTTGCTTTTAAGTTCTTTGTTATGTTATTTTGATTACTTGGTAATTTATTTGCTTTGAAAAGTCTTAAATTTATTTAGAGAAATTTAGTCATATCAAAAAAAGAAGTAGCCAATAGTTTCAACTTTCAATAGTTATTCAGCAAAAAAAGGTAGTTTTAGTAGTTCAAACTACTTGTGGAATCACGAACTATCCTAATACATATTTTTAGTCACTAAGTAGGTTTGGTTCATGAGTTCAATGTGAAAACAAAAATTTTAAAGAACGATTCTTTTTAAGAGTTTGGATTCTGGTTTGATTACTACATTGTACCATGAAACACACATAATACTAAGAACAACTTGTTAATATTATTTTTTACCTCTTCCTTAATTATTATATAGCTTTAATTCCATGAGATTGCTAGTATGTGTGGTAATCATTCGACCACTACACATATATACCATTACACATAGACCTATGAGACTATGACCATTGTGAATAAATTTGATATATCAAGGCAATATAAATGGGCCTATTCGTTTTGTCCTTCGGCAGCGGTAAGTATTGTTGTTCGTTTGGTTATCGCAGGTTAACGCTGCAACGAACACAATGTTCTGTGATTAGAAGTTTTTGAACGTCGATTTGATTCAGTGGCTAAAAAAATGTTGTGTTCATTTGCTATCGCTATCGTAGTCGCCGCTGCAAACGCCGAACAATGCCCATTATATACCTACTTGCTAAATAAACTTCATTACCGTTTTAATGGTATAAAAGTTGGATTTGTCCAACTTAAATCTATCACGCGCCTTTTGAGGCGTAAAAAGTCAGGCTTTTGTTAGACAAATATTCACGATCAATTGAAGACGCCAGTCAGAAGAAAAGAAACCACTCCGCAGACGAAAAGACAAAAAACACCCTCGTCTTCTTCCGTCGCACCGCTTCTACAGCAATGTCATTTTAGTCAAACCCAAAACTCCCTTTGAAGAACAAACAAACCCACCAAATCGATTTCGTTGTCCCAATCCAAAATTCCTCCTTCTTCTTCGCTGTAACGCTTTACCTAAAATCGGAGAAGAAACAATGCAACCGTCGAAAGGGCGGCGTAAAGTTGGCTCCACACCAGCCGGAGCCGGTATTGACTCGGCGGAGAAGCTCGACGAGCTCTTGATTTCGTCTGCGATTTGTAACGGCGAAGATTTAGGACCTTTTGTTCGGAAAACGTTCGGTACTGGGAAACCAGAGACTCTTCTTCACCATCTCAAGTTTTTCGCACGATCTAAGGAATCAGAGATCGAAGAGGTATGTAAAGCTCACTATCAAGACTTTATCCACGCTGTAGACGATCTTAAATCGCTTCTCTCAGATGTTGAATCGCTTAAATCTGCGCTGTCCGATTCCAACTCTAAACTCCAATCTGTTGCGGCGCCGCTTCTTTCGTCTCTTGATTCGCTTGTTGAGGCTCAGACTGTGTCTAAGAACGTCGATCTGGCGATTGGAGCCGTGACTCACTGTGTTCGTGTTATGGAGCTTGTTTCTCGAGCTAATCAGCATCTCCAGAGCGGTAATTTTTACATGGCGCTCAAGTGTGTGGACACGATTGAGAGTGATTTCATGGAGAAAACTCCTTCGTCAACGCTGAAACGGATGCTGGAGAATAGGATTCCGGCTATTCGATCTTATGTGGAGAGGAAAGTTAATAAGGAGTTTGGAGATTGGTTGGTTGAGATCCGTGTGGTGAGTCGAAATTTGGGTCAGTTGGCTATTGGTGAAGCTTCTGCGGCTCGTCAGCGAGAGGAAGAGCTCAGGATCAAGCAGAGGCAAGCGGAGGAGCAGAGCAGACTCAGTTCACGTGATTGCGTTTATGCCCTAAACGAAGAAGAGGACGATGAATTTGGCTCTGGCCCTGAAAGCAGCGACGCTGGTAGTTCCGGGGGTGGATTGCTAGGCTTTGACTTGACTCCACTTTATAGAGCTTATCACATTCATCAGACACTATCTCTTGAAGATAGTTTTAAGAAGTACTATTTTGATAATAGGGATCTTCAGCTTACCTCTGACTTCCAGGTATCTACTATGACTCCGTTTCTCGAGTCTCACCAGACGTTTTTTGCACAGATTGCTGGGTTTTTCATTGTAGAGGATAGAGTATTAAGAACTGGTGGAGGTTTGATTTCTAAACAGCAAGTGGAGAGTTTGTGGGATACTGCTGTGACTAAGATGTGTACTGTGTTGGAGGATCAGTTCTCTAGGATGCAGACGGCTAATCATCTCTTGCTGATTAAGGATTATGTGAGCTTGTTAGGGGTGAGTCTACGCAGGTATGGCTATGCTGTTGATTCCCTTCTCGAAGTATTAAGCAAGCATAGGGACAAGTATCATGAGCTGTTACTATCTGATTGCCGTAAACAGATCACCGAAGCATTGTCAGCAGATAAGTTTGAACAGATGTTGATGAAGAAAGAATATGAGTATTCCATGAATGTGCTCTCTTTCCAGTTACAAACGTCAGATATAGTACCAGCATTTCCTTACATTGCTCCATTTTCAACCACCGTCCCAGATTGTTGCCGGATTGTGCGTTCTTTTATTGAGGATTCGGTTAGTTTCATGTCTCATGGAGGTCAGCTTGATTTCTACGATGTCGTGAAGAAGTATCTGGATAGACTTCTAAGCGACGTTCTCGACGAGGCTCTGTTGAAGCTGATTAACTCGTCGGTTCATGGAGTTTCTCAGGCAATGCAAGTTGCAGCAAACATGGCCGTGTTTGAGCGAGCTTGCGATTTCTTCTTCCGTCACGCCGCACAGCTTTCAGGAGTTCCTTTGAGAATGGCAGAAAGAGGTAGGAGGCATTTTCCATTGACCAGATCTCAAAACGCTGCAGAAGATACCCTCTCAGGAATGCTTAAGAAGAAGATAGATGGTTTCATGACGTTGATAGAGAATGTCAGTTGGATAAGCGACGATATTCCACAAGGTGGGAATGAGTACATGAACGAAGTGCTGATCTACTTGGAAACTTTGGTTTCCACCGCGCAACAGATATTACCTGCTAAAGTTTTGAAAAGGGTTTTGCGCGATGTCCTTGCCCACATTTCTGAGCAAATTGTTGGAACACTATGCGGGGATCTAGTAAAAAGATTGAGCATGGCTGCAATCAAAGGACTTGATGTGGATATTCAGTTGCTGGAATCATTTACAGAGAATCTAACTCCATTGCTGACCGACAAAGAAGCCAGAGAGATGAAAAAAGCATTCATTGAGATAAGACAGATGATCAATTTGTTTCTGAGTAGTCACCCTGAGAATTTTGTTAACCCGGTGATTAGAGAAAGAAGCTACAATGCTTTGGATTACCGGAAAGTTGCTACGGTTTCAGAGAAATTCAGAGATCCATCAGATAGTATTTTCGGGACTTTTGGAACAAGAGGGTCGAGGCAAAACCCGAAGAACAAATCGTTAGATGCGTTGATAAAGAGATTGAAAGATGTGAGCTGATGATGGATCCGAGCACAAATCAAAAGCGTAAGTACGATCTCGTCCTTTGTTTTATCTATATGCTCTATTGTTAATTATATGATTGCTTTATATTTCATTGTTGATGATTCGTTGGTCTCTCAGAAAGAAAGGCTTAAAAAACACAAAACTGATTTCTTCACCCCAAGAGTGTATCTTTTTTTCTTCCATTTCGCAAATGAGTTCAATAGTTTGATTTCGAAATTCAGTGTTCAGTCATCAGACACCACAGCCAGACCAAGGCTTGACCTTTCTCCTTTCGAGCCTGTTTTATTAGTTTGAATTTATATAGGTGATTTAATCTTTAAATACGTGTTTTATTATGGATTTTAAGTACTCTTTTTATTTGAAAAATCTTCTAGAAACTTGATTCAGTTTGGTTGTAGTTAGATTTTGGTTGTTCCTCTTATATAAATAGGTAAACTATTTGAATGAGGTTTCGATATTATTGGTTTTGTGTTAACGTAGAATTTTCGGTTAGATTGATCTATAGATTGGATTGGTTTAGGCTCAGATTACCGCAGCAGTAAAGGGTCGGATTGGTTCTATGGTGAGTTGGTGACCAATAATCAAAAGGTTAAACCAAAGCGGTACGAAGATAGTGAGATACTTGCTTGTTTCTTCATTTTCAATCAAGGTTGGTTTGGTTTACCACGTGATCGTTGGTTGTTTCCTTTGTACACGTGTGCTCTCTGTCAGTGATATTGCAACCGTCCATCTAATCGAATCGCATGGTCTCTTCATCGGACGCGCTGGTTTACACTGTCCACAAGACACAAACACCTAGCAACTACTTCTCTCTGCTCTACTTATGATGAAACAAAGGTCAAGTAAGCTTCTAAATACAAATACAATCACACAACACGAGTCATAGGAACACAAAACTGAAAGAACCCATGTCGCCAAACGCTAAACCCACTTGTTATATAATTTTCTTCTTTCTCTTCTTAACCGTCTCTTACGCCGTCTCCGACCACAAGCTAACCGCTTACGACGCCGTCAAACGCTACAGCTTACCACCGGGAATCCTCCCAAAAGGCGTCGTTAACTACGAGCTTAACACCAAAACCGGCGATTTCAAAGTCTACTTTAACGACACTTGTGAGTTCACCATCCAATCGTACCAGCTCAAGTACAAATCAACCATCTCCGGCGTTATATCCCCCGGTCACGTCAAAAATCTGAACGGCGTTAGTGTTAAGATTCTTTTCTTCTGGGTTAATATCGCTGAAGTGTATCTTGACGGCGCCGATCTCGATTTCTCCGTCGGTATCGCGTCGGCGAGTTTCCCGGCGGCTGATTTCGAAGAGAGTCCTCAATGTGGTTGTGGGTTTGATTGTAATGGGCTTTTATTTTCTTCTTAACTCTACTGGGCCTTGTATTGTATACTGAATAAAAAAAAAAGGTCTTATGTTATAAGTCCTTTTTTTTTTTTTTTGTCAACATCAGTTATAAGTCCTTGTTATAACTTAAATGAGTACAATATATGAGGCTTAGTTAATTAATAATCTAACTAATGTGAGTCATTAACCAAAATAGCTCTAAGCCAAATGATAATTACTCAGACCTTAAAAAAGTGGTCTAACTGTAATAACAAATTTTTATATTTCTTTCACAAAAATAAATTGAGAAAGTCATGTGCAATTTTTTTTGTCTTTTAGTTAAGAAATGTAATAATGGAAAATTATTTGATAATCATCCAGTAGAGAAACTTTCCCAAAAATAATTAGTCTCATCACCACAACCTGACAGCCTGTGATACCTAGCCACGTGTCTAGTTGTCTACCTAATACGTCGTCGCATTTAATTTCACAAAAAGATATTTTCAACGACCCATACAAAAAAAAAAAGGAGTCTCCGATGCAAAAACCAAAATCCAAAGGCGGAGAAATCAAGAACCAAATGTCTCGTCTCTCGTATGTAATCGTTTCTATCCTCTTCCTTTCTCCACTCGCCGCCGCCGCCGCCGAATCAGATACTCCGACGGCGTATTCAGTCCTACAAAGCTACAACTTCCCTGTAGGAATCCTTCCAAAAGGAGTCGTGGCTTATGATTTAGACACAACGACAGGCAAATTCCATGCTTATTTCAACGATTCGTGTAGCTTCTCACTTGTGGGTTCTTACCAATTGAATTACAAATCGACGATCAGTGGTTACATCTCCGAGAACAAGCTCAAGAAATTGACTGGTGTTAAGGTCAAAGTTTTGTTCTTGTGGCTTAACATCGTCGAGGTTATCAGAAACGGAGACGAGATGGAGTTTTCAGTTGGGATCACATCGGCGAATTTCGCGATTCAGGAGTTCTTGGAGTCGCCTCAGTGTGGCTGTGGATTTGAATGCAAGGATTCGAAATTGGACTTGTTTGGGAGGAACCCTTTTGTATCTTCGTCTTGAAATTGGGAAAAGGTTCGATTTTTTTTCTCTTTGTAATTTGTCCCCAAAACTAAAAAGTCTTACCTTTTAGAAAAGATCGCATCTTTAATGTCTTGTCCAATAAATTATGAGCGTAGTTTCTGGAATTCGTAATTGTTTTACTTCAGTTCTATTTAAGGGGTTCAAGTTCTTGTAATGGTGAAAGTAAAGATGGATATTGAAGGGAGATGTGAACATTGTGAAATATATGCTCAAGACAATGATGAATTTGGCTGATTTTGTGATCTGTGTTAGAATGAAAGTTTATATTTTCTGTTCATAAGGGTCGATTCTGAATCATGTTCCTGGATAACGTTTACTCTTTAGTTGTGTTGATTTGGTTGGATGAGCAGAGAGTTAGGATGAGCTGTAGTTTGTGGATTAGAGAATCCATTGAGGGTATGGGACTGTTTAGGTATTTGATCTCAAAATAGGTTTGTTAGAAAGATCATTCGATCTCGGATCTTTCTCTTTGGTGAAAAGAGAATTAGTTTGCAGATATTAGAGATAGTTAGTCATAGTGAAGATGGTTTTGGTAGAGTCTTGTGCTTTTGGGGTAACTGTCAAATGTTGCTAATACTTTTATCTGTTTTGGGATGAATTTAGAACATGATTCTTTGAAGTTTGAAGTATAGTTATGTGGAGGCATCACATTATACAAGTCCTTATCAAACGAATAATGCATGCAGGCAACTTATGGAAGTCGTATCTTACAAAAGATCATAATTCATTAATAAATAAACAAAAATACAGTAAATGAAAATAGTCAACTGTTGATGACTTTTCAAGTTTGGAGAATATGAAAAAGCCATTGGAGCTCGTTCCTTCTATTCCAACATAGGAAATATTCTTATGCTTACTGATCCTAATCTTTATTACTAATGGACATGTATTTTTTAACGGGTTTTGTTTAATTATCTTTTACTTTATTTTATTTTTTGGATAAAGATGCGAAGAAGTAAGGGCATTCTAGATTTGTAACTAAATTAGTGTGTTACGATTCCAAGAGGGAAAAGGATAAATTATTTCTTTATATAAAGAAAGCTTAGTGGGATGTTGAGATTTTGTAAGAGAGAGAGAAAAACAAAGTTCTTTAGGATTAGGGGGCAAGACGATGTCTTCGACGGCCAAGGAAGAAGAGGCACCATCGATCTTGTTTTCGTCACTGCCAAACGATATCGTTTTAAACATCTTAGCCCGCGTGCCGAGACGGTATAACTCAATTCTCTCTTGCGTGTCAAAACAGTTAAGATTTCTCATACGTTCCTCTGAGCTTCGTATAACGCGATCTCTTTTGGGAAAAGATCGTTTCTACGTCTGTTTTCTAGAAATTTCTAGTATTACTACTTCTGATCATTGGTCTACTTTCACTGAGGATCGTCCTTGTTTGGTTTCGATTCCGTTCCCTTCTCCACCCGAGCCTTTCTCTGCAATTCTCACGCTAGGTCCCGAAATCTACTTTTATGGCGGGCTCCTCGAGAAGCATGTGGATCCTCGACTCTCGGTCAGGAAAGTTGCGTCAAGGTCCAAGGCCGCTTGTGAGCAGCAATGAGGCTGCTTTGGGAGTAGTTAACGACAAAATTTACAGTTTTGGAGGATTGTGCGAAAAAGGAGAATGCAGAGATATCCAAGCGCAAGTGTTTATCTAAAGACGCAAACTTGGCAAGTCGCGCCAAATCCCACTGCGAAATTGCAATGCCTAAGTAAATATGTGGTAGCCCAGTCACTAGGCAGAAAGATATATGGGAGGGATAATCAAAATGTGATAATCTATGACACTAGAGATGGTGAATGTGAAAAGATAATACCAGCTAATGAGAATTACAAGTGTGGAGTAATGTGTGTGGTAGACAACGTGATCTACATGCATTACTATTGTCTTGGGTTGATGTGGTTTGAATCCAAGGAGAAACTATGGAGAATGGTTCATGGTTTGGAGTTGAATGGTCATTTTAGTAGTACCGCAATGGCCGAACACAATGGAAAGATGGCGTTTTTGTGGCATGATAGGAACAAACGTGAGCTTTGGTGTGCAATGATCGCCTTGTATGGGAGTAGTCAAGTAGCCATTCATGGCCGGGTCGAGTGGTCTCATCGTCTACTTTCTCACGTCCCTTCTAACTACTTCATCAAATATTTTATGGTTTGTACGGATTATTAATAGTAATCTAGCTCTCTCTCTCTCTCTTTTTTTTTTTTTAAAAAAATAATAATAACGAAATCCTTTTAAAACAAATTATATATGCAAGCAACAAATAGAAGTCGTGTCTATCAAAGGATCAAAATTCATAAAATAAATAAAATAAAAACTGCAGTAAATGAAATAGTCAACTGTTGATGACTTTTCACGTTTGGAGAAAAAGAATATATACTGTATGAAGAAAGTTCAATGGAACTTTGTTTCTTCAATTCCAAATTTCCAATGTATTCTGATTTGCATTAGAATTTACAGGTAAGCAATAGTTTTTGTAGTATGAGAAAATAAAAACAATATACTTTATTTAGAGTTATAGTATGTTAACATTCATGTATTTGACCAAGGCTTTCAAATATGCTAAGACAAATATGTATGCTAAGACAATTAGTATGTATGCTAAGGCTTTCAAATATGTATGCTAAGACAATTAGTTTTTACTCGTCTATTTCATAACTTTTTTGTTTTTTTTTTTTCGATTGTTATTCTAGATTCAATGCATGACATTATTGACATACCCTTTTTAGGGTTAGAAAGGCCGAATTTTTAGTGTAATTACGGTATTATACAAATATTATGTTTAGTCGCTATCTAAACATGTGCTTATCGTTTTCTAAGTACAAGGAATAAACGTAACGTAGCTACTTTTTACTGTTCTTTTTCTAATATCTTTTGAACTACTATAATTTGTATGTGTAGATCCGAATCACTTTGTAAAATCTTGCACATTATGGCATTATTGGATACGAATTAGCAAAACAACTCAAAAGAATAAATGAACAACTCAATTATTTTATAGAATAAATGACCAAACTCAATTATTTATAGTCAAGTAAAAGAAAATTTAGTGCTGATAGATTCGATGTACCAGCCAAGTGGCCTTTCCCCTAGGATCTCAAAAGCCTTTGAGCATAATAAATTGACTCTTCAAAGGAAGATAGGACATGTCTTACGTTTCTTTGCCCTTTTTGAATTCTTTAACTTCACCCTTCATTATATATGTTTTTTTTTTGTTCTCTTTTTTTAATTGGTGAAAGATAGGCGAAAAAAAACCCCTTTGTTATCAATAGAAAAAACGGATTATCCAAATATATTACTAGTTACGAAATTTTGTTTTGTGAATGATGATTGAATTATTTTTTTATTTGAACAATGATGATTGAATTAATAATTTTCTAAACTATCTTGTAATGATTTATCAATGTGTGATTAGATAGAGGCGAAGAGATAAACTTGATTTGTCTTAAAATATTTGATTAAGGAACGGTCGACACTCCAAAGGTACAATACATGTCTTTAAAACTAGTTTAAGTTAATTAACTACATTATTTCATTGTCAAGTTGATGTTTGCTAAATTATGCACTGCCACTACTTAATCTATTACTAACAATTAGATAACCACGAGACAACCAAGATTCTGTCGGTTATATCCATGCAAATTAAGAACAAAACTATATAGTAATTAAGAAGATTTAAAAATATTATTGTAGTGTTTTATCGTATCATTGTTGAATACGTAAACATTATCTATGCATATGCTTACGTGCCAATAACTTCTAAAACTCCAATAATTCTCAATTTACATTCCTTTTAATATGTTATCTCATAAGTTAACTAGAAATATAAAAAATACATCTACTATCAAGAATATAACCCAACTTATTCTAAAAGTTAACTCAAGAGTATCCGTTAGATATTATCAACTTATTCTATGTTGGTCAAAAAGCTCTTTGCTTGCCTTTAAAATGTAGAGTACTTATGATATCACAACTTTGGTAATTTTAGTATTGTCTTTAAAAATCAGTTGAAAATTGGAATGATACAACAACAAAATATCATAGCTACTTTGTAATGGTAAAAGTGAAAGTGAAACCTATAGTTTCATCCACTAGATGATGTTATGAATTCATACAAGAATTAACTGATTTGTTTTTGTCTGAATTATTTTAAATTAAATGGAAGTTTGAACAAACCTTAATCAAGAACATTTTGCATGTTTCTACCAAAAAAAGAACATTTTGCATGTTAGATATGTATAATAGTATATGTATAAACGTCGTGATAATGTTAAAAAAAAAAAAAAAAACGTCCCGATATTTATTTTTTTGTTGTTGTTGTTGTTGTTTTAGGATTCCAAAATATTCTCCTTTTATAGTTTTGTAATAAACAACAAATTTCTATAATCAATTTGAAAGTTAAATTTATGTACATTTTAAGTTTATGGAGTTGTGAAATGGCTATCGAATAAAATGATTTAGAAAAAAAAAAACTCTATTATATAAGATACATCATACATCCAACGATCCTTATATTTTTGTTACAAGTTTAGAGGAAACCAAATAGTTCTCTCTAATCAATTTTATTACAGAATCGAGTTTAGCAGATGAAAATAGGGTTCACTGCAACAGATCATTACCCACACTTCCCCTAATCTCCTCTTAATAACAAACAAAACACCTTGAAAAATTTAACATCAAATAATTAATCTTCTTTTTTTTATACTGAAAAAAAGAAAAAGTTAACTAATCACTGCTTGTTGTTCAAGAGAGCTGCTCTAAGCTCAGCGGCGTCAATCTCGTTGGAACCGGTTTCGGGTCTGTAATAACCGGTTTTGGGATCTGGAACCCATGAAATCTTCTGGGTTGATTCTTCCACTCCCTTCTTCTTCATCGCAGCCGAAGTAACAGCTCCGCTTCTTCCTCCGCTCCCTTGCACCGCCGTCGCCGCATAACCACGTCTGTTAAAAAAAAAAAAAAAAGAAAGGACACCGTTTAGAAAACAGAGCATAACTACAAAAAACAGAGCATAACTTGAAAAAAAAACAGAGACAATAGAAACATACCGGAAGATAGCATTGGAGAGTTCGTGAGAGAGGAAAGCAGAAACGATCTTAACGTTAGAAAGAGAACGAGCCATTTTCGAAGTATGTGGGTTCTTGAAAGAGAGAAGAAAACAGAGAGTTAAAGGTTGAAACTTTTGTTTTTTGTTTTGCTTCTTTATCGCCGCCGCAGAAGGAGAGATTTATTCGGGAGGAAGGAAGAATCTCTACGACAACGAGAATGAAGAAACTAAGTTTCGTCTGTGTTCTCTCTCTCTCTCTCAAGTATGATTGATTTTGGAGAATGGCTTGAAGGGGATGAGAAGAGAAGGAAGAGGAGAGGAAGGTTTATATAGAGGCAAGGGGAAGAGGAGAGAGGTAGGCAAATAATAAAAGGGAAGTGACTCCGAAATTGTCTTCTCACTACTTACCATAAACGACTGCGTCAATTCTGGCCTTTGAGTCCTTTGTTGACCCATTATTAGCTTTGCCTTTTATTTTATTTTTCTTTTTTTTTTTTTTTTTTTTTGTCAACAAAGAAGCCCTTCTATTTTTTATTTTCATCAAGTCAAATTTAGACTTTTTAATTTAAATATATAAGCTTTAATTAGATTTTTAAATATCTGACTTTAAAAAAAAAATATGTGACTTATAATGTCTGACCCGAAAAAAAAATGAAAAATTTCCATAATTTTTTTCCTTGTCAAAGATTTTTCCAGAATTATTATCCAATATTCTTTTATAAATGGGCAATTCTGAAAAATAACGAACGCTTTTAAGGAAATTAAAATGAATAAATTATACGAAATGTTTAATGATTGATGCTGATGGACATGTAGACTGTAGACAGATGTGTGTAAAATTAGGAAAAGTGAGAGAGAGAGAGTTCGAATAGATTATGAATTTGTGATTTAGCATGTCGATATGCCATTGGTTAAAAGCTCCTAGTTTCAAGTATTATTTTAAATAACGTTGAGTGTTGTATCAGCATAAAAAAAAACCACATATTTTCGTCTTTCCAAATTAGGAGTACTATTTGTCTATTGTATATATTTAATAGTAATAAGAATCAGAATAAAATACGTAATATGATATTTTGAGGCGGTGGAAGTTTGCTTCTCATTGGTTCTTCTTGACGACCAAAGTCCACTTGCATCGTGGAAGTGGTTCTTTGCTTCGTGGTTTCGCCCCCAGCTTCTTGGTATCACAGACACAACAACCAGCATCTTGTTTTCTTTTTCTACTTCGCATCTTCGTTCCTCTTTTTTTTTTTATTAATTCATTCTGTATCGTAAGCAATTTGTTGTTGGAGTTCTCGAGATGCTATAAATCTGAGTTACTACTTACTACCATTACATACAAAAAATAATTACCAAGTATGAGCAAAAATAAAAAGAAGAAAAAAGAAGTACAACTTTAATTTGGGATAAGGACAGGACAGGGTGTAATGTTAGGCTGTTTGGTAACTGAAGTGAGAACATGTAGTTCGTTGGTTCGCTCCATCTGATATACACACCATTGAACATTCGTCATGTCTTTTTTTTTTTGTTTTTGGCTTTTTTGCATGTTCTCTCTACCTATTTGTTGTTTAATTTCTTTGGTCAAAATCTCGCTAACTCTCTCTGGTCTTTTACATGGCTTACCCGAAAGTTACTTGTTTCATGTGAATTTCGAATCTGAATAGTTATCCTATCATCTAACCAATTTTTTAAGGCTGAACTCGAACCCATCCAAATTTGCTAGAGCTTTTGATTTTCTAATATATAAATTTTTGAAACTCGAACGTATATATAAATGAGATGAGCCGATTAATGTTGAAAAACCAAATCGGTGAATCCAAGCTTTTTCTGAATTGGACCTCTGTTAATTCTTATACTGTATGTCGTTATCGATATTCTATACTCGTGGTTATTATATGCAGATTATGAGATTACAATTAAACATGCATGTGTGTTTTAGTTTTGACGATGTGCGTAACATATATCATAAAACACATGAATAGAGTTGCGGTCTCCATCGAGTTAATGGTCTTTTACATTTGCATATGAATCCACAACTACTACTGTATGTGGTTTTTTAATAGTCTTTTGTTTTGTAATGAGTGGGCGTTTCACTGTTTTGTAGCAGAGAGGTAAATCCTGTCCCACATAAATCTTTCAAAAACTTACCGTTTACAAATAGATATGATCACCGTCCGATTTTACATTTGCAACGGGATTAATGAAAATAAACGGTCCAGATCTCTCGACCGTTCAGAGATAAATATGAAAAAGGAAACAAATAGAAAGTTTACATTTTTATTCGAAGAAACAAACCCTTTGGTCTTTTATTAAATACTCTCAAAGCGAAAGCTGAATCAATCTCTACCATCATCTTTTTCAATTTCTTCTCTTCTTCTTCCAAACCAAAACCAAACTTTATGCAATTCTCTTCTTGATCACCGTCGCTGCAAAATAAAGAGAGAAAATAAACTCGAAGAAGACAAAAAACTAAAGCTGGTGATTTGGAAACCAGTGAGTCAATGACCGACAGAGATACCAAGATGATGATGAAGGAGGCAATAGTGTCTTCTCATGTCTCGCATCCTCTTCTTCTTCTTCTTCTTCTAGGTATGTCCATCTTCTTCTCTTCTTTATTTGATGTTTGTACTTGTTCTGCCGTACGTAGATCCCTATTATATATCACTTAATGGGTTCAAAATTTGTAGTTTTAGGGGCTACACATGTGAATATAGAGAAGCAAAGACAGAGGTTGCCACTAGTGTACAAGTACAAAACTGAGACTCTCTATTTGGTGGAGAATCACGCTACCACCCATCATCCTTGGCGGATACTCAGGTTTCTTCTCTCTTCTTTGTCCTTGGCTTATTTTTTTTTGTTGGAGAAAGGTTTTCTAGTTTCAGGCTTCTTAGACCCAAATAGGCAAATTTTGATACGAGTGTTTAACTGTTAAAGGAGGTTGTGAATTTGGATATGGTAATATTGCTCAATTTCTCAAAATCGTTAAGTAGCATAAAACTTGTTCAATTTCTCAAAATTGTGCTATGTTCAATTCAATCACTAGCAGAGTCGTCTTCTTGTTTCTTCTGACACAGCTTTGTTTCTTGTACATGAAAGAAGCTAGATGGGCTGTAGCCTGAAAGAGGCCCAGATTTGTTTTTAGACAATATCGTCACAAAACTGCTGCACGAGGTATCCCATTCTTAAATTCCTTTTTCTTTCCTTTTTTTTTTTTTTTTTTTTTTTTTTTTTTTTGTCGACAAATTTCCTTTTTCTTTCCTTGTATTTTTTTTTATAACTGTTTTTTTTTTCGTAAACAAACAAACGGCTTTTCACAAATAATATTTTAAAATACTTTTTTAATATAAAGTGTTTTTACAAGCTAAATATTTTTACAAGTTAAATTTAACTTTTAACGACAAAAATAATAATTTAACTTTTATAAAATTTAACTTTTATTTTTTTTTTCCTTTTCAAAAATAATGTTTTTTCAATGTTTAGTGTTTTTACAAGCTAAATATTTTCACAAGTAAAATTTAACTTTTAACGACAGAAAAGATAATTTAACTTTTTTTTGTTTTCCTTTTCAAAAATAATGTTTTTTTTTCAATGTTTAGTGTTTTTACTAGCTAAATATCTCAATTTTTAGACTTAAGTGTTTTAAGTTTAAATATGTTGAAAACAAATCCAACTTAGCATCCCGTCCCATTATTCGGTTCCGTAAGTTTTGGTGTCATAAGTTCAACATGTTTAAACCTATTTAAATTAAGACACTTAAGTTTGAAAATAATTAGTTGGTAAAAATGTTAACACCTAAATTTTATTCACAAATAATGTTTTAATTTTTTTTATAATACTAAGTGTTTTTACTAGCTAAATATTTTCAAACTTAAGTGTTTTAAGTTTAAATATGTTGAAAACAAATCCAACTTAGCATCCCGTCCCATCATTCGGGTCCGTAAGTTTTGGTGTCATAAATTCAACATGTTTAAACCTATTTAAATTAAGACACTTAAGTTTGAAAATAATTAGTTGGTAAAAATGTTAACACCTAAATTTTATTCACAAATAATGTTTTAATTTTTTTTTTATACTAAGTGTTTTTACTAGCTAAATATTTTCAAACTTAAGTGTTTTAAGTTTAAATATGTTGAAAACAAATCCAACTTAGCATCCCGTCCCATCATTCGGGTCCGTAAGTTTTGGTGTCATAAGTTCAACATGTTTAAACCTATTTAAATTAAGACACTTGAGTTTGAAAATAATTAGTTGGTAAAAATGTTAACACGTAAATTTTATCCACAAATAATGTTTTAATTTTTTTTATTTATAATACTAAGTGTTTTTACTAGCTAAATATTTTCAAACTTAAGTGTTTTAAGTTTAAATATGTAGTAAACAAATCCAACTTAGCATCCCGTCCCATCATTTGGGTCCGTAAGTTTTGGTGTCATAAGTTCAACATGTTTAAACCTATTTAAATTAAGACACTTAAGCTTGAAAATAATTAGTTGGTAAAAATGTTAACACGTAAATTTTATTCAATTTTATTCACAAATAATTTTTTAATTTTTTTTTTATACTTGAGTGATTTAATTTCAAATATGTTGAGAACAAATCGAATTTAGCTTCCCGTCCCGTCATTCGGGTCCGTAAAATTTGGTGTTTATTCAACATGTGTAAAAAATTCGAGTTTGAAAACCTATTTAAAAGTTTAAGTTTAACACTTGATTTAACGTTTAAGTTTTTTCACTTGATTTAACGTTTTAAAGTTTTGAAATAATTAGTTCGTAAAAATGTTTAAGTTTAACACTTGATTTAACGTTTTAAAGTTTTTTCACCAATAATATTCTAAATACCTTTTTAATGTTAAGTGTTTTTAATAGCCAAATATTTTAGTGTTGGTGTTATAAGTTCAATTTGTGTCTACACGTATATTAAATTGAAAACATACCGTTAGAAAAATGTTACGGTTTAAACACTTAATGTTACTTTTAAAGTTTTCCCGTTAAAAATGTTAAGGTTTTAACATTAAATTTAAATTTCACAAATATTTGAAAGTGTTTCTTACCAAAAAAAAATAATATATTTGAAAGTGTTGAGTTAGTAAGAAAACGTTAAAACCTTAACATGTTTAACTTTAGTGTTAAGAATTGTGATCATAATCTTTGCTTTCTTCGGAACAAAGAAATAATGTTTTTTTTTTGTTCTTTTTGTTTTGTTTTTCTCCATGGTAATGTACTATTTCTTAAAGATGTAAAACATGAAAGTTTTATGTTTTATGGCGTGTTACGGAAGTGGTTTAATACACAAGTCACAACCAAATCGACACAGGTCAAACAGCTAATACAGATTTAAAACTTTTTGAAATATATAACCAATCAGCATAGACTTCAATATTGTTGTAAGTCGTTGGTATTGACAATTGACTTATTGTCAATTGAAATTAGATTACCAAAACAAATAATGTGACACAGAAAGAAACGTACAAAGTAGGAAATTTAGTTCATAAGTATGCGATTTTTTATTCTTTTTTTTTTCTTTTTTTTGTCGTCGCGATTTTTTATTCTTATAGAATTTCTAACACAGTTTGATAGTTTCAGCTGATAATATTTTAACTGATAGAGTTTTTGTTAACATAAATATAATGTTTATAGCAACAAATCACACACAAAGATCTAAAATTTGTAGATTTTCCATTTTTTTTGTTAAAGTTTTTTTATATTTTACATTCCTAACAAAAAAAATTTGGACGAAAAATGCTGCTGAATTTATTTGTTTTCCTCGGATTTATTTTTCAAATTTTAGTTAGTTATTTATTGTTTGGAATTTTCACATATTTGATTAAATCTTTTAACGACGTTTGAATATCATGAGAATTTAAAATATTTAAAACAGTGGTTTAATAATTTAACTAAATCTAAAACGATATGTTAATCTATTCTTTAAAAAAACGGAAAATAGTTGAACAAAGAAAAAAAAAAGTTATATACAGTAAAACCTCTATAAATTAATAATGTTGGGACCATGAAAATCTATTAATTTATAGAGGTTTTAATTTATCGATAAATTATTAATTTATAGAGAGATTTTCCTAATTTGGAAAGTTTTTTCAAAAAAATAATTAAAATAAGATTTAATCATGAGAATTAGTATTTTATATAATCAATTACAAAGAAAATAATAATTATTATGCCTTGAAAGAGAATGCTAACTATTTTTGATATAGTAAAATACTAGAAATAAACTCTAACAAAAACTAATGTGTCTATATATGCATATATTTTGAAAAATTTACCTAATTATTAATTTATAATATTGTTGGGACCATATATTTACAAAGGATTTTCAAAAAAATTATTATCTTATTATTTTATCGAAATATGTCTAAAATTACACTAGTCCCAACTTGGGACCGGAGAAATTTATTAATTTATAGAGATTATTAATTTATCGAGTATTAATTTATAGAGGTTTTACTGTATACGACTCTCTCTTTTCGTTTCTGTTTTTATCCTAAACCTTCGTAGTCAAAACATATCAGTAAGTCGTTTTTTTATCACACTTTTTTTTTCTTTGCATAATTGATATCGATGAGATCCATAATCAGTTGTTAGAAAATTTGGGACTGCAGAGTTTAGAAGTTGGGATTAATTGAAACCTTCGTAGTCAAAATATATTGGTAAGTCGTTTTTTATCACACTTTTTTTTTTGCATAATTGATATCGATAAAATTCATGATCAGTTGTTATGAAATTTGGGATTGCAGACTTTAGAAGCTATGATTAATTGCTTTTGTTTCAAGACAATGTTAAGGATCGATCTCTAGTCGTCTCTCTCAAGTCTTTTTATTCATTTACCATAATGAAGTTTTTTCACCAATAAAGTTTTACATACTCTTTTTAAATGCTAAATGTTTTTACTAGCCAAATGTTTTCAAAGTTAAGTGTTTTAATTTCAAATATTTTGAGAACAAATCCAATTTAGCATCCCGTCACGTCATTCGGGTCCGCAAAATTTGGTGTTTATTCAACATGTGTAAAACCTATTTAAAATGAAACACTTAAGTTTAAAAATAATTAGTTCGTAAAAATGTTAAGTTTAACATTTGAATTTAACTTTTTAAAGGTTTTTTCACCAATAATGTTTTAAATACTTTTTTTTAATGTTAAGTGTTTTTAATAGCAAAATATTTTAAAGTTTTTTCACAAAAATTTAGTGTTGGTGTTATAAGTTCAACTTGTGTCCACACGTATATTAAATTGAAAATATACAGTTAGAAAAAATGTTACGGTTTAAACGTTTACTTTTAAAGTTTTCCCCTTGAAACTGTTAAAAGTTGTTTCACAAATATTTGAAAATGTAAGTTAGTAAGAAAACGTTAACGTTTAACATGTTTAACTTAGTGTTAAGAATTGTGATCATGATCGTTTAGTGTCAAGAGTTAAGACCTTGATTAACATGTTGTATACTAATTATTTTTCAATAAAGAAACCTGAATTATATATCTCTCTAATAAAAGAATTGTGATCATGATTTATATCAGTCAACCCTATTCCAGTTAATATGTTTACGATACCCTATAATTCGTATGCACGTTGTCCTTGGAAAATGATTAGTGGCGAACCATTTGCGCCAATAACTAAACTACTATTGTATAATTTGTGTCAGTTTTAATAATTATCACGGTTTAACAATGTTATTTTCAAAATGTTCCTTAAACTATATTATAAATAAAATTGTAAAATTAGAGCTAGTAAAAAAAAAAAGTGTTTGCCTGTTATATTATAGTTTTCGTAATTACGTTTATTTTTAATGGTGTAATACATACAGTAAAACTTCTATAAATTAATACTCGATAAATTAATAATCTCTATAAATTAATAAATTTCTCCGGTCCCAACTTGGGACCAGTGTAATTTTAGACACATTTCGATAAAATAATAAGATAATAAATTTTTTGAAAATCCTTTGTAAATATATGGTCCCATCAATATTATAAATTAATAATTAGGTAAAATTTTCAAAATATATGTATATATAGACACATTAGTTTTTGTTAGAATTTATTTCTAATATTTTACTATGTGAAAAATATTTAGCATTCTCTTTAATACATAATAATTCTTGTTTTATTTGTAATTGATTATATAAAATACTAATTATCATGATTAAATCTTATTTTTAAATATTGTTTTGAAAATATTTTCCAAATTAGGAATATCTCTCTATAAATTAATAATTATTAATTTATCGATAAATTAATACCTCTATAAATTAATAGATTTTCATGGTCCCAACATTATTAATTTATAGAGGTTTGACTGTATATATAATATATATGCTCAGCGATTAATAAATAGTGTATCATAAGAGATAGTAGGAAATAAAGTCTGGATTCTATAAGTTGACCAAAAAGAAAAAAGTCTGGATTATATTAGTTGAAAGGATCGTGGGTGGGTTTAGGAATGAATCCTAAAGTTTGGGGTATTTTCAAACTTTAAAAGTTATATGGGCAAAATCTGCAAAAATCAACGAAAACATTTTTCAATTTTTTTAAAAACTAAATTTGAAAAGCCCTAAAGCTTTCAAGGGAAGCCATTGATGAAGAAGAAGAAGACTCTTCAAATGCTCGCGCGAACTCGCTTCTGTAGAAAACCATAGAATCATTTTATCTTCCTCAGTCTCATTCCCTTTCTGACGAACTTATTCGAAGAAGAAGATGGCGAGCAAGCTCAAAGTCGATGAACTCCGTTCAAAACTCGCCGAGCGTGGACTCAGTACTACCGGAGTCAAAGCCATTCTGGTAACTCTCTAATCTCTGGTTCGATTTTTTTTTGCTTTGAACTCTTTCTTCTCTGTTTGTTAATATTCGAATTTGCTTTTTGGGTGTCTTCGTGCAGGTAGAGAGGCTTGAAGAGGCTATCGCAGAAGACACTAAGAAGGAAGAATCGAAGAACAAGGGGAAAAGGAACCGAGATTCTTCGGATGATACTGATGAATCGAACAAATTGATTGCGATTGGCGAATTTCGTGGGATGATTGTGAAGGAGTTGCGAGAGGAAGCTATTAAGAGAGGCTTAGATACAACAGGAACCAAAAAACAACTTCTTGAGAGACTCTGCAATGACGTTAATAACGACTCCAAAGCACCAATCAAATCGGGTAATGAGTTGTTTCATTCTCTTTGACTATTGAGAAATTTGGTAAAAATTGAGTTTTTTTTTTCTTCCTTTAATTATTGTTGTGAAGATAGTGAATTCGTTTAATTATTGTTTCTATGCCGATGTTCATGTTGCTATTGTGTTTTGTATTGTGTTTCTAGGGACAGAGGAAGCTGAAGATGACAAAAATGGGTTTGATGAAGAAAATAAAGAAGAGAAAATTGTAACAGCGACAAAGAAGGGTGCAGCTGTATTGGATCAATGGATTCCTGATCAGATAAAGAGCCAGTACCATGTTCTACAAAGAGTAAGGATTCTAAACCTAGTATTGAGTTTTGCATCTTGTTCATGAATGTGGTTAGAAACTGGGATTTTGTTGGATGTTGTAGGGTGATGATGTTTATGATGCCATCTTAAATCAGACAAATGTCAGGGATAACAATAACAAATTCTTTGCCCTACAAGTTCTAGGTCAGTCTTCCAAGATCTTAAAAAGTTCAATTCCCTTGTTTCTTGGCTGTTTTTGCTACTTTCGAAGAACTTGAAACCCTACTGAAGCAGTTACAGATTTTGATGACTCTTTGTCATTCTTCTTGGTTTGATAATAATCACCATCATGATTCTCTAATCTACTGCGCATTTTTGCAGAGTCGGATACTAAAAAGACATACATGGCTTACACTAGATGGGGAAGAGTTGGTGTGAAAGGACAAAGTAAGTTAGATGGGCCTTTTGACTCATGCGATCGTGCAATAGAAATATTTACCAATAAGTTCTGTGACAAGACAAAGAATTATTGGTCTGATAGAAAGGAATTTATTTCTCATCCCAAGTCCTATACATGGCTTGAAATGGATTACGGAAAAGAGAATGATTCATCGGTGAGTCTTTTGGAACCTGCAATCCATTCTTAAAATTTGTTGTGTGGTATTATGGTATATGCTCCAAAGGATCTGCTACAATGAGGTCTTGAGTACATATCTACTTCTTGAACAAACTTTTTAAATTGAACTAACATTTTGTTTACCCTGTTCAATTGCAGTTATAATTTTTCTCATTGTTCAAATGGGCACTTACTCTTAGTTCACAATTCTTTTTACTCAGGTCAATGATATTCCCAATTCATCTTCCGAAGTTAAACCTGAAAATTCAAAACTAGATAGTCGGGTTGCCAAGTTCATTTCTCTTATATGTAATGTCAGCATGATGGCACAGCACATGATGGAAATAGGTTCGTAAGTCTTACTTTTATCACTTCATTCAAATGATGGTATCCATTTGGCAAAATTAGCTGTGGTTGAGATTCATTTGCTTTTATGTCTGATATATTATTTCCTAGTTCTGGTCTCCCATTATCTGAGTTTGTACTTCCCACCTTTTTCCCTATCCATTTTCTGTCATTAACCTCTCATATATTTAAATTTTTGTAACTGAAGGATATAACGCTAACAAATTGCCACTTGGTAAGATAAGCAAGTCCACAATTTCAAAGGTAAAAGTAGTATCTGTTTGGTCTCATTTCTGTAAATAATAGTTTTGTTGTGATATCACATAATAGTCTCTCTTCGATATATATAGGGTTATGAAGTGTTGAAGAGAATATCAGAGGTGATTGAGCGGTTTGATAGACAGAGGCTTGAGGAACTGAGTGGGTATGCTTTTTGTTAATTGCTAGAGTTGATTATATAACTGTTTTGCACAAAGAGATTAGATTTGAACTAGTCTAACGTAGTGTCATTATTGATGCAGAGAGTTCTATACTGTGATACCACATGATTTTGGTTTTAAGAAAATGAGTAAGTACATATGCATTTTATACTGTGCTTAAGTTTAAGATAAAGATATTCACTAACGTCCGAATTCTGAGTTGTAACAGGTCAGTTTGTTATCGACACTCCTCAAAAGTTGAAACAGAAAATAGAAATGGTAACTCTTTGTACTGTTTCTTTCCTACTTGACTAGTTTTGGTCTTCAGAAATTAATGGTTGAGTGCTACATGTTTTTTGTTGTATTTAATATATCACTTTACAATGTAAGGTTGAAGCATTAGGTGAAATTGAACTTGCTACAAAGTTGTTGTCGGTCGACCCAGGATTGAAGGTAAGTCAGTCAGTCTATGTGTTTTGGAGGCATGAAAGTCAGTCAGTATAGTTCTCTGATGACATGACATTTTTTTTTTTTTGCAATGGCTGTAGGATGATCCTTTATATTATCACTACCAGCAACTTAATTGTGGTTTGACGCCAGTAGGAGCCGATTCAGAAGAGTTCTCTATGGTAATTTTTTGGTTTGTGAACTTTGCACAATCATGAGTACTTCGACATGTTTGTGTTTTAAACCTTTTGGTGTCTACTCCTTAAAACCAAAATCAGGTTGCCAGCTACATGGAGAACACTCATGCAAAAACGCATTCGGGATACACAGTTGAGATTGCTCAACTATTTAGAGCTTCAAGAGGTGTTGAAGCTGAAAGATTCCAACAGGTATGCTATGGGATTTCAAGCCTGTTAGTACTGTACACATTAATCTAATTTCTTAATTTGGCACTGAGACTTAAATTTTTCCTGTTAGTACTGTACACGTTAATCTAATTTATTAATTTTGCACTGAGACTTAAATTTTTCTTGGTAGTTTTCAAATTCGAAGAACAGGATGCTACTCTGGCATGGGTCACGTCTCACTAACTGGGCCGGGATTTTATCTCAAGGTAACAAGTTTCTCTGTTTTTCATTTTGCTGTCTCTAAGTGTCTCCTTTTTGTCTTCTTTGTTGGAGGATTTTCAATTGCATACTGAATTAAACTTCTATGAGGCACCAAACAGGTCTCCGGATAGCTCCTCCTGAAGCGCCTGTAACTGGTTACATGTTTGGTAAAGGGGTTTACTTTGCTGATATGTTCTCCAAGAGCGCGAACTATTGCTATGCTAACCACGGTGCTAATGATGGCGTTCTACTCCTCTGTGAGGTATATATACTCTCTATTGCTCATTTCAAACGGAAATCAACCAAACTCCTGTTTATCAAGAGGACCTCTTTATCGCATTCAACATATCTCGGTTTATGGCTTCTAATGATATATATTTCTCTAGGTTGCTTTGGGAGACATGAATGAACTCCTATATTCAGATTATAACGCGGATAATTTACCCCCGGGGAAGCTAAGGTACACGGATAATCTCTTTCATATTTCACACAAGTTCCTTATATCCCAAAACACAAAGAATTTTATGAGTTACGGTTATTGTACTGTACTTATATGAACCCTGATATTATAATTGACTGATGGTTGCAGCACAAAAGGTGTGGGGAAAACAGCACCAAACCCATCCGAGTCTCAAACACTAGAAGACGGTGTTGTTGTTCCACTTGGCAAACCAGTGGAACGTTCATGCCCCAAGGTTGTGCTTTGCTTCAACACATTCACAAACTCTAACTCTCCCAAAAGAAAGCCAAATCTAATACATTTGTTTTTGCAGGGGATGTTGTTGTACAACGAATATATAGTGTACAATGTGGAACAAATCAAGATGCGTTATGTGATCCAAGTCAAATTCAACTACAAGCGCTAACACTTGTGTATATTTTTTGGACATCAACAACTAATTACCAAAATCCCAACAATTGTTATTTCTTACAAATATTCGAGTAGCTTTTATAATTGGCTTGGGATTTTTACCCAATGATTTATTTATTTTTCCCCACTTCTTTAAGTTTTTGACGAAAAAACGGTTTGCTCTTATATTTTTCAATAAAACCGGAATTCATGTCGAATTATATCCGGTTTAGTTGGTATATGTATATTTTATACCCAATCATTGGGATTTTGTTGTACTGCTTTTTCAAACTCCCTAATCTAATTTTGACGAAAAATGGTTTAATCGTTTATCGGTCAGCAAAACCACAAACCATGCTGAATTTTATCCGGTTTAGTTGGTATATGGTTGAGAAATCATGGTTTAAAAATATATATATTCAATTATTTACTTTCCTTTTTCTTGTTAAAACAAGTTTACTCTGAAACTCGATTTGATTAGTATTTAATAGAAAGAGAAACCCTACGAAAAATCTCAACCAGAGTTTGTGCAAAAGAAAGACAAGAGGCAGCCATGGGAGAAAAGAGGAGATCTACTTCGAAAGACCTAGCTAAGAATAAAAAGCGGAAAGGTCCTCACTTGCCTAACTCTATACTGAAGACTATTGCCAATGAGAAGCGTCCTTTGAACTCTGACGAAGAAGACGACGAGATTGATTCCGATGACGCAAACGTCGATTTGTATGAGTACGAAGAAGGTGTACCTGAGGAAGAGTCCAGGAAGAACAATCGCTACGACCGCGTCGATAACTACGAATACGAGCTTCCTGAAGATTTCGAGGTTTCTTTCTTTCTCTTCGCGAATACGCCGCCGCCACCACTCTGTGGAATTGCAAGTTTTTAACTTTAGTGATAAGAAGACGAGATGAATTTGGGGTTTTGGAGTTTAGTTTGTAGGTCAATTAGGGTTTTTGTTTTTGGGAATTTGCTTAAGCAATAACGCGATAACCATTGGTGCATTGAAATTGAGATTTTAAAAAGTTCTTAATTGATAGAATGGTAATGAGAGTACTACTTAAGATCTGGATTTGGCAGTTGTTTTTCCTTGGTATGTGTATGTCTTACTGATAAAATTGTCTATATATCAATATAGGATGAAAATGTGGAGTCAGATGATGATGACGATGGTGGGAACAGCGACAATGAGGAAGGTGAAGGTGATGATGATAGACACACACGGATGTTGCAGTCTCTCACTGGAATGCCAAGTGCAGCCTTTCAAGGTAAAGACTGAGACTTTCTTCTCAGATTTTCCCTTTTATCTTCAGCTGTGTATATTAATAACATCCTATGTTTTCTTTTTTTCAGGAGAGAGTAAGAGAAAACCTGTACTCTATACTGAAGCGTATCCAGAGTCTGAGTTCAATCCTACCCGTGATGTTCTGGAGGGTAGAGGCCTCCTCACAGTTGAAGACCTTTTAGCGCCTCTTCAAGGAAAACCTGGGTATAACGACCTAAATAAGAGGATCTCCCGGATGCAGAAAGATACTCAAGCTGTTGTTCATGCTCCTCTGCCAAAGCCAGAACGAGAAAGACTGGAACGGAAAGCTGTGAAAGGACTTGTTGACAAGGAGTTTAGTAAGTGGGTGCATCAGGTCAAGAGGAATAGGGAGGCACCAACTGTTTACTTCAACCAAGATGTCAATCTTGGGTACTCTACAGTTGGCGCAATAGCATCAGAATTTCAACCCAGGACTGAATTTGAGAAGAAAATGGCTTCTGTACTCAATGATAATGAGCTTGGGGAGGCTCACAAAGAAGATGGCACTAAGCTTCTTGAATTGAACGAGGCAAGTTCTGTGATCTAGTTCTTTCCTGCACACAGCTTATTTAACTTATAGAATGATCTGGCATGTGGCTGCATTGTAGATAAGTTTATATGAATTTCTAATGTAACTTTTTGGATTTTACTTTTGATCTGGCAGGTGTCGATGGAAGACCACATCAAGTACCGTAACCACATTGCCAAGATGCGGAGCCTGCTCTTCCGCCATGAGCTGAAAAGTAAACGTATCAAGAAGATTAAGTCTAAAACTTATCATCGCCTGAAAGGCAAAGACCTGAGGAAATCGGCAATGGGAGCACTAATGGACCCAGAAATGGCTAAAGAAGAGGCTATGAAGCAGGAGGCTAGACGAGTAGAGGTTCTCTAAAATTTCTTCTAACTGCACTAAATTTCACGTCAAGACACTGTCAAGTAGTAAATAGTCGTTTTTTGTGCTTATGCAGGAACGGATGACGTTGAAGCACAAAAACACCGGAAAATGGGCCAAACGCATGTTAAGCCGTGGACTGAATGTGAGATACGATGGAACTCGGGCAGCTATATCTGAACAACTTCAGATAAATGCTACTTTGTCTAGAAAGATGAACTCCACAAACGATGGAAGTAGCAGTGATGAGAGCGACGATGAGGAAGAGTTGAATGATGGTTCAGATCAGGATACTCCTTCTAAATTGATAGCAAAGGCCAGGGAGAAGACACTGAAAACTGTGGAAGATGATGAAGTACCCAATTCTGGTCTTCTTTCATTACCTTTCATGGTAATTCTTGCTTTGCTTTCTCAAAACATTTTTGATATTCTTTTACCTGGTTTTCCTTCATTCGCTAAACTAAGTCTAATGTTTTTGGCTTGATTAGTCTCGTGCTATGAAAAAGAAAAACGAGGAAGCTAATGAAGAAGCTAAACGTGCACTTGAGGAGTATGAAGAGTGGGAGAATACTGGTGGAGAAGAAAATTCTAAAAAGTCTGCTGATGTTAGTGGTAGAAGAGTATTTGGTGCCACTGCTAAGGTCGAAGCTCCAAAAGAGTCTAAAAGGGACTCAGACAATTTTTATGACAACAGTGATAGTGACAATGATATGGAAGGCATAGAAAATAATGACTCAGGGGATGTTAGAGATACGGCTTCACCTGCTAAAAAAGCTGGAGCCATAACAGAGGTATCATGGTTTTTCTCATTCTGTTATACATAATGCTTCTCTCTTTTCTCCTTTTCAAATCCCTGATATCAATTATTTTGTTTGATTTTTTTTTTTCCCTATAAGTTCGATGATGTTCAAAATCCAGCTTCTAAGACAACTTTTGATGTTGCCTTATTTGCGGCAGGCTCTTGGAAGAAGGTTTGCTTTGGCAATTTTCAAATTAGACTTCGTTTCTGTTTGTGGTATCTTTGATTAACTTCTTTTCTATGTTGTGTAGATGAAAGGCTGTCAAAATGCAGAACCCAAAAACCCTCCAAAGTCTCATGGCCCAATTTCAAAGGGACAAGATAAAAAGGTTTCAATTCTTAAAACTTAACAAAACTTTTCTGTTTTATCCTTTTGTTCTGCTTACTTAAGTGTGTTTTTATTAAAATTATCAAAGGAATCGAGAGATGAAGAAAGTGAAGATTCTGAGAGTGAAGCAGAACAAATGGTTGATGGGATTTTAACATCTACTTCAAAGGAAACCTATGAAATTCCTTCTCAAGCAGAGCTTATACAACGTGCTTTTGCTGGTGATGATGTTGTAGATGAATTTGAGAAGGATAAGCAAGAGGTTCTAAATCAGGAAGTTCCTGAACCGGAAAAACCGGTTCTAGTACCTGGTTGGGGACAATGGACCAATATCCAAAACAAGAGAGGTTTACCTTCATGGATGGTTAGAGAACATGAAGATGCAAATAAAAAGAGAGAGCAAGATCTCAAAACAAGGAAAGATGCTCGTCTCAAACATGTTATCATATCAGAAAAAGTAGATAAAAAGGTCAGGTCTCGCTTGATATCCCAATCCTTCTGTTTGTATAATCCCTTCTTGTGCTAACATTATCTGTTTTGACAGGCTGACAAACTACATACAAAGACTCTACCTTTCCCATATACATCTAAGGAAGTTTTCGAACACAGCATGCGCATGCCTATAGGACCCGAGTTTAATCCTGCTACTATTGTTGGAGCACTAAACCGACCAGAGGTTCCTTTTTATTTATTTGTTAAACTCATAAGTGCCCATGACTCAAATTGTTACATCTATTTTGACCTTGTGGGAATAACTTTGTGCGTAGGTTGTGAAAAAAGCTGGTGTGATAATTAAGCCGGTCAAATTTGAGGAAGTGAATCCCAACGAGAAGGTAGATGACGAACACCATCGAAGCAATCGAAAACAAAAACCCAAAAATCGCAGTAAAACTGGTAAAGGTCCAAGCAAAAGACCAAAGCTTAATTAGCTCCAAGATTTTTGTATTCTCAAACTTGTTTAGACCCAAATTTTGATCCGAAAGAGAAAATGTTTTGCTTTGTAATCTGTCTTATTTATAAAAGAATACGTTTTGTTTGCTTCATTAGAGTTCTTCAAATCCTTGTTCATCTCCATCTTCTTCCACTCTTTGAAATTCTCGTCTCCATGTTTCCATCTGCAAGATTTTGACAATTAATTGAGATATTAAGTAATAATGTAGAGATCATGTGATATTTACCTGATCATCTGAGAACTTGAGCTGTTGTGCGATAAATAGAACGGAGTCATGGTTTACTACTGGTGAATGTAAAACAACGCCTAAACTCACAGCAATCTCTTCATAGTTAACAATTTTCACCCTAAAACCATTGCTCATGAACAGTTTTTCCATCCACTTTGTCAAATCTGGCTGCACTCAACACCGCCATAAGGAATGATACTTTTAAGGAAGTTCAAAGATGGTTAAGATATGAAAGTGACCTGGAGTGTAATATTTGTAGGAAATTCTCCAATTAGATAGCATTCATTCATGGCCAAGCTACTAATGGCAGATAGAATAGCTTCAAATCCTGATTGTGACTCAAGAGGTAAGCCCTGTTATGAATAGAATCAATCATTATAGCATATAACACTCATGTAAATTACATGGTAGGAGGGAGATTTAACGAAAAACACATATCACCTGCAGTGCCCATATACTCGGCCGATTCCCACTAAACCCTTTTGAGCGTAAGTGTTGCTCTATGTTCCCTGGTTCCACGGGTATATGAAAGAATAAGCAACCTTTAGGAATCCTAGCTCCCACACCTGAATTAATAAGAGGAAACAACATTGAAACATTGAACCATGGAATATATGTTTAACAATCCCAAACAAAACTAGGGAGCATCTGAGTCCCAGGAAACTAAGTATGATTAAAAGCGAACAAGCCATGTTCTCTTGTAGTAAATAACCAAATATCTCAGAGAAACAAAATGGATGCTTCAAAGCAAAGCAAATCACAAACCTTGAAGCTTGTCAGATGCAATTTCAAAAACCTTTTCTGGTGATACATCAAAGATCATAGTCGAAGTTGGCCAATTAAGCCTATAAGGTCGAGTATCCATGCCATCTGTGAACAAGACAACCTGCAAAGATGTGATATACATTGTATAATTCTAAAGAGAGCTTGAAATCAAAATCATGCTTGAGAACGACACAAGAAGCAGGTAAAGTAACCTGCTTTAGCCCATCAATGCGTTTAGCTATTTCTAACAACTTGTCATCGATAAACTTTGTTGCAAGACAGTAATGTTGTTGTTCATGGATGTCCAATTCCTTCTTTGCGTAAGGAGGTAAGAAGCAAGCGGCATAAGGGTCGATGACGAGAGGCGCTGCGTGTAGAAATTAGAAACCTTTTAGTCAAATTTCTTAAAGAAACAATTTGATCAAAGCTATATCGGTATGTGTTCGACGAAATGCCTAAGAAAAGGTCAAGACACAAACATTAGCAATATCGAAGGTAATTTCGGGAGAATCCTATAGAAGTTGAAAATTGAAGTCTATTAGTAGAAAACGAGAGAGATGGCTTGCCTGTTCGATTGGTTTCTCTCAGACGAAGAGAAGCTGAATCTAGAGCTGATTGAATCAAAGGGTCGTTCTCTTCCCTGCGCTCTGCTCTCACCAAACGAACGGCGGACGTCGGAGTCCGACAGCGACGGAGTGCGGTGGCCGGAAAGTGCAGAGGAGAAGGAACACATAGACTCTGCATCCGTAATAATGTCGTTGACTTTGGATGGCGATGGAAGAAGCTAAACACCTCTGATTGAGAAGGAGGGTTCAAATACATAGTAAATTGTAGTTGACCATAATTAGTATTTTGTCAGGAAGCTACTACGTCTCCGTTTCAGTATGGAGAACCACTTTATGCTTAGTTGATCATAGTTCAAATATGCTTCTCATTGTAAATTCTTATTTTGGAAGAGACATCGACATGCCCATCTCTACAACATTTTCAATTCTTGGTCGACATATTTGTTCTCTCTTACTATAGTCCATAGTGGTTAAGATATGTCTATTTATGCATCATTAATTAATTTATTGTTATTATTAGTTAGATGGATCTATGTTATTAATAGTTAGTATCGATATGCCTATCTTCACCCTATGTTCAGTTTAAGTGAACGTAAATTTGTATATCTTAAAGCATGGTCGTCTAAATGTATCAACTATCCCGCAACAATACACATAATGTAAAATTTGAAGTTTGTTTCTATGAAATTATATGACTTAACTAAAAATAATCACAAGCAATAAAAAAAAAGGTGTGTTGGCAAACTAGTACGTTTTTGAAACATAATTATAAAGATAGTACATTTACTATTCACAATTAGCAAAATAGTACAATTTTACTATTTCAGATATCTGTACAGACAGACAACTGTATAGTAACATATCATTGTACATCAAATATTTGTACAAAGAAAAACAACTACATATAAACATATTTACACATAAACAAATATACATATATAGACCAGAAAATATCTGTACACGTACAATTATACGTATATATAGACCGCTGTACGGAAAATTTTCCGTATATCGACACACAACTGTACATAAGGATAGCTGGACGTATCAAAATTTATTTGAAAAATATTTGAAATTATATTTAAAAAAATGCATATCAAATTATAGAGAAAAAAATATAGATTTTTATGTAATTGAAATTTTATAGAAAACAAATATATTTTGATGAATATTTTTAGTTATTAGATTTAAGGGGGTTTTTAATAGGTTCTAAATAGTGTCCAAATAGTAAAAATGTATTAGTTTGCTAATAATGAATAGTAAATGTACTACTTCTACAATTATGTTTCAAAAATATACTAAAAACCCAATTAATTCTAAAAAAAACCTATAACTTTTGTGACTTATCTCTGTTTTAGGACGATATGTCGCTGTCTATAAACATTTAAAAATCTCAGCCTCTGAGTAAACACTACTAATACAAAAGGCACTTGATACATATTATACTTCGATGACCATACACTTTGAAATTTCTCCTTTTAAATGACTTGGTACATCAACCACTTCTACTTTAATTTGCATGCAACATCATTAAGAAATAAGAATAAACTGGTACATACAATATTCTACGTAAACATGGTCCTCTATATTTTGTAGATAATTGCTTTATAGCTAGAAACGTCATGATATACGAAAATCATCTACCGCTGGAGAGTACAGAATAAGCAACTGAAGATCCAGTGGTAAACATGCCTGACTCATTAAATCCATGGTTGGTTCCCAACATGATCCCACTCCCACGTAAGTCTACCGGCGACAGTTCTGGTAACGTTGAATCTCCCCTTAGATATTGTAGCACGTGTCTCATAGTTGGTCTAGCTAGTGGGTCAGCGTGAGAGCACAACAAACCTAGCTTCAAAACCATTTCGATCTCTCCTTGGTTATACTCGGAGCCTAGATTCTGATCCGTAGCATTCAAGATGTTTCCCTCCATCCAGAACCCAAAAACCCAATCCACAAGTACGACCCTTTCACCACTTACGTGATTAATCTCGATAGGACGTCTACCGCACGCCACTTCTAGCAGGAGCACCCCAAACGCAAAAACATCAGTACTGGTCGTGGCCCGTCCTGTCCTGATGTGATCGGGGGCTAGGTATCCCCACGTTCCAACTATGTGCGTTGTCTGAGGATCAGACCCGTGATCACACAACTGAGCTAAACCGAAGTCACCAAGCCTCCCATTGAGCTCCGCGTCTAATAAGACATTACTGGCTTTGACGTCGCGGTGAATCACCACTTGTTCCCATTCCTCATGGAGGTAGAACAAGGCAGAGGCCACACCATTAATGACTTTAAACCTCTGTTTCCAATCGAGGGTTACCTCTGGACTGTTGTACAAATACTTGTCTAAGCTTCCATTGGGCATGTAATCGTACACCAGAAGAAGCTCATCTCTCCGGCGGCAATATCCCAAGAGAGGGACTAAGTTCCGGTGACTCATCTGTCCAATACTAACGATCTCAGCTACAAACTCTTTCAACCCTTGTCTGGACTCGTTGGAGACTCTTTTCACGGCGATGTCCTTCTTTGTCTTGGGCATTAGGCCTCTGTAAACCCTCCCGAAGCCGCCTGATCCAAGAAGGTTCTTATCCTTGAACCCTTTGGTGGCGTAGTACAAGTCCTTGAACTTTAATCTGTTCTTCTCGAACTCTGTTTCCCAATCTTCGAGCTCCTCAGCAAACTTTATCCTCCTCCTCACGATAAAGCGCACGAGGAAGATAATAAGCAAGAGAGAAATCAACATGACAGAAATCAACGGCACCCAGTTCCGGTAGAAGCTTTTGACTCTCGTGGGTTTTGAATCCAATACAGGCAACTCCGGAAGTTTCGATAAGGCCAATGGCTGAGCTTCCCCGTTCACCCGAAAACTCCACCCAAGAACGAAATGTTCGGACACAATATTACCAGTCGCAGACGAGAAACCTACGTACATATCTTGCAAAAGAACCGACGACAGGTCTCTGACGATAGAAACAAGTGGTGTTCTAGGTTTATTCTTTTTGAAAGGAGCCATCGTCACATCGATTCGATTGGTATGACAATCGTAGTCGATCCAAACCTGCATACGTTTACTACTGATCAAAGTAAGATTATTAAACTGATCAGCTTTCTCGTTCCAGTACCCAGCAGGCGAAGTTTTAACCGAGTTCAAGCTGTTGATATCGATCCCAACATGGTTATTGTCCGTTTCATTGAACTCGATATTCATAATCGTGTCAAACTCGACAGCGAATACATGATTACTATCCTTACCGTTGTTTGAGACATTAAAGAGACCAAGGTATTGTAAGGGGCTGGCAAATGGGAGGCTAGGGCTAGGAGCAACGACAAAGGCCATGCCGTGGGTGCCAACAAGGGGGAGCTGAGAGTGAATAGCCAGCACAAAGGTAGTGGTGAAAGACGAGACGGTGCCGCTTGGAGAATCTTTGAACCGGATCGGTTTGGTAAAGAAGGCGTGACCGGTGCTCTGCACGGTTGTGTTGGTTAGCATCAAGAGACCTTTGGGTGTAATGGTGGCAATCCCTTGGATGGATATGTCTGTCGGTGGAGGACGGAAGCCATTGTACGTGAAGTGGACTATTTGGGAAGAGGACATTAGGGATTGACAAAAGAAGCTTAAGAAGAAGATGGTGAAGAGCTTGATGATGAAGAACATGGTGAAGAGGTTTTATTTTTGCTGGTTTTTGGTTTAGGTGTTTGATCAGTTTGTAAAGACAATATATAGAAAGTGTACTCAAAGAGTGTGGAAAAGTCGTTTTTGTTTATTGGTCAAGGGAAAAGTCGTTTCGGGTTAACCTATATAAGAGGTCACATGTGGTAGAGACTCACGAAGACGAGTGACCGAATCATATATAGCGACGGGAAAATAAAGGTTTTAATTTGTAATGTTGTGGTGCAATGTGTGTTTGTCTCTGGTGTAACTTGTATCTTGTCCTCAATACCGTCGTTTTCTACCACCACAACACCTTTTATGGTCTTTGTTTAGAACTTGTTAGATTCGGCCATATGTTTTAGAGACAACTTGGTAAGAGGAATCATTAGGCCATAACCTTCATTAAACCAAAACAGCGATACTGTATATTATTATTGGTTTGACGACTGGCTGACATGTTCTGCCAAATCGTATAAGCTCGACGATTATATTAGACCGATTTGGTTTCGTTAAAAAGGATTAGTCTTCTCATTCATTGGTCGTTGTAACATTTACCTATAAATCTCTTATAATGTCAATAACTAAATACTACTAGAAGAAGCTTTGATTTGGCCATATTGTGATACAATACGACGTGTATGGTGTATCATCGTCTCAGTACGTGTAACAAGTGAAGCTGATAACATAGTAAACCGAAAGCCAGAACTAAATCTATTTTCCACGTTTCTCTTACAATGCTAGTTGTTTACTAGTAACATGTATGCTGTTTACTAGTATTTGTTTTTCATATCTCTCCTGTTTAAGAAAAGATAACCGAAAATAAATGTAAAATGGAAATTGCACTTAATAAGCTTTGAGATTTTTCGGTTTTGATCAGAAACACAGCTGTGGTATTTATAACCGGACCTATCTATCTTTTCATCTTTTGTTTGTTTGAACAAAACCATTTTTTTTTTTTTGGTGGGAATTGAACAAAACCATTTTGTGGTATAAGAAGAAGTCTGTCTTTTTTTTTATCATTTATTTTGGTTTTAATTTGGACCACACACTCGTTACTCTCATCTCATGTCTCTTCTTCTCTAAATTGTTCATCCTCTTCACGACGGCATTCAATTAGCACAAGGACAGTCATAACTAAGTCAAAGAGTCAAAGTCTTTCTTTTAATTTCAATCATCTCTTTTCCACATACAGTATCCTCTATTGCTAGTTGTTTATTTCTTTTTAAGTAAAAAATAAAAAACTTAACATAAAATAAAAGGGAGGTTATATACATGTTCTCAATTCGACTATGTCAAGTTTGAGACACATATATATTGTATACAAGTTGGTTGAGGCCCTTTTAATTTGTGTTTGGAAACAAACTTTACATCTGTCCAAAGGATAAAAAAAAAAAAAAAATTGCATCTGTCAAGTTTGAAAAAAAAATTTTTTGCATCCATATTGTGTGGACTGTGAAGATTTTTGATAATTGTGAAGATTGATTTTGTCTTCAGAGCTAAATGAGTCTTGAAGTAAAAGTGGTTTGAATTTTGTTTTCTATGAAATTATACGATTTCATTAATAAGTACAAACAACAAAAAAAACCTATTCGTAGTTTTGTGACTTATGTGTGGTTCAAAACTGTAAGTAGACTCTTATATTATTAGTCTTTGTCTATCCCCATATTTAGAGACACATTATTTTGGCTGCTTAACATATTCTTTCAAACCATATGTATATACAACAGAGACCAAAAGATTATAGATCAAATTGGCTCCCTAGCTCAAACAGAGTGGTCTTTTCCATGTAGTTTTGTCACATTACAATTGATGCCATGCATATATATAAGGACCTGCTCCTTTAGTCTCTATTCTATTTGCAATCCCTTATCACTCATCAATCACCTCTTTGTTAAATGCAACATCATTACTAGTGAATTGGTCTTCCAAGCTGCTAGTCCATAGAGTTTCACTTATTCCTACACTGAAATATGTCAACATTTTCCCCTATCTCGTGCATCTAAAACAACCCAATTTTTTTTCAACAAATATTACTTGTCAATACCGTTATGTAATGTAAAACAACACAAAACACTTAGTACAAATATTTGTCTAATATAGTACTTGCCTAGACCGTTATGTAATGTGAAGACAACAAAAAAAACATTTTGATATTCGAAAATCACCTCCCGCCAGAAAGTACTGAATAGGCAGTTGAAGATCTACTGGTAAACATACATGACGACTCACTGAATCCATGGTTCATCCCCAACATTTTCTCACTCTCACCCAAGTCCAATAGCGATAAATCTGGTAACATTGCATCTCCCCTTAGATATTGTAGCACTTGTCTCATTGTTGGTCTAGTCTGTGGGTCAGCGTGAGAGCACAACAAACCTAGTTTCAGAACCATTTCGACTTCTCTCTGGTCATACTCGGACCCTAGATTCGGATCCCTAGCATCCAAGATGTTTCCCCTTATCCAAAACCCATAAACTAATTCCACGAGCAGGACTGTCTCATCACTCGAGTTTACAATCTCAATAAGACGTCTACCGCACGCCACTTCTAGTAGGAGCACCCCGAACGCAAAAACATCAGTAGCGGTAGTGGCCCGTCCTGTCCTAACATGATCAGGGGCTAGGTATCCCCAAGTTCCAACAACTCGAGTGGTTTGAGGATCTGATCCGTGATCGCACAGTCGGGCTAAACCAAAATCCCCGACTCTCCCGTTGAGCTCCGCGTCTAACAAGACGTTACTTGCTTTGATGTCGCGGTGAATCACCACTTGCTCCCATTCCTCGTGGAGATAGAACAAGGCAGAGGCCACGCCTTTAATAACTTTAAACCTCTGTCTCCAATCGAGGGTTACTATTGAACTGTTGTACAAATACTTGTCTAAGCTTCCATTGGGCATGTAATCATACACCAGAAGAAGCTCATCTCTCCGGCGGCAATATCCCAAAAGAGGAACTAAGTTCCGGTGACTCATCTGTCTAATACTAACGATCTCAGCCACAAACTCTTTCAACCCTTGTCTGGACTCGTTCGAGACTCTTTTCACGGCGATCTCCTTTTTCGTCTTCGGCAAGAAACTGAAAGTGCAAGAGCTATTGATATGTATGGAAACTGAGACACAAACTGAGACAGGGGTTTCTTCAAAAACAAAACTTCTTTATTAGAGAATCTGTTTAGTAAACTTACAAGTTTCACTCAAACAATTATCTAATCTCTCACGTTCATGGATCTATACACAATCCAAGAATCTCTCAAGACAAACCCCATAGCCCCTTAAGCGTTATGCTTTCTTACAAGAAACCACACAACCTTAATGCCTAAGAATTCTCTTGCTCTTTTGTGCTAACCTCTACAAAGGCTTAACACCCCTATTTATACACAATAGGTCGTGGCCATACAAGCCTAATTTCCTATTCTAATTCTAATAGGAATTGCCAAATCTCTTGTGAATTTCCTTTTCCTTTATGGAATAGGAAATCCCTCTTCATGTTTCCTTTTCTACTTAAAAGGAAACTCTTCAAGCTTCTAGACTCCTCTCCAAGCTTCTAGTCTTCATAACCTTCTTACTAAATCTTGGATTAACCGTCATATATGATTTCCTTATTTCAGCTCTTCTTCGTTGAACTACTTCATGTAGTACTGAACTAGTACATACACTATGTCAACAGCTTCATCTTCATTCTTCATCTTCCATATATGTCGTTTTCTTTATCTCCTCATCTTGATTTAAAACTCACTTAAGAATACATCAACAGAAACCTCTGTAAACCCTCCCAAACCCGCCTGATCCAAGAAGATTCTTATCCTTGAATCCCTTGGTGGCGTAGTACAAGTCCTTGAACCTTAGTCGGTTCTTCCCAAACTCTGTTTCCCAATCTTCGAGCTCCTCTGCGAACTTTCTCCTCCTCCTCACGATGAAGCGAACAAGGAAAATAATAAGCAAAAGAGGAATCAATAAGAGAGAGATCAACGGCATCGAGTTCTTCAAGAAGCCGTAGACTCCCGAGGATTTTGAATCCCACACAGGTAACTTCGGAAGTTTCGCTAAGGCCAATGGCTGAGCTTTCCCCTCCAGCCGGAAACTCCATCCAAGAACAAAATGTTCTGACAACATAGAACCGGTCGCAGAAGAGAAACCTACGTACATATCTTGCAAAAGAACCGAAGACAGATCTCTGACGATAGAAACAAGTGGTTTTCTAGGTTTATTCTCGTTGAAAGGAGCCATAGTTACATCGATTCGATGGGTATGACCATCGTAATCGACCCAAACCTGCATACGACTAATCAAAGTGAGATTGTTAAACTGATCTTTCTCGTCCCAGTACCCAGCAGGCGAGCTTTTCACCGAGTTCAAGCTGTTAATATCGATTCCCACATGGTTATTGTCTATATCATTGAGCTCGATGCTCACAATCGTGTCAAGTTCGACAGCGAATATGTGATCATCATCGTTACCGTTGTTTTTGACGTTCAAGAGGCCGAGGTATTGGAAGGGACTGCCGAAGGGGAGGGTGGAGTTAGGAGCAACAACAAAGGCCATGCCGCCGCTGCTAAGTGTTGGGATCTCAGAGTGGATAGCGAAGACAAAGGTTGTGGAGAAGGACGAGACAGTGCCAGTTGGAGAATCTTTGAAACGGATTGGTTTGGTGTAGAAGGCGTGACCTGTTCTCTGCATGCTTATGTTGGTTAGCTTCAAGAGACCGTTAGGTGTGATGGTGGCAATACCTTCGATGGATATGTTAGTCAGTGGAGGATGGAAGCCATTGTAAGTGAAGTCGAGAGTTTGGGAAGAGGACTGAAGAAGTAGGCTGAAGAAGAAGACGATGGGGAGGAACTTAAGGAACATGGCTTGGCTTTGTAATTCTTTCTTCTCTGTTTTTTCTTCTTATGGCTTTGGTTTTAGTCTTTAGAGAAGAGAGAAACCACGACTATATATGGTGTGAAGAGGGTTTGGAAAATTCGTATGTTCTTTTGGGTGGGTCAATGGAAAAGTCGTCGTCATGGTTCCTTGTGATATGTGTGTTGAGTTTATTGTGATACCACACAAAGTTTAATGAGTTTTCAGTTCAAAATGATAGTAATAGATTGGCTTTTTGTATATATTGTGTTTGATCCTTTCACACATTTTGACGACTAGTCTATAAAGAACGTGGAAAACTCAAAAAAGAAAAAAGTTGATTTTTCCTCCTGATAAATATATTTTTCTCTTATTTTCTGTGATTGCCCAAAGACTTATGATTAACATATCATTGGTTGTTATTTTGAAAACATTCCAATTTTCAAACTTAAATAATTCAGTAAACTATAAATTGTATAAATTTCTAATTATATGTGTATACTCAGATAGTGTGGAAAAGTAGTGTTCTTTTGTCAAAGGAAAAGTCTTTTATCTTTAACCCGATTGGTAGTGTTGTCAAAGTGTTCTAAGAAAGGTCCTCGTCTTTAACTCGATCCATTGATGATGAAGAGAATAAATATTCATTCATCGTCAAGAGAAAATTCATGGTACAGTAAAACCTCTATAAATTAATACTCGATAAATTAATAATCTCTATAAATTAATAAATTTCTCCGGTCCCAAGTTGGGACCAGTGTAATTTTAGACATATTTCGATAAAATAATAAGATAATAATTTTTTTGAAAATCCTTTGTAAATATATGGTCCCAATAATATTATAAATTAATAATTAGGTAAATTTTTCAAAATATATGTATATATAGACACATTAGTTTTTGTTAGAGTTTATTTCTAATATTTTACTATATCAAAAATTGTTAGCATTATCTTTCAAGACATAATAATTATTATTTTCTTTTTAATTGATTATATAAAATACTAATTATCATGATTAAATCTCAGTTTTAAATATTTTTCTGAAAAAACTTTCAAACTAGGAAAATCTCTCTATAAATTAATAATTATTAATTTATCGATAAATTAATACCTCTATAAATTAATAGATTTTCATGGTCCCAACATTATTAATTTATAGAGGTTTTACTGTAATTTCGTAGCTTAATTGTTTGTACTAATTATTCATGTAAATATGTAATTTCATTTTTTAAAATAAATAATTCAGGGTCAATGGTGACCCCCGGATTATGTTTACTCTTGGCTACTAATCTTTTCGCCACATAATACAAAAGACTATAAACCAATTTTGGTATTTTCATTGATTGTTGTAACATTAAGTCACTACCTATGTGAACCTGTTCCATGTCTCCAGAAAATTTACTTGAGGAGAGCGCTCTATATTTTCAGGAGTCAAAATGCATATAAAACCTGCAAAGTTTCTCCAACAAGACTTCTTGCCTTGTGTATGCGAATCATCATTAGCGCGGATGAGCTGATCGTATTTCAACCAGACCGGAAAAGCTTCCATATTAACCAGAGGTCAGGGTTGGTTTCGAATTGAATGGTAATGTCCATCTCATATTAAAACCTGCTCCCCCAATAGTCGGAAGTCCGACTTGGCTTCGATTGCATAGTAATGTGCTTCTTGAGTTCATCTCATGGAGTCAACAGTTTTGTAGTCATGTTGTCTTCTGCGGCGGCACCTGAACTGAGGTTTATTATCTGAGAATTTCGTATCACCAGCCATCCCCATTGTTGAATCTGTATCTGCTTCAAATCCAAAACAATCATCAATCACATGCCAGACAAAGACCTAACAATGCTAAAACCAAATACCACAATGTATAAAACAAATCGTGTGTTGGCTTGGACTAGATTGATGTTTCACCATTTATATCATTCCCTAAACCCAAATATGACAACTTTCTAACAATTCCTATGTTCTGCTACATGACATCAGGCAAGACCATAATAGACAAGCAGAGCAAACTCAGAGTCGTTGATCAGAAAAAGTGGCAAACAACATCAAAGTTTCTATCTTTAATCTTAAAAACCAAGAATCTCAATAGCAAGTACCTCCCCAAAACAATGGCTTAACATCTTCTTCTTCATCATCGAACTCATCACCATAACCAAACTCAGCATCACCTCTGTAACCAGGTTCACTCCCATACCCAGACTCATTCCCCATCGGATCAATCCCAATGGCGAATCCGAATCCTCCAGAAGCTTCCTTCTCACCGCCGGAATCTCGCCGCTCTCTCCGTGAATTCCTCGCCGCCTCACTCACATCAGAACCCCAATTCGCTTCACCAAAAAGCTCTCCACTCGAATCTGTACCGACGGCGAAAGGCAAATCCGAGCAAGTCCCATGAGCTCCAATGGAGCAACATCTCCGAGTCCCACTCCGATCACTACTCCGACCAGACACCGATCTCGAGTTACGCCGCCGTCGCTTCCTCGCTACTAACCGGAAACTTCCTCTATTGCTGTAATTGGAAGCTGATAACGTCTTCCCACCATTGTCGTCGTCGGCGAGTGAGAGACGGCTCATAGCTTCGATGGAGAAAGAAGTGGATCGATCGGAGAAGCAAGGGCGTTTAGTAGTGGAGTGAAACCCATTGGTCTGCGGTGGATGGTCAGGTGAGTCTAGGGTTTTGGAGCGTTGAAATGGTCGCCATGAGAGGAGCTGTGAAGTGCAAGACTCAATTGAGCTTCGTGATGGCTCTAGATGTTTCTGAGACATTCTTTAAAGGTAAGAACTTTACTTACAGATCACAGAGAGAGAACGAATCAGATAAACCCTTTAGACAAATCTGAATTCGGGAATGGATCTGTGTGATTTTAAGTTCTTGGTGAAATCGAATTGTGGATTTGGAGTTGTTTGTTCTTTTGGTTGGGTTTAAGAGCTTTTGATTTTGCTTTCGTAATTGAACAAAGCAAGAAGCCAACTCATTGGGAAGATTACTATTTTTCCTGTGTTTTTTTTTTCTTGTATATATTATATTTTAATGAAGGTTTAGTGTTCAAATTTTTTTCAAAATTTCTAATAATCAGATAAAGATTTATACATGCAAAACTGTTTAATAATACATATTTAAACATTATAAAATGTAGGTGCTAGTAAATAGAAAATAATCATACTACAGTAATATTTTTATGTAGTCAACAAAATTTAAATCGACTCCTTTTAGACCATTGTTTTTTGTTTATTTCATTACCAAAACGGATCAAATTAAAGTCTAAACGTAATGTACTTACAGATCCTGTCGTAATTATTTTAAAGAAGGTGTCACGTGAGTCACGCGTGATGCTCTGTAGTCTCTGTGCTAGTATTAGGGGGGTGTATTCAAATCATGATTTGGAAGGATTTTGTGGAATTTATAATATTTGAGATTCTAGGAGATTTAAGTGAGTTTTTAAGGTATTATGGTGGATTTGTTATTGTTTCCTATTTTAAAAAAATGAAATTAGCTTGAGATTTGATGACATTTGGTGAGATTTTAAAAAGAATTTTGGGTGATTTTAAAAGATTATCACATGTTAAAAAAACAAAAGAAGGATATATGATGAACATGTTTAACGTCAAGAACAGATTCAAAACTAGTGATGATTGGGCTTTTGACATATTCTCAGGAGAAACAGATCAGAGAGACAATTAAAAAACCAACAAACTCAAATGATACATGTGTGCTATAGAGAGTTGAAACAGACCCTCCATTGTCGCTTGTGACCAATGTGGTGAAGAATGGACTGAAGCAGATTATGCATATATTTGTGTGAGAGGAGATAAAATAAGCAGATTATGACTAGCCTCCCGTTTATTACAGATAGTGAAACACAATCACAACAACATGAGAGACCATGAAAATTTTACCAAAACAAAAACGTTGTGCAATCACGAAACCTTCCACACATCATTATTCATATCAAATCCAGAAAAAGCTTTATTTCACCAAGTTAAAATAATTCAAATCGATCCAAACCGTCTAACACAAAAGATTCAATTGAAAAATCCAAAAATAATATAAAGATAAGTACTCATATTGCATCATGATTCCATATTCATAGCATCTGTCCACATATGTGTAGCTATTGATGCTCTCCAATTATTAGCAAGAACTCTTTGTTGATCTTGAGTACCTTGAAGCTCTTCATTTGCATTATTTTCAGCATCATCTCTTTCGTCAACACCGCTTTCTTCAACATCGTTTTCTTCTGGAAGAAACACATCCGAACGACATTCTTTACGAAGATAGTTATGTAAAACAACGCATGCAAGTACTAACTCCGCTTGCGTTTTATACGGAAAGGGTGGTGCATATTTGAAGATGAGAAATCTTGACTTGAAGATGCCGAAAATCCTCTCTATCACATTTCGTAAACTAGAATGACGATGATTGAATAACTCATTTTGATTTACGGGATCTTTTCCTTGTCCCCTAAAGTCTTGGAGATGATAGCGAGTACTTCGAAATGGAGCTAAAAAACTGCGACGATTGGCGAATCCACAATCAACTAAATAAAATTTTCCTGAAATTTCATAAAGCACACAAGTGATTAGATGAAATTGAATAACAAATTTTTTTTAATCATAATATAAATGACATACCTTCAGGAACTTTTAATTGGTTAGTGTTTCGTGTTAAAGCATCATGTAATACTTTTGAGTCATGAGCTGAACCTTCCCATCCACTAAGAACATATATAAATTCTAAATCAAAATTACATGCGGCCAAAACATTTTGCGATAATTGTCCTTTTCGGTTACGATAACTAGCTGTGTCTTTTCCAGCTACCATTGCAAGGATATGTGTTCCATCAATAGCACCCACACAATCCTTCAAAAAAATATGTATATATATTTTAAATATTTTGGAGTTACTTAAAAAAAAAGAGTAGAAGAAATCACATACCTTAAAGTAAGGATAAAACCGTGTACTGTCTTTTATTTTTGCGGGAACTGCAAGCCCGGGTTTC
>NW_006238918.1:15569452-15570607 GCF_000375325.1 Capsella rubella | reverse complement strand
AATCTTGACCTCTCGAATCTACCTTCAGCATGTATATACCTCGAATTTTGACCAACAATGAACAAAAACGTTGCAAGCATTTCTTCAACCGAAACATTTCTTGTGTCTCTTAAACCCATCTTCACTCTAAATATATTGCATAGCTTTAGGAATGGTTCTGGATACATACGATATAGCCGTCGGAATTGTTCATGATCTTTAACTAACGCATATTGTATGTATTCATGACCAAGTCTTGTAGTTGGCTTTCTAATTTGGCGGTGTATTTGCGGATGAAAATAACGGACCTTCGCCATGATAAATAAAACCAGTAACATTATATCAACATCTGATCTGAAACTGTTCATTCTTTTTCTTTTTTTTTTAGCTTGTATCACTTCACTTTCTTGTACAATACGATCCATCATTAAAACTCTACACAACAACAAAATTATAACACCACAACAAAATAAAAACGTTAGAACAAAACAGAAAACGTTGACAAAAGAAGCTGAAATTGACAAACGTTGGATAAAAACATCCTCTAAACGCATGAAAGTGACAAAAGAAGCTGAAACATAATTTGGAGATTAGCAAAAGTAAATTAAGAGAAAAACTCACCTTGACTTGAAAAGAAATACAACCTTATGTATAGTGTTTGTGTAAGCTGCTAAAAAAAATGAGTATATATATACCTTACAGCTAACCCTAATTAAGAAAAAAGATATCAAGCCCATAAGTTTTTTAGAACCTCGTAGCTATTGTAAATTATTTTGAGAATCTCGTAGGGTTTAGTTCGTAACCAACATCTACAGCAAATTATTTTTAGAACCTCGTAGGTTCTATTGAGTTATATATATATATATTTATATATATATATATATATATATATATATATTTTATGGTTTAAATATATATTTATATATGTATGTATATATGTATATAAATATGTGTTTTTAAACATAAAGAAAAAATGAATTGAAAATATAGTTAAAATAAAATGAATTGAAAATATAGTTAAAATAAAACTCATAACGTATGAAGTACAATAATAAAAACCAACAAAACCATAAAAAAAAAGTTCAGTAATAATAAAAATGCAAACTAAAACCATCCTCACTCCATATTGATGCATCAAACTTCATTCACTTGGTTTACGAAGGCTTCGTATAATCC
>NW_006238918.1:15567896-15569352 GCF_000375325.1 Capsella rubella | reverse complement strand
TGAACCAATGTCATAGCTTCATAACGCATATCGTCAGTCAAATCAGGAATTTCTTTGATAGCATCCCACACATTATTAGCTTTGTCATCAGCTTCCTTTTCTTCAATTTCCTTTTCCCATCTTCTCTGTATCATGCCAAAAATCTGATGACCAAATTCTTCTACCGTATCCACTTCATCAGAAGCTTTGTTTGAATTACATGCATCAGTTCTAGCTTTCTTACGTGGAGGAAGCTTTTCTAACCTACTATTCTCTAGTGAAGAGAAAACTTCATGGACTGATCTTTCATCGTATGGTATGCCCTCTAGATCATTCACCATCTGGACACGACTTGATTCATTTATCGCATCAGTGTCTCCAATTTGATTAGGACCTCCATCAATTGGATCGCCTAAACCCACAGCATTCTGTCCACTTGCTGTAATAGATTCAAATATAATTCTGAAGTCCTCAAAATCTTCAAATGTATCATCACGTAAATTTTTTTTAAGTGGATGAGCCTATATATATTAAAAAATTTGTATTGGTTAGTTTTATACATAAGCAGCGATGCTATATTAAAGTTGTATGTTATAATGTTTTTACCTCCAAAAAGCCATTCCATACTTCATCTGTAGCTGTGAACTTCTTCGTTTCAGGATCCCACCCAAATCCTGAACTAAAACGAAGTAAATCTTTCAAGCTATTGTACTTACCTTTCAAGTTCTTGAGCCTATTTTTGTACTCGTTGTAACTTTTATTTGTTCCAAGCTGTTTATTTAGAGATGGTAATATTCTTCTTTCCACCGTCAGTTTGTTGAATTTGCCATTAGCATCACGAAAACCTTGATTAACTGCGTCCACTAGCAGCCGCAATAACAACTTGTGTTCAGGCTCAGACCATTGTTTATATTGACCTTTAGCTTTCACATCTTGTGTATCTCCCATTGTACCTTGGTAACTAATCATACAATGAAACAAATATGTAAGGCAAACATTATATAATCAGAACTAGTAACTAATATAATAAGAAACAGAACTTAGAACACAGGAAAGTAAAGACACAAGAGCTAAACAATCCACAGATCACTATGTCCCAATCAAGTCCAGCTTATGAACTGTATAACCAATCCAGTCTACAACAGCAACTAACAAAATCAGAAAACCAAGAGAATTTACAAAACATAGGACTCAAACATGTGAACGATGATACAAGTTTGAACAGAACATAAGACACAAAAAAAACCATATTTTTATGACATAATTTAAGAACGATGATGATACTTTCTAATCATAGTCAATTGTAAACTAACAACATAAGAGAAACAGACGTGAAAGCTTGTTTGTGTAAACAGACGTGAATACCTTGACTGCAAGAGAAATAACCTTACGTATCTTGTTTGTGTAAGCTGCTAAACAAAAAAATATTGATTAAAGTGAGTATATATATACCTTACAACTAACCCTAATAATAAAG
>NW_006238918.1:15544748-15567796 GCF_000375325.1 Capsella rubella | reverse complement strand
ACCTTGAGAGGTGTGATTTTTTTAACTGGTTTTCACTTGTAAAATTGTATCAAAGTCTCCCAAAATCACTTTTTATGGTTTTCTAAAAAAGAAAGAGTTATGTTTTGAATAACAGTGGATTTGATATGATTTTTACAAATTATTGATTGAATAACAGAGATTGTAAGTGATTTTAAAAGACTTTTTACAAATGTCATATTCAATAACAGTGGATTTGAAAAGTGATTTAAAAATCACTAGTTGAATAACAGGGAATTTTAAAAAAAATCCAAAATCCTCTAGAATTCTACTTTCAATACACCCCTCTTAATCTTTCTCTCGTTCTCTCGCTCGTCTATTAGAAAACCCTAGAGCCCAGATCTCAATTTCATTCAGGTGAGTCTCTTCGCCTCTTCTTCTTCTTCTTCTCTTCTACCGGAATTTTCACTCAGGTGATCGGTAATTTAATTCAATTATAGACGATCAATCAAGTCTCCATAATTTTAGGGTTTTTTTTTAAAAAAATTTCCTGCTGGTCTTCTTATGTTCATTGTGAGTGATCGCTTATTCGTTTCGATCTATTGATGTGTCGAATCTCAATTTTGAATTTTCTGTAATTAGGAAAAAATGAGCAGCCGTTCGAGTAGAACTATTTACGTCGGAAACCTTCCCGGCGATATCCGCGAAAGAGAAGTTGAAGATTTGTTCAGTAAGGTAAAAATCACTCGTTTCTTCAATTAATTATTGTAATTGTGTTTATCTTGAACGATTTTGTTAGTTTTGTCTGCGGTTTATTGTGTGTTTCTTGTTCGTTTGGATCAAGATGTCACAAGTTTAATATGTGAAAGATATTATAATATGTTGGCTTTGTGATTTGTTTGGAAAAAGTTTCCCAAATAATATTTCTTCCGTTTTTTTGCAGTATGGACCTGTTGTTCAAATCGATTTGAAGATTCCCCCGAGGCCTCCTGGCTATGCATTCGTCGAGGTCAGCTTTTTTATAAATGAGCCTTGTCGATGATTAGTTTGTGTCTTGATTGTCAAATCCTTGTTCAGTGTTTATGAGTTGTTCAATTGCTCTCGACCACTTTATTTATTTTATGGTATGCGTGCTTTAGTTTGAGGATGCTCGGGATGCTGACGATGCAATTTATGGCCGTGATGGTTATGACTTTGATGGGCATCGTTTACGGGTTTGTCAATCATCACATTTCAGAATTTTAACTCTTAACTTTGTATTGTTGACTGGTAGCCATATATAATGGATGTGTGTTGGCCATTTGCAGGTGGAACTAGCTCATGGTGGGAGGCGTTCATCACATGATGCTCGTGGTAGTTACAGTGGTGGTGGTGGTCGTGGCAGTCGTGATGGTGGTGACGGTGGTCGTGGGCGTGGACAATCTAGGAGATCCGAGTACCGCGGTACATATGATATGTTTAGGATTTACTGTATAATCTAATTTTTAGGAGTAGCCTCTGAATATTATATCTTCAATTGTGCAGTTGTAGTGTCAGGTTTGCCTTCATCTGCTTCCTGGCAAGACCTTAAGGTGACTATACAATTGTGGAACAGTTCCTCGCTGTAGTTCTTTTATTTTTGAAGATTCTGAATCTTAACATGGTCGCTATTTTTTGTAGGATCACATGCGTAAAGGAGGAGAAGTCTGTTTCTCTCAAGTGTTCCGTGATGGTAGAGGTGAGTCCTCATATCTTACCTGAGAATAGAGATGTCTCTAAAGCTATTTGTATTTTCTGCATTTAAATCCTGCTTGAACTAGTCTGTGGCCTGATTTAGAATCTATATTTTGGACTATTTGTATTCAGGTACAACTGGTATCGTAGATTATACCAGTTACGAGGACATGAAGTATGCGGTGAGATGTTCTTTTTGTTCGTATTCTTTGATTATTTGTGTGGGTGAGAATTTGCTCATCCTTGATTACTCATGAGTATATTTATCATTTTGTACAGGTAAAAAAGCTTGACGACACAGAGTTTCGGAATGCGTTTTCTCATGGATATGTTCGGGTATGTTAAAGACAAGGATTATGAGCTGCATTCCTTTTTTTTTTTTTATTGTACTAACATTTCCATATATCATAATAGGTTAGAGAATATGATTCTAGGAGGGATTCAAGGAGCCCCAGCCGTGGAAGATCCTATTCCAAGAGCCGTAGCCGCAGCCGTAGCCGTGGACGGAGCATCAGCCGTAGTCGTAGCCGCAGCAGAAGCAGGAGCAAGAGCAGAAGTCCAAAGGCTAAATCGTCGCGTAGATCACCTGCAAAATCTACATCGAGATCTCCTTGCTCCCGCTCGCTCTCCCGCTCCAAGTCAAGGTCACTGTCTCCTCGAGGGTATGCTGCATTTCTTCTTTAATGTTTATGCTAAATATCCAACATAAAATATAGCATAGGCTTTATTTAGCTCTTCCCTTGAAGTTTGCTGAGATCTCATATAAAAGACGTCATTGGGTTGACTTAAGGTTGTTAGTTTAGAATGATGATTGGTTCTAGTTAAGGGCACGATTTATTTCCTTTTAATAGTGTGGTCTTTTATTGTTGAGATTGGTTTTGTTTCCTAGATATGGATATACATACAATCAAGTAAAATAAGGGAAATAGTATCTGGATCATGGATATCTTGGTTGGTTGTACACAACTGTTTCGTCTCAGAGGTATATGCTCTTTCTTAGATGGGCAAGTTTGGAATTGGACCTTTCTTTTGTCCTCGTTTTCTGATAATATCCATTGCTGCTAGATGGGTAACAGTGGAGACATTGGATCGCATTGATATAGTGTCATCAAAATGGATCCATCAAGCTAGGAAAGATATTTTCATTACCTGCTATTGGACAAGCGATCTGGATTCTCATGGAACCGATGCTGTTCTGGACCACAGGGTTTGATAGAATTAGATTTGCTTTGATTCAGCCCATCTTTGCTCTCTGTTTTAACGAAATGCATGTGTGTGGTGGTTTTATGTTCTACTAGGAATCGTTTGAAGTTATCTTTTTTGTTTGTGTGTGGCTTTCTTGTGATAACATTTTGATGTCTGACATGGAATGAGGCATCAAGGGTCTTGGTGAAACAGCTATTAAACACGGAAAATATTGGATTTTTAAAACTGGATTTGTTTTCTCGGACTTTTGCAGATCTCGTTCAAGGTCAAGATCTCCTCTACCTTCTGTAAGTTATCTATTTTTATACACTTTTCACTCTGCTGTACTATCAGCACAATATTATCGGTTTTTGATCTATACAGTGGCATTTGAAAAATGCAAGATCTGTGTCTAGCTAACTATACTCATCATCTTGAAACTTGTGGTGTGCAGGAGGTTAAGAAAGAATCAAGCAAGAGCCCTAGCCCAGCGAAGAGCCCTATCCGTGGAAGGAGCAAGAGCAGAAGCAGGAGCCCATCTCGGTAATTCACACATTCGTTTTCACTTTTGTTTGGAACATTATCGCTCTTTTGTCTGAATCTCTCTCCAACTGTATAACAGGTAATGAAGTAGTATCTCATAATCAGGTAAACAAAGGTTTGTTGGAAGATTCTCCTAAAGATGTCTTGTTTCCGTGACTAAAACAAGTAATGATAAGCTGAAAACTAGTTGTATTTCTCGGGGTACCTCATGAGATTTTAAGTCTCTTTTATTATTTTCTCAAGTATAATGTGCAACAATGTGTTGTGAATTCTTATATAAAATATATCGTTATTATTGCCTTGTATTATTGCTCGCTTAGAAACAACAAAATTAGTTAACTCCGTCATCACCGGTGATGAAATATCAAAAACTAGTGTCCAGTACTGCCTAATTGAATTAAAAAACTCACAACAGAATTAGATACTGTCATTTCTGTTAATTCTTGTTGGAAAACATATTGAACATGTTATTTTTACAATTGAAAAGAGATAACATTGAACAGAGTTTGATACCCCGACCCTTCCAACAAATCCAAAGTCCTCTCCGTACGATGTCTTATTCGGGGGAAGCTGTTGCGCATTAATTGTGTGTTAGTGTGAGACTGTCAGTGAATGAATGTGTGATCCACAGACACCTAAAACAGTTAATGCAATTCCCGGTTAACTCGTACCGGAACGATAACTGTATCTACAAAAATAAGTGAAAGAGAAGATTGGATAAGAAAAAGTGACCGCCATTAATTAAAAATCAGAGGTTGTGAGAGAGAGAGAGAAGAGAGAGATAGGGAGAGAGCGCCATGGCTGATTCTGTATTCTCTCTAGTACCAGAGGACGTAGTCTTCAACATCTTCTTCAAGCTCCAAGACGATCCAAGAAACTGGGCTCGTCTCGCATGCGTCTGCACCAGATTCTCCTCTATTGTACGAAACGTTTGCTGGAAAACACAGTGCTATTCAGCTATCCCCACCGTCATCTCCGATCTCCTTCCTAATTCTTCATCCCTTCCTCCTCCTCCTGGTGCTTGGGCTTCTCTCTACAAACTCGCCGTCTGTTGTCCTGGTCCCTTCCACGCCGGGATTCTCCTCGAAAACTCCGATTTCGGTCTTGAACGTGAGCTAGGTCCCGATCAAAGCCTCGATCTTAAACCTAGGCTGACGGATCCAGCTCTTGACGACGGAGAAGTTTCGAAACCGGTCGGATCTGGTTTTGAAACGACTTCGTTTTGGTCTCTCTATGACGATCTCTACGCTGATACTCTCTCGGCTCCTCCCCAAGATTCAACCGAAGAGCAAGAAGAAGAAATCGAGACGAGTGAGATAAGACCAGGACGTGATCTTCCGGTGAGGAAACGAAGGAAGATTTGCCGATCTTTTGGATCTCATTTGGCTTCGGGAGCTTGGAACCTTAGCCGTGAACAAGGCAACAAGCTTCTCGCGAGTAGATTCCGAGGTGACTGTCTCTACATTTGCAATTGGCCTGGATGTATTCACGTTGAAGAGAAACGCAACTACATGTTGTTCAGAGGCGTTTTCAAAGACTTCAAACGCTCCCGAGTCTGGAGAACGATTAACGACGGTAACCGCAGTAAGATCTCCGGTTTGAAATGCGCCTTCTGCTTGTGCGACGAGACTTGGGATTTGCATTCTTCGTTTTGTTTGAGAAGAGTCTATGGGTTTCACGATGATGGTGAACCAGTTGTGAGAGCTTATGTTTGTGAGAATGGTCATGTCTCTGGTGCTTGGACTAGTTTACCTCTCTACACTTGAGACCAGAGGGCTTTTCATTACTCTTGTTCTATTTGCTTTCAGATTGTTTCATGTTTGTAAGAATTGTATGATCATTTGTGTTTCAACTTCTGGTTTGACTTGAAGCTCTTTCTGATTCGTCTTGTTTCAAATGTTTTCATATAATTATTAAACCAATAAAAACTTAAATCTTATTGGCTCAGCACAAAGCTGTACTAATGATATTCATGATTCCTTCTATTGTGTACTACTCTAATTATTTGGAAAACTTGTGCTGAATCTGTTAAAAAAGATGGGTAGGATTGGCTCGGCAATTAGACATATAATATAAAGACTGCCTAAACAAACTCTAATGTCAAAAGCCAAAATGTTTGGAAACCATATAACCACCACAAAATGCAGAAACTTCAACCGATGAGAAATCCAAAGAAAGAAAGCAGAGTAACAACATTCTTATAAAAAGCAAGTAATTCAGAAGGTTTCATAAGCCTCAAAGCTACTAATACCATATGGTTTCATCTCTAGACCTCACTGTGTCTTCACTTGTCTTCCTTCACAGATGTTGTTTGTTCTTCTGCTGGTGCCTTCTCCGTCGCAGGAGCTTCCACCTTTCCAGCGTCATCTTTCTTGTCTCCTGATTTCGCTGTTTCTTCTGCAATTACAAAACATGTTTCAGTTTTCATCACAGGAACAAAGAAACACAAAGTCGGCAAAAAAATGTTTCCAAACAAAGAGTACTTAATATCTAAACTGGAATATGAGATACCTGAATAACAAAATCATTCAACTCTATGAGATACTTGAATAACATCTAACGGGGAGAAATGCTCTCATTTCATCAAGAAGATGCTGAACTAAATATATTTCCGAAACTCTTACCTTCATCATCGCTGTCTTCAAACTCTTCCATTCCACCCATACCGCCCATGCCTCCCATTCCTCCCATACCGCCCATGCCTCCCATTCCTCCCATGCCGCCAAGTCCTTCAAGTCCAGCCATACCACCGAGCCCTTCAAGTCCGCCCATTCCGCCCATTCCACCGAATTTCTGCGAGAAACAAGAATGATCGTGAAGCCATTTCTCAAAGCTAAGTAAATATGAAGCATAAGGCAATGATCACAAATTAGAAACATACTGAGAAATCCATTCCTTCCATTCCTCCCATTCCACCCATTCCTCCCATTCCACCCATTCCTCCCATATCCATATCTGCAGCACCTAAAACAAAACAAAAGAACACAAAAGTTGACACATCCTAACTTTTAAATAACGAGCAGATAGTATACAGAAGAATAGATATATAACTATTAGCTTTAAGAAGAATGCTAACCAGCGCTGCCTTCATCGTCCTCATCAACCCATTTGTCCCAATCCACTTTGACGTAGTGTGGTGGCTTTCCGACACGGAGTAGTTTGTTCCACCTTTCCGGCTCTGCTTTCTCTATTATGCAGAAAATGCTTCTTTCTCCAACGTTGATCTTGCTTTCCTGAAGAGAACAAAAAGAAGGAGAAAAGATTAAAAATTTAGAACCAAGCAGGTTAGAAATGAAAGAACGAGACCAAAGTTGGTCTACGAATCTCACCTCAACATTGACTTTATCGTGAAGTTCCAGTTTAAGCTCATAAACATGGTTTTCTGGACCAACTTTAGCAGAGAAATCAAAGACTCCTTCTGGGGCTAGATTAACCTTTGTGTCCTTAGTATCTGCTAGAACTACAGTGAGGAAAATCTTATCGGTAGTCTCAGCCCACTTCACTTCAGGATGACGACTGTAAAATACATAAAAAACAAACACCTCAAAATTCAAAAGCATAGCCAACATAACAAAAAAGAGAAACACCAAATATATATACAAATCTAAGGCACGAAACAACACTGAAAACTGAAACATCATTAAGACAAATATGTCTTCAATCACATTTATAACGCAAACATAAACCCTAAACCCTAAATCCAACTGCTCTAAGCTTCAGGCATAAACAAGAGGAGATCGATGCAAATACATTTAGTAGCCATATACAATTGATGGGGACAATGTAAAGAGAACTTCCGGACCCAAACACAATAAACCCTAGACCCCGATTAAAAACCCTAATTTTTTCCCCCAATCCTCAGGAATCCAGTGAAAGCGTAGCCCTAAATCAACCGATACTACAAAGAAACCAAGTTTCCAAGACAAATCCACGAGTAAAGAATGAAATTTTGAAGTGAAACAAAGCAACAACAAAAAAAACACACAAAAATGAATCTGAGAAGCGCGATTTATCAAAGGGAAGAGTTGGGTAAGGATGCCAGTGAGATTAGAGTGATGAAAAGGATTTCTCAGTAATTACCTCATGTTTACTTGAGAAGCTGTAGAAGAAGAACCCTAGAGTGAGAGAGAGAGAGAACACAAACGGTGACGCAAAGATTAGATTTTTATTAGACTTGGCTTGATCGAGAGAGAAAGACTTCCCCTTTAGTTGCTCCGCATAGATTGTGTTATAGTGCTCGAAGCGCTTATCCTCTACAAGCTAGTGTATAGTAGTTATGTGGGTCACAAAGGATCTCAACGGTGACATGTTGGAAAGCTGCGCTTCTTTCTTTACACTTCAACGGTTACGATGGAACGGTTTCAATTTAGGGTTTGGGTGGACTCACTTCTTCTGAATCATTTAATCATTTTTTCTTTTTTCTTTTAGCTCAAATTTAAAAATATCTTTTGAAAATCATGTAATCAAATTTTTAATTTAATTTTTATCACGAAAAATAATCAAAAGAAAATGGTTTTTTAGATTAGGTTGTTAAGGTGTTAGCTAATTTACATACAGTAAAACCTCTATAAATTAATACTCGATAAATTAATAATCTCTATAAATTAATAAATTTCTCCGATCCCAAGTTGGGACAAGTGTAATTTTAGACATATTTCGATATAATAATAAGATAATAATTTTTTAGAAAATCCTTTGTAAATATATGGTCCCATCAATATTATAAATTAATAATTAGGTAAAATTTTCAAAATAAATGTATATATAGACACATTAGTTTTTGTTAGATTTTATTTTTAATATTTTACTATATGAAAAATAGTTAGCATTCTCTTTTAATACATAATTATTATTATTTTATTTATAATTGAATATATAAAATACTAGTTATCATGATTAAATCTTATTTCTAAATATTGTTTTGAAAATATTTTCCAAATTAGGAATATCTCTCTATAAATTAATAATTATTAATTTATCGATAAATTAATACCTCTATAAATTAATAGATTTCCATGGTCCCAACATTATTAATTTATAGAGGTTTTACTGTACATGTCTTTGGATAATTAATTTTTACATTAAACCATGGAAACTTTCAAAATGATCAAGCTAACCCCTCAAGAAATCACCCAAAATCTCCTGTTGTGACCAAGAAGATTATAAAGACTAGGGCAACATGTTACATTTACAAATTTTTGTAGTTTAGAACCAACCTGAGTGGTCCTCCTTAATGTTACTTCTAAGGATGCTCGCATCATCTAAATACGTTAAAGACTATTGAGTTCATGTCAATGACATGGCTGCAACATCATCATCATCGTCATTGTTGTCATCAGGTAATTTGAGTAGAGTTGTCAAGTCGACAAGATGCCGCATTGTTGGTCGTCCGTGTGGGCAGTTCCAAGGAGATTCCAAATCTGCTAAGTGTTCGACTATCTGACAATATACAAATGACAAAAGCATTATCTTTGTTATACAGAAGATGAATTGAGACATTTAACAGAAAATACACATAAGAATGCTGAAAGTTCGACTATTCGAGTTGAGTTTAATTAAGATGATTCTATGACCAACAATGACATTGTTGTTATCTTAGGGTAAAGATTGACTACCTTCTGCATTTCATTTTTTCTAAGTGGATCCCCAATCATCACGGACGATCTGCATGCTCGGGATGCTAGCATTGCACGGACTCGTGATGGACAAATTGAATCCGTTTTATTGGTTTTGTAGCTACTGACAACTGAACATTCCCCGTGGTTATCTCCCAGAGTAGAAATCAGGTCTTTAAGATCTGCTCTAAACAATAAAGTAAATAAAATTGTCTGCAAAAAACATTTGATGTAACATAACTAAGGAAAAAAACTACAACCTTCCACACCAAAGGTGATATTCTTGCTATAAGGAACGGCCCTTAGTCTAAAGTGTTTTCCGGGTGGAGCACTCGGATTCTCCTCTAGAAGAAAGCCATTTTCCCTAGAGAGTAATTATACTTATATTAAATTTCTAAACCAATGTCAAGAATAAGAAAAGGTTACTAAGTACATAATAGTGATCCTCCACCTGATGATATTTATGTGCATTAAAACTGTAACTTCTTCTTCTGGAGAGAGTTCCAAGTTCAAAGGCCTGATGTTTGGCAAAAATGAATAAATATAGGTATAAAGTAGTAGACAAGAGATGCTACTATTGGTGTAAGTACTTAAGCAACATAGGACCTAAGAAACGTTACTGTGAAAATGTGAACGCAGTAAAATGGAATCAAGAGTCTAGATTGATTTCACAAAGCAACTCACTGGAGTAAGGGTTGCTGGTTAAGGACGGTTGACCTTGCTAAATGTTCGAAGTTGAATTTCTCATCGGCTGCATGCTGGTCATAAAAGTCAATCATTACTCTACTCCAGTTATTTAAAATTCAGATTAGGGAAGAAACTCTGAAATGATAGAAACTTACATTTTTCCACAACTCAACTAAAAACTAAACAAATCGAAGGAGGAAAAAAAGGCCTGGAAGCATTCATATACGAAGAGTCACCTGATCCACGATGAACAGATCTCGCTCCAATTTTGCAATGATGAAACCAAGATTAAATTGCCCAAGTACCTATCACAAAGAACAAACAGATAAATCTTTCTCAACAGAGACCAGGATAGAGCAGAACGAAAAAGAAAGAATCTATCTTCGATGCTGAAATATGTCTTAGTAACAAAGATTGCTACCTGCATTCTCCTGAAATCCTCTTTTCGGAAAAGCCTCTCCAGCTCAGAAGTGGCTGCAGCTAATGCCCTTGCTTTTCGCTCTTCATCATCCGGTTGAGATAACTCTAATGTTGCAGCAGCGAAGCACCTGTAACTTGTCATTTTAAAGCATCCTATTTCTCAAACTGGATACAGAACACTTAAAGATGAAGGAAAGAAATCTTACTTTCTAGGCTGTGGTGTGTTCATACATTTAGATACATAACCTGTGGACTGTAATCTCAGCAGCTTTTCTAGTCTCCTCTTCCTAAGGTTTTGAAAACTAAACTGTAATGTGGAAAACTTTTTTGGACCGGTTGTCTGAGCTGGGGAGTCCAGCACTGTGGTAACAGATCGCAGTGGCTGACTGCAACAAGGATTGTCTTCCAAAATCTTTTCCATATTCCCCTTGGGATGTGTTTTATCTGATGTTAGTTCTTCAAAACATAATGGCTGTTCATGTTCCTGTAGATGAAAAAGTGGTTGAATAACATTTAATTCTAGGAGATACTGTAACCAAAGATATACGCACATTAAATATAAACGATTAGCAACATTGATTTGAGTACAAAAGCCTACTTACTCTTTCATGTCTTTCAACATTATCAGTATCGATTCCAGGAAAAATCCGATTTTCTAACTCAGAATCCTTTTGGTTCGGCATCATATCTTCCTTAGAGAGGATCATAACATCAACCTGATCGCTTTCCTTCAGACATCTTGCAGCTAACGCACGAACTTCAAATCTGCTTTTCTCTACACGACAACTAGAGGTTTGGTTTCTGAGGACAGGTGTTTCGGAGAGGATGGTGCTTATGTTTTCATGTTTTCTTTTTCCCACAGTAACAAAAGTATTCAAAGTTGACTGGGCAAAGCTAGAGTGACTGCTTGAGTGTTTACTTGCATCAGTAACTTTCTCACTGACATTAAGATGAGGCAAATCTTTCCTAGTTGTCGTGTCAAGATGAGCTACAGTTAGGGACTCACCATGGACTGATAAAGAACCTTCCCCTTTCTTAGTTCCCTGTGCCTTAATGTCAAATTTAAACTTCTCCATTGTCGAACTATTATCAATCTCAGCATCCCTTGAGAAAGAAAGTTCCTTTTCATTAACTTCCCCTTGTCTGGTTTTGGAGCCGACATCCAGAACAATCTCTTTGGACAGGAGACTTGATTTCTCCTGAAGAGATGAAACTCCAGCCTTGTCTGGTTGCTCGGAATTCTCCTCAAACCTATTTACAGTATAAGATGCATTTCTAGAAGAATATATCTTGTTCAGACCTTCCCGCAGAGAACCGATAACAGAAGTCTCATCAGCGAAGAACACCTTTCTTTTATCAGGCGTGACATTCAAATCACATGCTCCACCAGGAACAATAAAATCAAGAATGGCAACTGGATATTTCCTAGAACTTGTATCTTTGTATAACTCATTCACCAATTTGCTGACTTTCGGCATATCTACAGGCCGGCCATTTATAAAGAAATACTGTCGATCTGCCAAATTGCGTCCAGTACCCTGTCCAGGCTTGGAAAGAAACCCTTCAACTCTACTATCATCTGATATAGATATACTCACAGGCTGTAGACTTGTAAAGGTGCTCATGCCGAACACTGTTATGATATTGTCTTTAAGTGAACCCCTGCCTTGTGTGTTCAGCACAACAGACTTCGGGTTTTTCCCAGTCGTGTTAGAGCACACAAACCGCACTCCTTTCGCAATAAGTGCATATGCCTGCATAAAGGGAATAACAGGAGGAAAGTCATTAAAGAAGTAATTGAGCAACCATCCACATTGAAGATAGAATAGAAAACTTTTGAAAGTCAATGTCATTCCAACAAGGAATGTATAATATCAGACAGTAGAAATGAAGTGACGATTGAAAAAATCAGGAAGAAAAACTTTATGATCCAGACAATTGTGAATAACAAAGAAGTTTAGTGACCATTGAAGTACTCAAAAGACAAAAAAAAAAACTTTATGATCCAGAAAAGTGTGAATAACAAAGATATGAGTAAGAAACTCACGTTCAATAAAGATACAAGCTTTCCATACTCTTTGCGTATATTGCGCTTAAACTCTTTGCTGCGGACAGGTAAATTAGAGAACAGCTTCCTCACAGTGACAGTGGTACCGATTTGGCGTGCAGTCTTCTTTTCAGCAGTCAGCAAACCAGAATGATCAAAAGTCAAGAGCGTAGCAACAGGCTCATTCTTTGTTCTTGTTTCCACCGTGAGATTCCCCAAGGCACAGAGAGAGCTCAAGGCTTCTCCTCTAAAACCATAAGTAGTCAAATTCAAAAGATCAGTGAAATCCTCCAATTTAGAAGTATGGTGCTTAAGAGCAAGAACCTGTAGCACATAGATAGCAACACCATTGTCAATTACAGCTCCAGTTCACAGAGACAGATCTAAAATAATCACGAATCGTCAGACCTTGAAATTAGTTGGGGAAATGCCACAACCGTTGTCGATGACCTGAAAGTAGTCTTCTCCATAGTCTCGGAGGTTGATCTCTATACTGGTGGCTCCGGCGTCGAGACAGTTCTCCACAAGCTCCTTGACAGCCGAGGAAAGGTCTAAAATGACTTGACCGGAGCAGATTCTGTGAACGACGTTTCTGTTAATCGGTCTTATCAAAGGAGAGCTAGTAGTCGCCGGAGACGAATCTCCTTGCATTTTCAAAACCCTAATAATCAATCAATTAGGTCTCTGTCTTTTGCCGCCAAAATCGAAGACGATGAAGCTTCTCTTCTGTAACGCAGCTGCGCATTGTGTTTTGTGTTTTGCGTTAAGCGTTCTGCGTTTAGAATAAAGTTGATTTTTATTATTTCTGGGCAACAAAAACCTTGATGGACTTTATAATCTAAAGCCCATACACTTTATAATTAAAAGCCCATACAGTGAGAAATTTGGGTTTAGAGCACGTTAATGCAAAAGATAGGATGTGGAAGATCAAAACAACTCTTTCTCTCTACCAAAAGAAAAGCAGCAGGAGAGAAACTATTCATTACAAAAAAAAAACGATTCCTCAAACTTATTCAAGAAGAAAGAGACTATATATAGGTATTTGTGAAATGGATAAACTAAAGTTGTACTAAACTTGGAAGTTGGAACATAAGAGCAAGCAAGTGGGCAGAGAGTTCCATTTTTTGCAAGTGAATCAAACAGCTCTTTTTAATTACCTCGAAACATTTATGATTTATTCACAGACCTAGCAAGTTCGTTCACCTCAAAACCTACTTAATGCATTTAACTTTGTTTATATATAAATTTATAGATTACTAGATACGATCATCATAATTCATAAGCTAATAATACACGTTAAGACAAAAAAGCACATACTTTCCTGATTTAGAATTATGTCCATATCCTTAAAAGACCCGAGCCTCTATATACATACGCATGTATTTAGATTATACAGCGAATGTTATTTCTTTTTCTTCTTATGTTGAGAAAGAAAATGAATTAGACAACAAAACGAACAACACTCTTATCTCTCTTTCTCTCTCTCTGTACACAAATTTATAAATTAAAAAGACCAAAATGAGATAAACAACCGAACAAATCCCTCTTCCTCTCTCTTTTGTTTCTTTTCCTACATGAAGTAGCTCAACGACGTCTTCTTCCTCGATCCTCCTTCTCCATACAGCTCATTCCATTGCTGAAGCTCGTTCATGTTCGATGAGTCTGAAGATACACTCGCACATACCTACATTTTTTTTTGATTTTTGATTTTATTTTATTTTTCAGACCTCATTTAAATCCATAATCACAATGGGAACTCAATCAGTTCTGTGTGTATTACCTGATCATGGGCAGCCTTGAAATCATTCATTGTCAGGGAACGGACGTCTGTGCAGCTATACAATGGCGGTGTAGGACGATTCTCGGCCTCAGCTGCAGTTTTCTCCTGTAGTAAAAACAGGGGTTAGTATATATATAAAGGACGAGTTCGGTTACTAAATTAAATGGCCTTCCGATTCAAAGGAATGCATTTAGTTGAAAACAAACCTTCTTTTCTTTCTCCAATATTTCTCTGATTGGAAGATGTGCTGCTGTCACACAAAGATTCTGCAACCAAATGAGAATGTAAGTGTGTGTGTATGTGTTATTACAGGGAAGGAGATTGAAAGTGAGCAAGAGGAGAAACATGAGACCTTTAAGTCACTTCCTGAGTACCCATCTGTCATATTTGCTATAGCTTCTAAGTCAACATCTGGTGCTATTTCTTCTTTTGCTAGAATAACACTCAAGATCTTTGATCTGTTCGTAGCATCTGGAAGATTAACCATCAATCTGCATAGATGTAGCAGTATTCCGGAGAGGCTCAGCAATGCTTGCAATATGAGGAATATTCTTCAAAAGTAACCTAGAACAGAGGTGGTATTACCTCCGGGGAAGCCGTCTAATAACGGCTTCATCAAGGTCAAATGGTCTGTTGGTGGCAGCAAGTACCAGAACCCTTTCTCTATCCTTTGTTCGTAAACCGTCCCAGTTTATCATGAATTCATTCTTCATCTTCCGCATAGCCTCATGTTCCCCTGGATTTTCACGCCTTCCCAACATGCTATCGACCTAAATGATGTTTATCCACAATCAGAAGATGGAGAAAGTACATAAAAGCTTGGCGTCGAGGAGAGGAGAAACAGAGAACACTTTTTAATCTCTTTAAACATACCTCATCGACAAAAATGACACTTGGCGCAATCTTGCTAGCTAAGGAGAAGACAGCTTTAACGTACTTCTCTCCCTCACCAAACCACTGATATTCATTTATAGTAAATGGTCAATTACTATCTTTAAAAGTAAGTAAAAAGAAATCAGATCACTATATGAGAGATACCTTTGAAGTAATGCTGGACATTGAGATATTGATGAAGTTTGCGCCAGCCTCAGTTGCTACTGCCTTTGCCAACATCGTCTTCCCAGTACCAGGAGGTCCAAACAACAGTATACCCTTCGTAGGCTGTGTTAAAACATAATATATAAGTTTGGTTCTAATAAAGTGGAATAAACAACATGTGTGTAAACATATACAATAAAAGGTACCTTTGTTAGCTGGCCTTTGTCAAACAATTCCGGTCTTTGAAGAGGAAGCATCACCAACTCCTTCAATGTGTCTTTCACATTTTCCAGAGCCCCAATATCATCAAACGAAACACCTATATCGCTAGGTGGAATGACATCCGACAATAGTTTTTTCTCGAATTCGTTCTCAGTAACAACATCCTGATACACGATAGCAAAGAAACTTTTAACGCTGAAACTTAATAAGCACAAGGCAGATTGGGAAGAAAGAGTTTATGTTACATAATATTACCTTCAGAGACTTCTTTAAACTCTTGTTTTCGTTCTGAATCCCATGTAACATCTGCAGTCCATACGTAATGCTGCGAAATATGTGCCAAATTGTTATTTATAAATCTAATATGTACCTTAGCTACTGTATCCAACAGCCTATAAAAGAAAGCTCACCTTTCAGCAGAGATAACAAGCTTGTTGTCTTTAACTATAGGTTCCTTACAGTGCATAAGATGGTGACCGTAAGCCCAGCCAACCACTTTCTCCACACCTATTAACAAAACAGGTTTTTGGTCAGTCAAATGGCGGCTTATTAAGAAAGAATAAAGAAAAAATAAAGCAAGTGAACCAGGCTTACTTTCAGATTGAAGAGTTTGATCTTTGATGGACAAGTTTCCAAGTTCAGGGCAGTCAAGTCGGTTTTTGGTGAGGACCTGGAACCATCATCAGCAAAGACATAAGCAAAAGCCAAAAAAGGAAAAGAGAAAGGAAACCAGGAACGATTGTTAAAGGAATCGATTAGAAGATGCTCACTGCAAGGATGCTGGTTATATTAGCCTGAACCTTCAAAATCTCTGTGTCACGTTCGAGTTTCTCCTTCCAATCCAAGAGCAAAGCTTCATCCTGTATATTGTATGCACATAAGAATATATATAGATCTACCCAGACAAGAATAAATGAATAAAGGTACCTGAGGTAACTGGATGGCGATTTTGTTAGGAAACAGTCGAGTTATTTGTTTCATTGATTTAGGCGTTTCTTTGCTTCTATCGTGCAGTTTACCAAAATTATCCTGCGGATAATATGAAAAATCATTTTCAACATCTACAGAGCATACCAAACCTAAAATGACTTCGATGAACATTACCATTAAAGATATAAAAAATTTGGGTACAGTTACAATTTCAAGAAACAAAAAATAAGTCAAAATAAGTCCAGTCATCATACCGGGAATGCAAGATCCAGTAATGCTGTCTGGTTGCCACCAAACTTAGTAAACAAGAAACCTCCAGGATGGGACTGAAAAATGAACCATTAAACCTCTAATTAATTATACAGATAAGCAAATCAAAACCAACATAAAGATACCAAAAGAGAAATAGAGAATACTGAATAAGTTTCCTACTTTCTCCTTTCGGCTGTCCAACTGGGTTTGTGAGGCCATGACAACAATATTTTCCGGTAAAGTCTCGAGCTTGCTCTTCAAGGTTGCATACACATCACTGTTCCCCACGAGAGATTTCTCAATGTCTTTCAGGAACAATATTAATGACCCTCCTTCACTCTCACTATATGCGACCTATGATATGAGTGAAGAGGTTAACAATCCTGTAGCTATAAGCTACAAGCCATAAGTGGTACTCTCCCATAACTTCTAAAAAGTACCTCAAAAATTTCATTAACAGCGAGTTTATCAGCATCATCGCTAGAAGAACCATCTAACCGAAGTGAACTAGCTGCACAAAAGACAGATATTAATAAAATTCACTTTTTAACTAAGGTAGAGTTCGAAGTAACAGCCAGACAATTACCAGCACAAAAAAAACCATGGTCTTCTTCGCAGAGGCCACCAAGATCATTGCCATCTTGTACAGGCCTATCAAATCTAATCCCAATTTTTGAAGCACAGTTGTCTTCAAATGCAAGGACTACTTTTCCCTGGAAACCAATAGTCGGTCCCCTATATTATATAGGCAGGAAAGTGGTAAGAACTAAGAACACAAAAAACATTTAAAGCAACTGTGAAGACATAAAAATAGTCCACTATACCTTAGTGGGCTTTGAAGAGAAGAAATTGCAGAAGACGAAGGACCTACAAACTTTACTCGGTCGCCTAAAAAATGATAAAAGTGCTTGTTCAATAAAACAGGAAGAGTGATAAATCAAACGAAGGTGAATAATCAGGTGATTAAAAAAACATCATGCCTGCTTTGAATGTGTAACTTTTAGAAGTTGCAGTTGATACTTCTTGCTTTGGCAAAGCCTGAGAGCTTAATGTTGAGCCACCTGTTATATCAGCATCGACACTTGAAGTTGGTTTCTTATGCTGCAATGCTTGTGCAGCCTGAACAGCTCGTTTAGCAAGCATAGATAGTTTTTCACGCCTAGAACCTTCTTTAGAAGATTCAGTTTCCCTGGCCGGTGATCCCTGAATCCATCCAGAAACAATACAAAATTAGGTGACTTCACAGGAATGTACAATGTTGAAAACAATGTCGGAGTTGGCACTGTGACAAGTATAGCATCCAAGCTATCAGTTATATGCTACCTATTTTAACACCACCAGTTACTACCTATTTGCTTAAGATGACAAATATTTTAACAAATACAACAACACTGGAATGTATTTATATGCATATCAAGATGCTATTTAAATTAGTAGTAATATAATCTGACACAACTCCTGAATGGGTCTATTCGGATTTATCTTCTTTTAGAATAAAATTTTTGAGTCCATGTATCTAGGTATATAGATCCTGTTAATGGAACTTGTTTTACTAGATGACTTTAGTAATGTCAACTAAAAGTAACACAAAAGAAGATAGAAATAAAGAGGACATGGTTAGAAGAAGATTACCCCAGGCAACAAAAGAGAGTCAACAATCATCAATTTGGCTCCAAAATTTTTAGCAAGCGCTTTTGCCAACATTTCCTGGTATATCTCAGAGCCTAAAAATATTTCAAAAGATGAACAAGGTTAAAAAAAACAGGAATCTTAAACCTTATATCTACTAAGGTAAACTTGGCTTAAGGAAGGGACACAGCAAAAAGTAGTAATACTGCTGGTAAAGACTCGTACCTGCTGGCCCAGAGAGTAAGATACGGGGACAAGTTGTCGTCAAGTCAGATCCAAACTTTCCATACTTGTTTCCACCGTTCATATGGACAAATATCGATGTTATCAAAACATCCTTTGTCATGGCACTGAGACAATATATATTTTGGCAATAAATCATCCAACCAATTGCAAGATGTACGACAGAAATGTAACATAATATCTAGTAACCATACCTCAAAAAATAAGGGAAGCTCTCAAAAGAAACTTCTATGTTTTCAGCATTAAGTACTCCTCCTCGCAAACTATCCTTAAAAGCTTGGCGTCTAATCGATATTGTTGATGAAAGGTCAAATTCTCTAAGGAATTCCCTCACTTCCCTTCGTTCATCCAGCAATTTGGAGATGCTGCCCCGTATATCAAATGAAGAAGATTCCCCTAGAAGGTGTGCAATTGGTCTAATTTCATAACTAGACCCAGGAACATTTCCAGCATCAGCTTCTTGAAAAGGATCCAATCCACCACCATCGGCATTCAGATTCTCATTGGCAGTACAAGAGGTTGAAGCAGCATTTTTCTCCACAGGAGCAATAGCAGCTTGGTCATTATTACTATCAGCATCATTCATGTCAGTATCCGAGATGCAATCATTGCAACCAGAAGGTACCACAGGAACCTCCGGATTTTGCTGCCTCTTGGCAGCTTTAGCAATTGGTGGTAGAAGATGGAAGTTGCGGTACTTTGATAGTGATGCCAATATAGAAGCCCCATCAACAGCTGAGGAGTCTCCTGCTCTTGTCTCGACATGAACCCCTTTTAGAGGGGCACCCCGAGCTTCACATATATTCAACGACGTAGATCTGTCAGGAGCAGCTAGATTTTCATCTTTAACAGGTTGGAATATCTAGAAAATGGTTAAGAAAATTTTACCAAAAGCCACTAAATTTAATTGACAAAAACGATATAAATCATCTAGAATGAAACGATAAATATATAGCAAGTGAATTCGGGGAGTTAAGTTTCCAAGCAACTCCAGAAAGGATACATAAGAATGTTTCGCAGCAATGCTGAAGATAACCTCGTCACCACCCCTCAGATGAACACAAGTGTTTTTCTGGTAACACTTGCCATTGACCTGGACAAGAACTCCATTCCCTATAATCTCCAGGGATGCAACTGATGGACCACCATGCTGCAAGGGACTATGTAAGCAAAAGACTTTTCCCCTTTTAGCCAGTAAGAGCGAATTATAAACGGGATTACCTCAGACTGTTTTATTTCACACAGGGTGGTAGGCATAGATTGGTCTTTGATTGATAAATCGCACCCACGGCGTCCAACAGTAAACACAGGGCCTCTCATGATACGGTGAGGATTCTGACATAGCAAAGAAACACCGTATTATAGTCAGAACGAAGAAATTATAGTCCAGCAAAAATCAGAAAACAATAGGCATAGTCAAAAAACATAGTGAACCAAAAAAAAGAAACAGAACAAGGCAAGAACTAGACATGCAGCCAACAAAACTTGTATAGCAAAGATTGAAAAACTCCACTTTTTGAATACCCCAAGCGCAATTAGCAGAGTTTTAGACAAGACACAGAAGTGGTGACGATGTTTGACCCACCTGAGAATACTGAGAAAGTAGCTTCGCCCATGGAGCCTTTGAAGCGCGCTTCTTAGCCGCCTTGGATTTCTCAGCATCGGCCACCACTTCAGCTAGATCCACATGAACACCAAAAAATCAGAAAGGAGATGACTTTAACATCAGAAAGGAGATAAGCCAAAAAGAAGAAGTGAAAACCTGCTATGGTAGGTGTCGCCAAGACTTGGACAGCAGGATTAGCGTCGGTTTCAGGAGAGTTGTCAATCATCGGCACATCAGTGGTAACAGGCTTCTCGGCATCCATAGCCTGCGGATCAGAGGATCCAAGTTCTGGCTCTCCAGATTCCGATCCAGGATCCGAAGCTGGTACTTGATTCTCCACTGGAACCTCGCTCGCCGATGAGGAACCAGCTGGCTCCGCCGCCGCCTAGGGTTTCCAAAAATTCAAAAATCAGATCCCCGGAAAACGAAATCAAACAAACAAGAAGAAACACCCAGATTCAAAATCCAGAAGCGAGAGAACAAAGAAAAGAGAAGGTTTTTTTTATTAATTTTAAAAAACTTGAATTGGGAAGAAAGAAGAACGAACAGGTTCGAGAGAAGCAGCAGCGGCATCGATCTTGACCTTAGATCGCTTGCTCTGCCTTGGCGATGAAGAGGCTTCAGGGGAAGAAGAAGAAGCACAGAAACGCTTGGAAGCGGAAGAGCTACGTCTCGTCTCAACCATATCTTACGACCTCTCTTATCTTTCTCCGCCTTGACTTCGCCTTGATCCAAGAAGAACCGCTTGGTTTCTCCCGATAGAGAGAGAGAGAGAGAGAAGAGAATAGATTAGAGATAGGAGAAGGAGAGAGAGAGGCGAAATCGAAAAATCAGAGAGATTTCATGTAAATGATTACTGAGGAGGTCAATTTATAAATAAACACAAAAACCTGCAAACTTTATTGTATCTGTGCGTTTAATTACATTACGAGTCAAATATATAAATAACTTGACCATATAGTATTCCACATTATATATCAAATAAATAAAAAAAGAATCTATACTAATAGTGTTGCTGCTTTGCTATTTTCCATATTCAAATTCGGGAAAGATATATTCTAGTTTGTCAAAAAGATATATTGATTAGTTGTAAAATTATTTTATACCTTTCTGTAAATTTTTGGATGATATAAATATTTGCATATTTTCTAATTAATATTAAATTTAATATATGAATTCATAATTTTAAAATAATAAACGCAAACGACAAATTAGATCCCATAATCTATGAATACGCTTCTCGACAAAAGTAAGATTTGGGAGTAAACGTTATAATTTTGTAGTTTTGTATATTATATCCGATCTATATAACGATTATTCCGTTATCTATTAAAAAAAATCTTATCTTTTGTTATTCCAAATTTTTAATAGAAAAACACATACCAAAATACATGTAAACACAGATTATAGCAATTTTACAAATAATACTTATATATATACACAATATACCTGAAAATTAACAAATAATTTAATTGGGTAATATTATATTTAGTGGAACCAGTAAACCTACCGTAGATGAAAAAAATGAAGTTGGATAAACTATTCGTATATGGTGTATATTTTTATTTTTTGTAGGAGAAAAAATGTATATATTTTTTTATAATAATAATGATATCCTTAAAAAAGAAAAAATGTATCGCTTTTTACAATAATTGTCCAAAAAAGAGTTAGCTCCCTTCCCCCGCTTGGGCAATAGAGAAGCACGTATATCTGTATCTGTATTTGTATCTGTACAGATAAGAAAAGATTCTTCTTCTTCTACTTGCCTTTTCCTGGAGATTGACTCCCAACTGTTCGGTCAATCTTTTTACTTTACCACTTCTTAACACACACTCTCACTCACATTTACTTCTTGGTCAAACTCTCTTTTTATCACTATTTACAGCCTAAACCATTACCATATTTAACCCCAATAATACCGAACCGGGTTAGTTCGCTGCTACTACACAATACACGTTAAGAGGAACAAAACACACTTATGGTTACGGTTTGATTATAACCGTTGGGTTGTATTGTTGGGCACGTGTTCGCATGAATCCAAGTCTCTCCTAAAAAAAAGTCCTTTTTTGACTAAATATTACACTTACACATCCATGCATGCTTCTCCACGTGACCTTTTTGTTTTCGTAATTGAATTTAAAGGCGGTTACTTTTGGATTTCGATGTTACTTATAATAATTGCTCAATTTTAATTGTGAATGTTAAATTTCCTTTTTATAGGACACTAGTGATAGACCCGCACGTACGTGCGTGTTTATCTTTACAAAATTACGATATTTTAAGTACATGTTATTTTGGTAAAATTTTGTTATATGAGTTTATTTGATAAACTATTTATATACATACAATTGTAAAATATAGATATTATATTACATAATACAATTTCAAAATTATTTAAATGAAAATGATAAATGATATTGCGTGTTTATTTTTTAAACTAATCAAAACATTTCTAACTGTTTTGAGTTTGGCTTTAGTTTAAATTGTTTTATGCGTAGTTTAGAATGGAAAACCCGTCCTGTCTTTTTCCGTATCGTCCTGACCTGTCCCGTCCCACCCCGCCCCGTCCCGTCCCGTTTTCTATCTATCATAAAATTTATATCCCATAATCGTTTCTTTTCAAAACATAATCATTTGTCAATGTTTATTATAAGAAACTTGGTAAAATGAAACTAATCAAAATGATACCCGTATTCCTCGTTTAAATATTTATTTTTATCAAACTAATAAAAATGAAATTATCAATCTAAGTCACATGCTCCCACCATTTTCATTCACAAGGCACTGTCTGTAATCCTAGCATACACAATCCTTGTTCGATTTTTAATTTTATTGATCTTTCAGTTTCATCTTTATTTCTCATTACTTTCTTCAATTCAAAGATTCATGTTTTAGCCTTTTTGTTTTCTAAAAATTTAGGTATTTCTATTTTTTTTAATACATGGATTTATTGTAGTTTTGTTATCTGAAGTATACATTATCATCTTGTGCCCGTCATTTCATGTATAAATATTTGAAATAAATAGGAAAGTGGAAATTAAAGTTAGCAATTTAAATTACATGTCCCCGTATCGTACTCGTAGTTTATATTTGAAAGTTGAAAGTGAATTTAACTTTATGACCGTGTCTCATAACAATTATATCTAATCATGTTTTTTATGAGAAATAATTCAGATAATA
>NW_006238918.1:15544080-15544648 GCF_000375325.1 Capsella rubella | reverse complement strand
TCCAAAAATTATATATTATAGTTGTCAAGGATAGTTTAAAATTGTACGTATATGTGAGATAATGTTTGTAGATATTTATTTATTATATCATTTATATCATATCAATTTGACATTTTATTTGTTTTCAATTAGATTAAATCATAAAAATATAATCCATTTATTATTTAAAAATTGGTAATAAGTCGTTAAAATCATTTAAATGTGATATATCCACTTGTTATTTAGTTTTAATCTTAGTAGAAATTCTACATGTTTATAATCTCAAAATGTAGTTTATAATTTGATAAAAATTTCCAATGGATGAAGATTTATTTTGTTAAGATTGTGTGAAATTAATAAGAAAAAAGAAGTTTAGAATAATCATTAACTAACTGCTTGACCAAATAAAAAATCATTAACTAATTGAATTAATGATAAATTTTGTAGATATCTTTTGTGCTATAATTGCTAGATTGCTTTTTGAATATGAATATTTTTATGTGAAAAGAAGAAATTTATGTGATCTAGAATGTTTATTCGCATGTTTTAGCAAAAAAATATTTAATTATTGATTTATTTATATTTTATT
>NW_006238918.1:15375978-15543980 GCF_000375325.1 Capsella rubella | reverse complement strand
ACTACTATGTAGAATTTGATTAGTTGATTATTTCATAAGCTAACATATTTTTTTATCTTTTTATTTTACTATAAAAATGTTATCTTTGTTTTTTTAGATATATGATGATTTTGTTTTATTAGATTTCATTCTATATAAATTATTAATTTCGAAATTATGTTAAAATATTAAATTAATATTAGATATGTTTATGTATATTCAAAATAGATATGTTTACATATATTTAATTTTGAATTTAATTGTCCATTTTTTATGGTAAAAGATTATTATGATTTCCATAAATATAGATAGTTGTTTTTTTTTTTTTTGCTGTCATTAATTCTGTTTGGCAACTGGAATATATTTCATGAAATTTTTTTTTTTAAAATTGGGGGGGTGTTTAGCTTCAAGTTGTTTTTCCCAATTAATAGTATAGATAAATAAATACATATATGTGGCTGTGTATATATTTATTTATTTATCATCTAAGTACATTATCTTACTTTTTAGAAAAAATATATATGGATATATATATATTCATTAAATCTTAACTTTATATAAAATTAAAATATATGGATATATATATTCATTAAATCTTAATCTATATATATATAGTTAGCATTTTCTCTCTTCTCATGATGCCACCTAATCATCCACTTAAGCCATATTTTTGTTTTTACATTAAAATAAATTTTAAACATTCATTTAGTGCATATTTATGTTACTTCTATGAATAGTTTATATTAAAAATATATATAAAATAAATGAAATGTTAAAATAAGAAAAAAAGACTTTATTTTTATATTACTGGTAATAATATAATTCAACTATCATTTTAAATTGATCATAGTTTAAAATTTTAAATATGTTACTGAGTTTTAGAATGAAAGTAAATTTTAAATTTATGGTACGTAAAATAAAACAACATTTATGTAATTGTATATATATAATTATAAAGAAGAAAAATAAAATTGAAAGTGAAATATTAGTTTATAACATGATCTAAAAAAAATAAAATGATATTTCATAAATTTCATAAATTGAATCAAATGCTTTTAATTAAAATTTAAGTATTGAAAGATAATAATTAAAGAGAAAATAGTTATACTATTTTTTGAAAATCAATTAAAAAAACAGTAAAATATCACAATATGAATAAAAATTTAACAAAACAAAATTATTAACCTCCCGCGCGGAGCGCGGGTCAACTGCTAGTTTTATATAAAATTAAGTATATATATTCATTAAATCTTAATCTTATTTTTATATAAAATTAAGCTTATTTTCTAATTTATGTATTGTTTTCCATTGCTTTTCTTTTGTCTAGTAAATTTCAAAGTAATATGATTCAGCTTTGATGTCAAAAACTAAAAATGAGTCAGATTTATAACAAAAAACAAAATGATTCAGATTTATAACAAAAACAAAACAAAATATATTATTTAGTGTATCTACAAAGACCAAATTACCACAAGATTTAAGAGCTTCACCGACTAAAAGCTAAGGGTACATTCGTCATTTAATTTGTGGTTTTTAACTTTTTAATCTTCAATTCATAATTTCAAAAAAAAAAAAAAAAAAATCTTCAATTCATAAATCCTCTAGAAAATAAAACAAAAGGGGGTAAATTCCTTAAACCCTAAACGCCATTGTTATCTCCTTCTTCACAAGTTTTGTCAAAAAAGTTTGAAGATTTAATAGAAGCAGTGTCGATGGTAGCACCAGATGAACCTTCGTTTTATGCTGCGAACCAATCAGGTTTATCTTTTGGTTTCATCTTCATCTTCATCTTCTTCCGTACGTTTTACTGAAATCGGAGATTTTTCTTTGATCAGAGAGAGATTTTCTATATTTTACAGGACGAACTTGGGCTTCACTTGTTTCGGGAGGTTGTGATGGTGACGAGGTTGAGATTGTGAGCAGTGTTAAGGGTTTTGATACATTGTCTCTGTCTTTGGCGGGAAAATCGGAATGTTGCGATGGTGATCAAGACGACCGTTCTGGTCAGTCAATTTCTCCGATGGCTAAGATTGGTACGGAAGATTCTGTTTTTTCGGAAACGGTGGGGAAAATTTTTGGGGTTTTAAAAGCTGTGAAAGAGATTGGGGAGGATGGTGTAGGGAAGTTCGAAACTTTGAATGTTTCTCATGAAATTGAGAAAGATGAAACTGGCGAGAGGGAGCACTTAGTAACTGGTGTGGAAGAAGGAATTGGTGTTGAAGCTGCTCTAAAAGAGGAGATTGAGGAGGATGGTGCGGTTAAGTTCAAAACTGTGAGTGTTGATCTTGAAGAAAAAGAGGTCGGGGATGAGAAATTGGTTTCTTGTGAAATTGAGAAAGAGGAAGCCAATGGATCGAAATATGGTATGCCTTGTGATGAGGTGAAAGAGGTAGATGTTTTAGTATCTAGGGATGGAACCAAAGAGGAAAACTGTCTGCTTAGTGATGAAGTTGATGATGACGACAACATTGATCAGATTGTAGAAGAAGAGGCTATCAAGTTAAGAAACTTCATTGTGGACTTATTAACCTCAGAATCTCTGCATGTTGATGTCGTTGATAAGACTACCCTGGATATGCAGGAGACTGTTTCTACACGTGAGTTTACCGCTAAAGACTTGGAAATCGAACAAGCTTCCTTCGGAGAAAGTGTTGTGGGGGTTGGTGGGTTTGAAAGTGATGAAGAAACTGAAGAGATGAGAAAAGTTTATTCTGGTAGTCATGCCCATTCCGATGAAACAAACATTCCTCACCATCATGTAGATAGGATTGATGGTCAGATTGTCTCTGATTCTGACGAGGACGTAGACACGAATGATGACGATGAAGAGAAAACGTTTGATTCTGCAGCTTTGGCTACGTTTCTAAAGGTGGCCACCAGTGGAAGTTCAGATGGTGGTAATTTTACCAAATCGGAGGATGTAATGAAGCTTTTCTCTATGGAACCTCCAGCTGGTCTGGGGTCATCATTAAGAGTTGTTCAATCTGCCGCCCCACTTCCCAACCGTTCCAACATCTTTCCCAGTCTAAAACTTGCAATGGGTGGAAAGATTGACAATAACTTGAGTGAGGAAGAGAGACATAAGTTGGAAAAACTGCAAAGTATACGTGTAATATATTTGCGTCTTGTGTATAGGTTGGGGCAGTCGGTAGATAATTCAATAGCAACACAGGTTCTCTACGATCTTACATTTCTTACGATGAGGCATTTTGGTCAGTCATCCAGTCTTGATGTTGCAAAGAAGATGGCTATGGAGGCTGAGGGAAAAGAAGATTTAAATTTCTCTCTAAACATACTGGTCCTTGGAAAAGCTGGAGTAGGAAAAAGTGCTACGATAAATTCCATCTTGGGCGATCAGAAGGCATCCATTCATTCATTTGAACCATCCACCACTTCGGTTCAAGCAATTTCTGGAACTGTGGGTGGTGTCAAGATTACAATCATCGATACTCCGGGCTTAAAGTCTTCTGCCATGGATCAAAGTGCCAATTCCAAAATGTTGTCTTCAGTGAAGAAGATAATGAAAAAGTTTCCCCCTAATGTGGTTCTTTATGTTGATCGTCTTGATGCCCAGAATAGATGCTTGAACAATACGCCCTTGCTAAGGACAATTACTGCTTCTCTTGGTTCATCCATATTGAAAAACGCCATAGTGACATTGACCCATGCTGGTTCTGCCCCTCCTGATGGCCAATCTGGCACCCCTTTGAGCTATGATGCGTTTGTAGAACAGTGCTCACATATTGTTCAACAGTCTATTGGACAAGCCGTTGGTGATCTATGTGTGATAAACCCAAGATTAAGAAATCAAGTTCCCCTTGTTGAGAATCACCCCTTGTGTAGGAAGAACCGGGAGGGAGTGAAGGTCCTTCCGAATGGCCAAACTTGGAGACTTCAACTGTTGCTTATGTGCTACTCAAAGAAGATTATTATTGATGCAAATTCTCTATTTAAGCCTCAAGAACCATTGGACCATCGTAAAATATTTGGTTTCCAAGTTCAACCAATACCTCTCCCTAACTTGTTGTCTTGGCTGTTGCGGTCCCGTGCACATCCTAAGCTCCTTGTAGATCAAGGTAGCGATAGTGTTGATTTTGATATCGAAATTGATGATGTGTCTAATTCTGAACAGGAGAATGGGGAAGATGACGAGTATGACCAGCTGCCACCATTTAAGCCTCTTCGGAAAACTCAAGTTGCAAAACTCTCAAAGGCACAGAGAAAAGCGTATTTTGACGAGTATGATCTCCGGGTAAAGCTTCTGCAGAAAAAACAATGGAGGGAGAACTTGAGGAGGATGCGAGAAATAAAGAGAAACGGAGAGAAGAAGGTCCCTGAATATCCTGAAGTAGAAGAGGCTCCACCTGCATTGCCTCCTGTTATATTACCGGATATCGTCTTGCCACCGTCATTTGACAGTGATTACTCATCTTATCGTTACCGTTCTCTGGAATCCTCTTCGCAGCTTATTACCAGGTCAGTGTTGAACCACGAAGGTTGGGACCATGATAGTGGACTTGACTGTGTTATCGTAGACCAGAGTCTTGCGATAGCTAAACAATTCCCCGCCGCAGTTACTGTCCAAGTGACCAAGGACAAGAAAGAGTTCAACATCCTTTTAGACTCCTCTATATGTGCTAAGCACGGGGACAATGGATCTACTATGGCAGGGCTTCTTATCCAGGGAGGTGAGCAACTAATGTATTTGTTCAAAGGAGAAACCAAATTCAAGAAGTCAAAGAGGAACGAGATAACTCTTGGAGGGTTAGTGACGTTCTTTGCTGGGAGTATTCCCATTGGTGTCAAAGTCGAGAATCAGATGGCCCTCGGAAAACGGCTAGTCCTCGTGGGAAATGCAGGGGCCACTCGGTCACAAGGAGACTCAGCTTTTGAAGCAAAACTCGAGGCCAGACTTAGAGAAGCTGATTTTCCAATAGGACAAAACCAATCCCATGCGGGATTGTCTCTAACGAAGTCGAAAGATGATTTAACCGTCACAGCCAATGTACGATCCGAAGTCTCTATCGGAAGACAAACAAAGGTAACAGCTTCTGCAAGTCTTGACACCAAGAGGACTGGGCGTTTTAGTGTCCGAACCAGCAGCTCAGATCAGTTGCAGCTTGCTCTTATGGCCATTCTTCCTTTTGCCATGTCCATCTACAAGAGGATTATTAGATCGGAAGAGAACTGACAATGATCTTTAGGATTACGGATTTTCAAACTTTGGATTAGAAAACAATTTGGATTTGTTTAAAAAAGTTGAATTTCTTTGTCTAATTCATTACATTTCTCTTGTATTATCAAGAGAATCTTCCTAATTCTCTGATTATGTTTTTTGCCAACTTCGATGTTTGTGATTGAAAATTTATATCAAGAGTTGGGCTTTTTGTATTGAAAAATGTTCATATTTAAATTTACTAATAAATTAAGAAGAGCCCAAAAACATTAAAAAAAAAAAAACAAAAAATGGACGATGAAGCAGAGAAATTGAGAGCAGCTTTTGGAGGAGATTCGTCGGATGGAGAAGATGGAGCGGAACAAGCGATCGGAGATTCGACGGTATGGGAGCGAGTGGAGGAGATCAATGGTTTATGGCTCTGTAGAAACTTTCTCCCTGTTGCTCACCAATCTGATTTGCTCTCCGCCATTCTAAACGGTCGGAACCTTAGGGCTCTTGTTCGGTTTCATAATCTAATGCTGTTTCCTATCAATTCTTGCTAAACTTAAATTTGTTTTGCAGAAGGTTGGTTCGTCGAAGAATCTATTAACCAGGTACCAAACCCCAGTCATACTGTTCTTTCCTTGGTTACTTGAAGGCAATGTTAATTATTAAGCGGCTAGAACAAAATTGTGAGAACTTGTGCTTGCATTTCACACTTGCCTATCCATACACTTTAAACTGGATCTGAAACCCTGTTTCAATGGAAATTGTTCGATTCCAGTGATAGGACATTGATCCAAATAAGCTTTGGTTGGTGTATGAATAAGTGAATAGTCTCTTTCCTAGGCAGCGTTTGTTTCCTCTTGAAGTGATTTGGAACATTTGGAGCCAAATTGTATCGATGCATTCTGGTTATTTCTGATTTTTGTTTCTTTTCAGAATTTGGGAAACAAATACGCTTTATGATTGATTTTTGGGTTTTAGCCTTTTAGGTAGGTGTGCTGCTGCTTCTTGTAGTTAAGTGTGAGATGATACAGAAACTTAAGCTTCTGTCTTTCTTTTGTGTGTGTGTGTGTGTGTGTTTTTCTTGGGAAAGGCGATGAGATTTGGTGATCTCCCTTCATGGGCAATAGAAGTATCTGATCTTATCCGTGAGACTGTGGAATCTGTTGATCTTCGAGTGTTGCCTGCTGATTTACTGTGGAGAGAACCTCTGTTCGACCAGCTCATTGTCAATTTATACCAACCAGGTGAGGTATGTCACTTTTCACTTTTTTTTTTCTTCTAGAGGAACCAATAGATAACAGCTTGTTAAGGTTTCGAAGAGGACTAGAATTAGATGGTTTAAGAGTTGCGGAATAGGTGAGAGCTGATAATAACCAGTCATATAAAAGCTAGAAGAAACGAATTAGAGTAACAACTTGTTTGGGTTTCTTGGAGCATTACAATGAAATATTTTAAGAGAGTTAGTGAAAGTAGATAATCAGAATTAAGATGACGAATGCAAAAAAAACTGGATGATCTTATAACAGGGGATATTTCAAAAGCTAGAAGAGAGTAACAGCTTGTTAAGGTTTCTTGGAGCATTACAATTAGAGAGTTTCAAAATGGGTGAAAGCAGTATCAGTCATGGAATAGTCCGACATTAGATCAAACATAATATGACAATGCAATGTTCTTTTTACAGGGGATCTGTGCACATGTTGATCTTCTGCGTTTTGAAGATGGAATTGCAATTGTCTCCCTGGAATCACCTTGCGTGATGCGGTTCACTCCCGCAGAAAAGGAAGAAGAAGAATATGTGGATGTTTTGTTGAGCCCGGGATCTCTCATTCTCATGTCCGGAGAAGCTCGGTATCAATGGAAACACGAGATTAATCGAAAGCAGAATGGGTTTCAAGTTTGGGAAGGAGAACAAATTGATCAGAAAAGAAGAATCTCCATTACTTTGAGAAAACTATGTCAAGCTTAAGGGTGTGTGAAGCTGATATTTAGACTAGGTAATATATTTGTAACTGTGAAACTGTGATTGATTGATAGGAACTATAATGTTTAGACTAGGTAATCCTCCTCATATCTTACATTGGTAACCTATTAAGGTCATCAAATTTTTGTTTGATAAATTGAAATTGAAGTAGAGATTTTCGATTAATTATTAAGGTACTGTACTTTGTTTTTATAATATAAGAGAATGTACGAGAATTATTGATAAAACTGGTGATATGCATAATATATCAACATGAAGAAGTCTAGTTTACTATTTGATTTTTATTTACGATTGTATAAAACTTTTTCATCTGAATTTGAATACATTTTTTAAAAATAATATAAATAACTATATATTTAGTGATTTCGTTTATGTTTTTATTGTACAAGTGTAGTAAGAGATTCAACAGTCATATATACACGATTTTCTTTTTCTTTCTCCTGTCGTTTTTAGTTATGTATATAAAGAGAAAGATACTTTCGAAAATATAAATGAAGTTAAAAAGAATGAGAGCAAAATTTAGAAAAGTTATAAAAAAAAACATTTGGTATATTTAATCTTCATAGTGCTATTTTTTTCTATAACAGCTTCATTCATTTCTAATCAAACAATATATACATACAAATTATAAAATCTAATATTTTGTTACATATCAAGAACTAATGTTTAAAAAATACTGTAATATCAAAAGATAATAAATTCCAAAAGCCATTTGGTGTATAACCTTACTAACTAAATGTCTCTTGGTTGACAAAATAAAACACCTAATCACACGTCTAATTAGTAAATTTAACTAATTGAACAAGTTGAGAATCTTTTGCTATTTATGCTCCTCTTTCTTTTCAACTAGTTTTCTAATTTCTATATAACAGAAAAAAAACTCCATAAAACAACACTATTACGAAAAAATGACGAGTTGACTTTTCAACGGTGTTAGATTTCTAATTTTTATTTATTTATGTATAGATCTATAACTGCATCAACGGTCAAGATCGTTGATCACAAATCACACGCTCTAAAATATCGCCACGTGTCATAAACACTACTAACACAGCACTACTCCTACCACCGACAATTAAGTGAAATCAGACAATCTTAACTGTCATGTCCAAAAACTCAAAAATCTCTCCTTCTCTTCTCATTCTCTTCTCTTGCGTCTAGTTAGTAACTTTTAATTTTAACAGTGTTATCAAATTCGAATCTCTTACATTAATGGAAACTCAGATCTTCTCTTAATAAACACACTCACATACACAAAAGCACAGATCTTTACAAGAGCATCTCTAAGAAGAAAGAAGAGAAGATGTTTGAGAGGTGTTTGGGAGCTTACCGGTGCCGGAGAATCCAAAGAGCTTTACGCCAACTAAAGGTAACGATTCTCTGTCTCGTTCTCACCGTGGTTGTCCTACGCAGCACCATCGGCGCCGGTAAATTTGGTACACCGGAGCAAGATCTCGACGAGATCCGTCAACATTTCCACGCACGCAAACGAGGTGAGCCTCACCGTGTCCTCGAAGAAATCCAGACCGGAGGTGATTCTACCGGCGACGGTGGTGGTAACTCCGGCGGGAGTAATAACTACGAGACCTTTGACATCAACAAGATATTCGTAGACGAAGGTGAGGAAGAGAAACCCGACCCGAATAAACCTTACACTCTCGGACCCAAGATATCAGATTGGGATGAACAGAGATCTGATTGGTTAGCTAAGAACCCTAGCTTCCCCAATTTCATCGGACCTAACAAGCCGCGTGTTCTTTTGGTTACTGGTTCGGCGCCAAAACCATGTGAGAATCCTGTCGGTGACCACTATCTTTTGAAATCCATCAAGAACAAGATCGATTACTGTAGGTTACACGGGATTGAGATCTTTTACAACATGGCTCTTCTCGATGCGGAGATGGCTGGTTTTTGGGCAAAGCTTCCATTGATTAGGAAGCTTTTGTTGTCACATCCTGAGATTGAGTTCCTTTGGTGGATGGATAGTGATGCTATGTTTACTGATATGGCGTTTGAGCTTCCATGGGAGAGGTATAAAGACTACAATCTGGTGATGCACGGATGGAATGAGATGGTTTATGATCAGAAGAACTGGATTGGGTTGAACACTGGGAGTTTCTTGCTTAGGAACAATCAATGGGCGCTTGATCTGCTTGATACTTGGGCTCCTATGGGTCCTAAAGGGAAGATTCGTGAGGAAGCTGGTAAGGTTTTGACCCGTGAGCTCAAGGATAGGCCCGTGTTCGAAGCTGATGATCAGTCTGCAATGGTTTATTTGTTGGCTACTCAGCGAGACGCTTGGGGAAATAAGGTAAGAAAGCTGAAACTTGATTGGTTTAAAGTTGTGGACTTTATTCCATTTCAGTAGTAGTTTGATGTGGGGAAAAAATTACTATATTGGGAAATTTCAGTCTACAACGTCCATTGATCACATAAAGATTGTTTTCTTTTTGCTAACAAATCACAATGTGAGTTGCTTCTTGTCATTAACATCTCTTGATCACATAAAGATCAATTTTTTGCTCACAAATCACAATGTGAGTTGCATCTTGTCGGCTTATAACATCTCTTCATCACGTAAAGATCCTTCTTTTGCTCACAAATAACAATGTCAGTTGCATCTTGTGGTTTATCATGTCTCTTGATCATCACAGATCACAATGTGAGTTGCATCTTGTGGTTTTCAAACATTTTTGTGAAGTCTATTATTGAAGTGAACTCAAATCTTTGCTTAGTTTTGGTTTTTTGAGTTACTCATTTGAGCCACTGCATTGTTGTAGGTATACCTGGAAAGCGGATACTATCTTCACGGTTACTGGGGGATTCTCGTGGACCGATATGAAGAAATGATGGAGAACTACCACCCTGGTCTAGGCGATCACAGATGGCCATTGGTAACTCACTTTGTCGGTTGCAAACCGTGTGGGAAATTTGGGGATTATCCGGTTGAACGGTGCCTGAAACAAATGGACAGAGCCTTTAACTTTGGGGATAACCAGATTCTACAAATCTATGGTTTCACTCACAAATCTTTGGCTAGTCGCAAAGTGAAGAGAGTGCGAAACGAGACTAGCAATCCGCTGGATATGAAAGACGAGCTTGGGTTGCTTCATCCCGCGTTTAAGGCGGTTAAGGTACAAAACAATCAAGTTTGAATGGGATCTTCGTCTAGGATTTGTGTTTTGTTTCTTGCTATATTTAATGTCTTGCGTCGTCTTTGGTTGTTGTTGTACTAAGATGGATGATGATAAAAGTAATGTGCAGAGACATCAGTTTATTCATTGGTTTTACTTTGTCTCTACGTCTCTAGGGAGTTGTATAACGAAATCAAAATGTTGCCTTTCTTCTTTGTAATCCATTTTAGAACTTGAGATTTTGTAGCTTCATGGATCAATAATAATCTATGTTAATTCAAGACCATTTTTTTTCTTTTCTTGATTTCGAATATAACTAAATTTATCAACTAAACTAAACTAAACTAAACTAAGCATTCATATACAGTATATAGTTTGGAGATCATACTTCACAAGTTTGTGTAGTTTTCTCAAAATTTAAAAATATTGCATGTGGTCAAATTCTTTTGCAATTTGCAGTACGGGGCTTTCTAATTTTGTTGTTTGTTTTTTAGCTCTTGACTCTTTTAAGTATAAAAATCACATGGAACGTACATACGGGCCTTTAATAGGCCTTATAAAAGCCCATTAACATGTGAAAACAATAATCCCGGCCTGAATATACAAAAATCCAAAGAAGGAAACAAAAAAAAAACTCAGAGATAATGTAATGGTAGAAATAACCCTTGTGGAAAAATATTGAGTGGCCAAGCAATTTCGGGTTGGGAGAATCAACAAAGATACAAAAAAGATTTCTTTCATCTTTTATAAAACGCAATCTCAAATGTTATCTCGTCTTTTTTTTTTTGGTTCTTGTTTGGTTGTGTGTGGTTTTTATTTGTTTTTTTTTAGTAAGGAGAAGATATTACAAAACCCTAATTCTCGTGAATTTTAAAACCCTAGTTTTTTAGTGAGATCCTACAAAGATTTTCAAGAATGAAGATACTATCAACATTTGGAGAATTATGAATAATAAAAGCAAAAGATTAAACAGTAAATACTTTCCAAACAAAAGTGATAAAACTATCAACATTCTTTCTCTACATTTTAATTCAAAACAATATCGACATTTTCATACAAACTCCATAAAAAATTTAAATAAATTATACTATTTTTTTTTTCAAATTTAACCATAACTGATAATTTCCTCATTAACAGAAAAAAAAAAAAACTCTTCGTTTGCCTTTGCAATCTTGAGCAAAAAAACTACAGCTTAGAACACGACAGCGTTTTTAGGTGCAGCTCGCATTGGAGACTTCACCAACTTAGAGGTAAGGCTAAATTCGTAATTTAGGTCATCCTCAAAAAACAAACTTGAGAAGATAAAATCCCAAAGCAAAAGAGTCATTTTTTTTGTTCGTTCACTGACCTTATCTCTCTCTCTCCCAATTCTCTCTTCTTCAAAGAGAGAGCTGCAAAATTCTCAATCATAAAACTCGCCACACGAACACAATAAAAAGGGTAAATTCCCTTAAACCCTTTAATCCTATCCCATCGCTATCTCCTTCCTCCACAAGTTTTGTGGAGATAAGTCTTTGATAAATCCTCAGTAGCAAAGCGGATATGGACTCTAAGTCAGTAACTCCGGAACCAGCGAACCCCTTCTACGCTTCGGGGCAATCAGGTTTCTTTCTCGTTTCTTACTTCGTTAATCTGGTCTTTTGGGAATAGGGTTTTAATCGGAAAGTTTGTTTTTTTTTTTTTTTTTTGGTTACAGGAAAGACCTATGCTTCCGTTGTCGCCGCCGCTGCTGCTGCAGCCGCCAGTAAGGAGGATGGCGGTGCTGTGAGTAGTGTGAAGGAGTTGGATTCTTCTCCGGAGGCTCTGTCTGGTAATTCGGATAAGGGTGGAGCTGATGATGTATTTGAAGCGGAGAAGGAGAAGCCGAATTTGAAGGGTGGCGGCGAGGGTGATTCCTTAAAGGAGGATTCTGCTACCACTGAGGCTGCTCCGAAGCCCGTGGTTGTTTCTGGTGAAACAATTGGGGAAGATGATGTTAAATCGTTGCCTCCGAAGCCAGAGGATGTTTCTGAAGGTGTAGGGGTTGCGGAGGAGGAAAAGAAGGTTCTTGAGGGCGTGCAAGATATTAAAGACGATGTTGAGAGTAAGATTGAAAATGGGAGTGTTGATGTTGGAGACAAACAAGCTTCCACAGATGGAGTAGTGGTGGATGAGAATCCGGAAAGGGAGAGTGAGAGTATTGTCAAGGATGTGGAAGAAGATGTTGGAGTAAAAAAGGATGATGAGGTAAAACAGGCAGATGGAACCAATGAGGGGCAGAGTGAGTTGAGTGGAAAAGTTGATGTTGACGATAAAAGTGATAGTGTTATTGAAGAAGATGGTGTGAAGTTAACTGATAAAGGAGACGTCATAGTGGACTCGTCCCCTGTAGAATCTGTGCATGTTGATGTGGCAAAACCAGGGGTAGCTGTTGTAGGAGACGCAGAGGCAAGTGAGGAGTTGAAGATTAATGCCGATGCGGAAAATCTTGAAGTGTCTAATACGTTTGATCAAATTGGGCGTGATGATGGTGGTGGATTTGAACCTGAGTCTGATAAGGCCATTGAGGAGGTAGAAGAAAAAATGACTAGCGCAGCAGACTCCTCTAAACTAGAATCTCTGGATACCATTGCTGCAGATCCAGAGGTTGTAGCTGCCCAAAGTGTGACTGAACCGGAGGATGTGAAAGAAGCTAACGGATTGGAGAAGGGTATGACTTATGCTGAGGTAATCAAGGTAGCTAGTGCAGTAGCTGACAATGGAACCAAGGAGGAGGAGAGTGTGTCCAGTGGCGTAGTTAATGAAGAAGAAGAAGTTGTTAACTTAACGAACAAAGGAGACTTTGTGGTGGACTCATCTGCTATAAAAGCTGTGGATGTAGATGTGGCAAAGCCAGGGGTTGTGGTTGTTGGAGATGTAGAGGCGAGTGAGGTGCTGGAAACTGATGATAACATTCTTGATGTGCATAATAAGTTTGATCCAGTTGGCCAAGTTGAAGGCGGTGGAGTTGAACTTGAATCTGAAAAGGTCACTGAGGAGGTAGGAGAGAAGTTGACGAGCGAAGGAGACTCTATTGTTGACTCCTCTGTGGTGGACTCTGTTGATGCTGATATCAATGTTGCCGAGCCAGGGCTTGTGATTGTTGGGGCAGCGAAGGAGGCTGAAATTAAGGAAGATGATGAGGTTGACAAGACCATCCCAAATATTGAGGAACCTGATGACCTGACTGCTGCATATGATGGAAATATAGAATTGGCTGCTAAGGAAATATCAGAGGCAACCAAAGTAGTGCCTGACGAACCAAATGTAGGTGTGGAAGAAAAAGAATTGCCTGTTTCTGAAAATTTGAATCTGGGTTCAGTTGATGCAAAAGAGGATTCAAATCCCGCAGCTGAGTCACAGTTTGAAGCAAACCCTAACCCGGAGGTTCCTGAAGGGGACAATGCTGAAGAGGGTGGAAACAAGCTCCCAGTCGAAGAAATTGTATCTTCTCGTGAGTTTAGCTTGGAAGGAAAGGAAGTAGACCAGGAACCTTCTGGAGAAGGTGTTATGGGGGTTGATGGGTCTGAAAGTGAAGAAGAAACTGAAGAGATGATATTCGGGAGTTCTGAAGCTGCAAAACAGTTCTTAGCAGAGCTGGAAAAGGCTTCCCATGGTATAGATGCACTTTCTGATGAAGCAAACATTTCTAACAATATGTCAGATAGGATTGATGGCCAGATTGTCACTGATTCTGACGAGGATGTAGACACAGAGGATGAAGGGGGGGAGAAAATGTTTGATTCTGCAGCTTTGGCTGCGCTTTTGAAGGCAGCCACTGGTGGTGGTAGTTCAGAAGGTGGCAATTTTACCATAACATCTCAGGATGGTACGAAGCTTTTCTCTATGGATCCACCTGCTGGTTTGAGTTCATCGTTAAGGCCCTTGAAACCTGCAGCAGCTCCACGTGCTAACCGTTCCAACATCTTTTCCAATCCTAATGTCATAATGACGGATGAGACTGAGGTTAACTTGAGCGAGGAAGAGAAACAGAAATTGGAAAAGTTGCAAAGCCTCCGTGTGAAGTTTTTGCGGCTTTTGCAGAGGTTAGGGCATTCGGCAGAAGATTCAATTGCAGCACAGGTTCTTTACCGTCTTGCACTACTTGCTGGGAGACAAACAGGGCAGTTATTCAGTCTTGATGCTGCAAAGAAGAAGGCTATGGAGTCTGAGGCTGAGGGAAATGAAGATTTGAACTTCTCTCTAAATATATTGGTCCTTGGGAAAGCGGGAGTGGGAAAAAGTGCTACTATAAACTCCATTTTGGGAAATCAGAAGGCGTCCATTGATGCTTTTGGGCTCTCAACCACTTCAGTTAGAGAAATTTCTGAAACAGTGGGTGGTGTCAAGATTACCTTTATTGATACTCCGGGTTTGAAGTCTGCTGCGATGGATCAAAGTACAAATGCAAAAATGTTGTCCTCTGTAAAGAAGGTAATGAAGAAGTGTCCCCCTGATCTTGTTCTTTATGTGGATCGGCTTGATACCCAGACCAGGGACTTGAACAATTTGCCCTTGCTAAGGACGATTACTGCTTCTCTTGGTTCATCCATATGGAAAAACGCCATAGTTACATTGACCCATGCTGCTTCTGCCCCTCCTGATGGCCCATCTGGCACCCCATTGAGCTATGATGTGTTTGTAGCGCAGTGCTCACATATAGTGCAACAGTCTATAGGACAGGCCGTTGGTGATTTACGCTTGATGAACCCAAGTCTGATGAATCCTGTTTCTCTTGTTGAGAATCACCCCTTGTGTAGGAAGAACCGGGAAGGAGTGAAGGTTCTCCCGAATGGCCAAACTTGGCGACCTCAGCTGTTGCTATTGTGCTACTCCCTAAAGGTTTTGTCAGAAGCAAATTCTCTATTGAAGCCTCAAGAACCATTGGACCATCGTAAAGTATTTGGTTTCCGAGTTCGATCCCCTCCTCTGCCTTACTTGTTGTCTTGGCTGTTGCAGTCCCGTGCACATCCTAAGCTCCCTGGAGACCAAGGTGGTGATAGTGTTGATTCTGATATCGAAATTGATGATGTGTCTGATACTGAGCAGGAAGAGGGGGAAGATGATGAGTATGACCAGCTGCCACCATTCAAGCCTCTTCGAAAAACCCAACTTGCAAAACTCTCAAAGGAACAGAGAAAGGCATATTTTGAGGAGTATGATTACAGGGTAAAGCTCCTGCAGAAGAAGCAGTGGAGAGAGGAATTGAAGAGGATGAAAGAAATGAAGAAAAACGGGACGAAGGTGGGTGAAAGTGAGTTTGATTATCCAGGAGAAGAAGAGGATCCAGAAAACGGGGCTCCAGCTGCAGTGCCAGTTCCATTACCTGATATGGTTTTGCCACCTTCATTTGATAGTGATAATTCAGCTTTCCGATACCGTTTTCTGGAACCCACTTCCCAACTCCTAACCAGGCCAGTGTTGGACACCCATGGTTGGGACCATGACTGTGGATATGATGGTGTCAATGCAGAACACAGTCTTGCTGTAGCAAACAGGTTCCCTGCTACAGCTACTGTCCAAGTCACCAAGGACAAGAAAGAGTTCAACATTCATCTGGACTCCTCAGTGTCTGCTAAGCACGGTGAGAATGGATCCACTATGGCAGGGTTTGATATCCAGAATGTCGGGAAGCAGCTGGCATATGTTGTCAGAGGAGAAACCAAATTCAAGAACTTGAGGAAGAACAAGACCACTGTTGGAGGGTCAGTGACTTTCTTGGGAGAGAACATTGCCACTGGTGTTAAACTCGAGGACCAAATAGCACTGGGGAAAAGATTTGTGCTTGTGGGCAGCACTGGGACAATGCGATCACAGGGAGATTCGGCCTATGGTGCGAACCTCGAGGTCAGGCTTAGGGAAGCTGATTTTCCAATTGGACAGGACCAATCCTCTTTAGGGCTGTCTCTGGTGAAGTGGAGAGGTGATTTAGCCCTCGGAGCCAATCTCCAATCTCAAGTCTCTGTTGGAAGGCAGTCAAAGATCGCGCTTCGTGCAGGACTGAACAACAAGATGAGTGGACAGATCACAGTCAGAACCAGCAGCTCAGATCAGTTGCAGATTGCTCTCACTGCCATTCTTCCAATTGCCATGTCCATCTACAAGAGTATTCGGCCAGAAGCTACGAACGACAAGTACAGCATGTACTAGAAATATCTACTCCATCTGCTGATGAATGCTGCAGAAGGATCTTTTTTTTATATATGTTACTGGTTTCAGTTCATGTTATTTTCCACAATTAAATAAAAACTTTTGAGATTTTATCAAAGTTGTATTTTGTTCTGTTGAGAGGTTCCCATCGGATTTATCATGTATCAGTAATTCTTCAATTTTAGTAGCCCTTCTCATCTTCTCTTTACTGTTCTTCAGATAATGAAGCCTAGTGCAGTTTTTATCTTTTGGTTCTACTTCTCTTGCTAATGATGTTGCTCGGCTTGTGTTTGCTAATTTGTCACTTAAATTTCTGCAGAAGATACTAAATGTTCGTTGAAGAAGCAGGTGCGTACACTGTTAATAAGATATATTTTCTCACTAGAATCTTCATCTCATAGTATTCTTAACCAGGATCTTACTGTTCTTCCTTATCCCCTTGAAGGCAATGGTATGTGTTCTGTGTAGTATAGAAATCTGTAAGGCCTCTTCTTCCACACTCCAGTCTCCACTTCTTGTTTTATATATATTCTTTGTAATAGATTTTGAATCTGTATAAACCTCTGGAAATTATTCAATTATTGTGGTGTATGAAACTGGATGATAATAACAGAACAAACTCTGAATAAAGGAAATACTTTTAGTGTAGCAAAACCTTAAACTTTTACGGATGACCAGAGTCAGCAAAGTATCTGCAAACCATTGGAAGCATGAGCATTTAAGGTGGTCCTGGAGAAGAGTCGTGATTGAGGGTGAAAAATACAAACTTGCTGCTCTAACCGTTTCTCTAATTTATAGAAAGGTGAATAGGTCCAGAAATCTGATGTGTTTTGTTTTGTCTGATTTGAAACTAAAGACTATTTTACTCATCATTTTCAGACCTGACAAAGCAAGGACACTTTAAGGATAAGAACGTCCAAAGTCTTTCAGGAGAAACGTTTGTTTCTCTTCCCCAACGAGAAACGTTTTAAAGTAAGATTTCCACAATACTAAAGTTTTGGTATACTCTTCTCATTAGTCAATAACTCTATAGTTGAAGACATTGCAATCTTTGCATTAGTTAACTAGTGTAATTGATGTATTTTCAGAATCGCTTGAAGATTAGATAAATGGTTTATGACAAAGGTCTCTTTAGGACATACAGACACTCACATAACTAGAGAAAAACAGACGATACAACATGATAGATAAGACAGAGTAGTGACAAACTGGGCGATGAGGCCGCCGCTTATTTACTCTTAGCATATTATTATAGTGACTGAACCAAAACCATTTCTTTTTACTGAAGGATCTTCTGGGAAGCTGGCCTCTTGGTGATCTCAGTCACCCACTCGTTAACACGTGGACGGTTGGTGAAGAGCTTCTTGGTGGGAGTTCCGAGCAGGTATTGAATCACGGGGATGTGGTGAAGATCGGTCAAAGTGAAAGTCTCACCAGCCAAGTACTTGAACTCCTTGAGCCTAGCCTCGTAGACATCAAGGACCTTGTCTAACTTAGCCTCTTCTTCCGCAACAACAGCTTGGTCAGTGGTCAAGCCATATATGTTCTTGAATACTTGTTCCCAAGCAAGTTTTGAAGCCACTGGGTCGAACTGGTGAGCTTCTACTTCCATTCCAATGGCCATGACTGCGTACTGAGATACGTTCTTGGAGTCAGCTGGGAGAAGGTTTGTTCCTTGGTTTTCATATCGGTGAGCTATGTACTGAGTAATCGCTCTTGATTCTGCACAAAAAGATCCAACTACTATTAGTGAATTTGCTTTCTCCTATTGTCAAATAAGAGATTGAAGATGATGCATGGGAAAGGTTCATACCGAAGAGCTTGAGGTCTCCATCTTCAAAGGCTGGAACTTGTCCAAAAGGCTGAAGAGAAACAAAGTTCAAACACAAAACATTATTAATATTCAGGACAGATACATCAAACAGTTGGTCTTGTCTAACAGCAACATATACTTACGTTGCGGGAGAGGAAAGGCTCCTTCTTGTGCTCACCGTCTTTGAGCTCCACATGAACGAGCTCAAAGTCGAGGTTTTTCTCGTGGAGGGCGATGAGGACTCTCCTGGTGGAAGTGGAAGTAGCGTGTCCGAAAACTTTGATACCTGCCATTGATTTGGTTACTTAGAAACTCTCTGTAGAGTGAGAAGAGTAAGGGATGTGATGTGTTTGATGTTGAAGGTGAAAGTGATGTGAATTAAGACACTAGTAGTGATGGTATTTATAGAGGAGCATTTGTGCATTCTCGCTCGTTAGTGTTTATTATAGTATAATTTTTAACAGATAGTAACGCTTCTACAAGACCGTCGCAACCAATATTGACTAGTCTTCTTAGCGGATTTTTCAAAGCTGAATTGGATTGATCAACGTTAGAATATTTGTTTCTACACTGGCTATGAGATAAAGTTTTAATTAAGCATTCAATGTATTCTGAGAAAAGATCAAACAAAGTGCGTAATATAATGGCCATATGACTCAAACTTCCACCTACGAGTCAATAAGCTTCATCTAGTTACTTTCCCTGGTTATGGCCGGTTCGGTTTGTTTTCCGGGAAATTTTGTGATGCTCTCGGTTAAAAAGGTTTCGTTGGAACAAAGTCTACTTGGATATACGAATCCAGGTTTTACAGTTTGAATTATTCTGTTGATTAGAGCAATCAAAAATAAAACCCATTATGGCTTTTTTGTGTGCTTTTGATTATATCCTTTACTTAAATAACATTTTGCTCTGTCTAAGATTGAATATCTTTTACCTTTTCATACGACTTTTCGTTTGCTTTTTTTGTTTGTTGAGTTCAGTTTTGTAGAATTGTAAATGAAAAGGTGTTTCAGTATTTTTTTTAGTCTGAATTGGTTCAGAATTCAGATCAGACCCGTTCAGTTTTATTAGGATCAACTGAGCAAGTTTAAAATTTTCAGTATGGCTTCTTGGTTCCTTTTGATGTGCACTTCAATCGACCAATGGCAAACTCTAGTGGTTGAAAAAACTGAACAAACGTATGAATAAAATGATAAGCAAAGATGTTAAGAAGATGGATTATCAAACGGATTTACTTGGAGAGAAAAGAATCCTCTTTTTGACAATCTGTCAGAAAAAATACAAAAACACAACAAATAGTAAAGAGGTTGTAGCCTATCACAGTCCCTTAAGCTGTTCCAAAGCACCTGTCAAAGTTGTCCACTTCTCAAATGCGCCAGCCGATGACACGAAAGCGAGCTTCGATGATTCTATATCGTTCTTGTTCACTGTGAAAAAGGAATCAAAACCAAGTTTCAAAAAGATATTTACAATGTTTTAATGACAGTTTTGATTCCTGTGGATAAAGAAGTAAAGAATAAGAACAAGACCTGATGTAATAAGAGAAGCTAATGATGAGTTAAATGCTTCCACTTCTGTATTCTCTTCTGGGGTTGTACTCAACTGTCATAAGAATACAAAGAAGGACGCTATCAACAAACAGTAATAAAACCATTAAACAAAGTCTAGCTTATGTAAAGAAAGAGAAACAAGATCGATGCTTTAACCAGTTGTATTTACACTCAACCAATAAATTTGACCTTAGCTAAGAGTTAAAAGGAGGAAGAAAAACCTTTGTGAAAGCCAAATTAACAGTTTTGACCCATTCGGTATCAGTGCCTTTCCCTAAAACCAAACCTGCAGCTGATAGATCATTGTTCTCAATGGCTTGTCCTACTTTACTTAGCTTGAAGACAAGATCCTGCAAATACCCTGTACATTGTATGCTTTTAGGTTGAGAACCAAGATGATCATAACACAAAGACCAACAGATTTGTCCCAAAAAGAGTACTACTTTTCATCAAAATGTTCTGATTACTTCATGTTGGGTTGAACGGAAGTAAAACGAAACAAAAATCAGATTAAAGTTCAATGTAAGTAGCATTGAAACAACCCAAATACTTACGAATTTTACAAAGAGAAAACAGATGCATCCTCTAAATAGTAAAACTTCCATCAGTTTGTTCTGATTACATCATGTGGCATCGGAGGAAGATAAGTTTAACAAAACCAGACTATGACAACCGATTAACTATGACAACCATAGCACAAAGAGAAGACATATTTGTGAATAAAAGAGTGAACTTTTCCCTAAATTTGTTCTGAGTACTTCATGTACCATTGGAGGAAGAGAAATCAAACAAAACCAGTTACTTATGAAGACCCTAACACGAAGAGAAAACAAATACGACCTCAAACAAGAAAACTTTTCCATCAATTTGTTCTGATTACTTCATGTGGCATTGAAGCAAGATAAATGAACAAAACCATACTAGGGCTCAGTATGAGTGTATGACATTGAAACAAGCCAAGTAAACTATGAAAGCTAGAGAAACCCGTGATGCTTCTGGTTACATGTACCTTCAAAGTCTGAAAAATAGTTCCTTTTGGGGTTTTCTAAACACTCAATCAAGATTTTCAACTTCTTCAACACATAGAGAAGAAAACAAAACCAAGTTTTGCAATACACACACAAAGATGAAAATTGATAATTTCAATGAAATAATGGGGGAAATTGAAAGAAGTACCTTTTTCCTTTACAGCAGAACTAAGAACAGCTTGTCTCTCGATCCTCTTCTTCCGATCTTGCTTCACTTTCTCCAGAAGCTCTTCATCGTCATCAGCTTCAAGGATCGCTGCATTCGCGTCTTGTCTTCTTCTGTCGTTACTCACGAGACCAATCGCAACTAAGCTGCTCATAAATCCAAGCGACAAATCCCTTCTGTTCCATAACAGAGACGATGTCTGGTTCTTGCTGTTTCCTGAGTATGCAATTTGGTTCTTCCTCGATGAAGTTGAAGGAGAGAGAGTGGCAGAGAAGAATGGGTTTAGGGTGGAAGAACAAAGGAGTGATTTCGCCATTTCAGCTTCTTCTTCTCTTTGAAATTTCTAGTTGGCATTTTCGAAGAGGAATGCTTTTATGTGTTTAGATGGTGATGAATGATGATAAGGTCTCCTTTGCTAGATTGTTGCGTTGTGTTATTTTCCTCCAATCACTCACTCTCACTGTTTTTTATTTATTTTATTTTTATAAATTAAAATTTCATTAAAAATAAGATAATTATACTGATTAGATGAGAAATTAGATTTTGGTCTAGGACTTGATCAATGATTTAGGAAGCCAAATTGGCCTCAACAAGGATATTTCCAATTTTTACCATTAACAAAATACAAACCTTTTTAGACTCTACTTTACCCCCAGAAAAAAAAAGAAGGAAGATCCTTTAAAAGCTATAGAAGCAAATACATTTGTTACTTCCACCACCAAAACTGTCGAGACAAAAACATCTTCCTCATCCTCTTATTATAAGCCATGAAAGCTCTAGCTTTGACTGGATCAGCATTCAGATACTCAAATGCATACATCTGTTTTGCTTCTTCCAACTCATCAATCTCCATCACTGCTTCCAACAAGTCCTCTGTATTGATCAACGTTTTGCTTTGGTCCACTGCATCAGCTAGGCGACGAATGCTAGAAGCAACTGCGAACATTGCTTCTTGGAACGGATCCGAGTTTCGAGGTCGTTTAAAAGGTTGCCTTAAAGGATCTCTAGGAGGAGGAGGAAGATCGTGAGACTCTTCATGCATATACTCATTGGCTCCTGCGTATGACTCTGTTCCATCTGTATCACTATGTTCTTCAGAACTTGCTAAAGGGAATGAAACAGAGTCTTCTTCAAAGTGTTTTACGTCGTTAAGATGAAGATTGCTTTCATTCTTCACTTTGTTATATCGACCTGAAGTTTGATAGTCACCGCATACTGTTCTAAGTTCTTCGTACATCTCAATTTGCTTTCCCCTAAATGCTTTTGCGTCTGGGTATACCTGTTCCAACCAATTATAAGTTATAAACAGTCCACAAAGAAAGATGATCTTTTAGTGAAAGAGCAAGGATTATGTGAGAGAGATATATACTTACAGCAATATATCTTTTCCAGAGCTCATCACTTTCGCAATCAATCATTTTGGTGCTCGAATTCCACCAGAAACCGTCTTGACTAAGTATGTCTCTCATCACTCTGTACCTTTTCTTGATCGTCTTCAGACGATTGATAACTTTTTGGCTATTCAGATTTAGATTGAAACGAGTATTGACCGCAACACAAGCAGCAGTGTATGCATTCTCGTTGAAGCACTTGTCTACTTTGTTCCCGTTTTTCGCCTGGACAGCCAAAGCTTCAATCAGACACTTATCCATTCCAACAGACCACACAACATTTCTACCCTTATGTTTCATCTGACTTCTCTGTACTGGGATGCCATACTGATCCATTCCTGAATCATTTATGTAAAAACCATGGAATAGCACAACATGTCAGAAAGTGATCAATCACAAGAGGAAGCCACAGAAAAATTATAAATGATCAATCAACAAAAACACAATTCTATGCATATTACTATATGCCACAATATCACAAACAAAAACAGCTTGGTTATTCACACACACAAACAAAGAGGGTAAACTAGCTTCCAATTCGATCATATAAATATGTTCTCAACTTATCAAAAGATATGTTCCAACACAAACTCACAAATTTCACATTTAACAATCCTTCAATTTTTTCAGAATTAACATCACCAGAGTGATCACAGAAACACATGCCGTGAAGATTATTCCATAAAGAACTAGATCACGGTCACTAATAACGTGTACCAGGCACTAAGCTCATAATAGGACAGAGATGTTTCTTTTATCATATATAGAAACAACGTTTGGGAAAGTGACAACACATAATTGTAATAGTATTCTGAAATCTTCTTCTTCCTTCTCAAACTTATATGCTTTTTGTTTCCAAGGCATGATCACAATGAAAAGTAAAACCATCTCAAGTAAGAGAGATTCAACGGCATTGACAAAACAAAAAAAAGACAGAGAAATCAAACACCAGGTCTGCTAAATGTAGGTGAACTCTGCTAAACTTGAGACAAGTAGCGACATAAAGTTTTATCAACTAAGTTTCATCAGATTTAAGATACTATTATAACAAATCATCATATACTTGAAGCTATAGTAACTGTAGAAATCAGAGAGCCATTGCCAAATAAAATATAAAATGAGGTTACTCACCTTCGCAGAAAACGAAATCAGATTTTGACGGCAGTGAGTATCACCGAATCAGATCGCCGCCGATGAACGGAAGAGTCAAAAATGGCGGAAGGGCGACATTTCCGAGAAGGAGAAGCTGGGGATTAGGGTTGGGTTTGGGTTTCCCCCAATTCTGATTTTGTCGAAAACACAAAAGTCGTCGTCGAAGAAATTTGCCCATTATCGCTTTGACAATACGGTGCGTTTCTTTGAAAAAAGGAAAAAAAAAAATGGACCCAGAAGAATAAAGATCCGTTTTGGTCTGATAATTTTCTTGCCTTTTCCCGGAAAATTTTCTTCTGAAACCATTACTTTACTTTTTTTTTTTCTCTGTTTTTTTTTTTATTTGGTTTCCCGTCTTGGTCTACGTGGCTTCATCCATCATGGGTCTAATATATAAATATTTAATGGGTAGGCTGGGAAAAAACCTTATTGGGCCGAGATTGATATAATTTCTTAAAGCCCAATTTAAACGCACCGACCCAATTCTTCTACCCAAAAAAACGTAAACCCTAGCATTCTCCTCTATCTTATATATTGCCGCTTGTAAACTTGTTTTCCTCTCAACTCATTCTTTTGAACGATCTTGATTCCTCGTCTTTACGGTTACTCTCATTGCTGTTTCGATTCTTTTCTTCCTTTAATTTTGTTCGCTATGATTGTTTTTCAGAAAGAGTTTGGTTCCTTGGAAATTTGTTTGAATTTGGTTTTTTTTTTTTTATATATAGATTAGCTTCAGTTCGAATTTGGGAGTTGTAAATTAGGGTTTCAGAGTGAAGGCGGTGATGATGAAAAACTACCTATTTTCTGAGGAAACACATTGATTAGAAAATTTACCAATGGATCCTTCTGAGCCTAAACTCTTTTTTTTGTTTTCTTATAAACGTTTTCACAAATTCTTTTAGTTTTTTTGTTTCGGTGGAGAAAAAGGTTTTCTGATTTGTTTGTTCCGAGTTTGATGAGAAAAGAGCCAATGGAATGATGATAATGATTATTCGGAAATATTGATTTATTGTGTCGACCAAAACTCAGACTACAATTATCTGATTATTTGGCTTTCTCCTCATTAAACTCTTCTTTAATCTATATTTCTTATTTTTCTTTATTTTTTGAATCAAAAATTTCCAATTTTACAAGTTTTATGAACAAAACTTAATGACAATTGTCTACCTACTGTTTATCAAATACCTATACACGAAATAAAAAAAGTTTACAATGAACATTAAGTTAATTTATTGGACAGTAGCTAATGAACAAATATACAATCGGGAAATTACCAAATTAAACCTTTTGATCTTCCTTTATCAGAAAGTGCTTGTAGTACTTCTTTTTAACCATAAAGTATTAATCCAACTATGAATTAGTGTTATGCTCTAATTATGGGAATGCAACATTCATGTTTATGGAGTAAAGGATTTCGTCGTATTATATATGATGGGGACTGTCAAAAAAGTCATAAATCTTCTCAATGGAATAAGCATTGGATCAAAGAGGCGAAACATTGGCAAAATCTGTTTGATGAATGTCAAATTCGTTTGGACTCCCAAGAACAAATAATCATCCAGCTGACTTTGATAAAGCATCATCTACCTTCTAATGTTCCTTTCTATTATTATTTATTTTTTTTGTCGACCCTTTCTATTATTTATTATCAATGCGCTCCATTGTTTTGTTTGTAGCCATGTATAAGGTTTAATTTGATAGAGTTTCAGAAGTTTGAAAAAAAAAAAAAGAAGAAAATCAACTATAATTGTTCGTGCGGAAATTGATCATTTACAAGAAAAACAAAACCTTAAATGGTTCTGATTTGTTTGTCCAACAAAAAACAATGGTTCTAATTTAGATAAAAATTTGGAGAACAATGAGATCAATAATTCTTTGGAAAACAACAAGGTAAAAACAAATATCACAAAAGATTTCTATTACAAAGATTTGAAATTACAATTTGATCGGTTGCGGCATAAAATCTTATTCAGATAGCTGAGTTAGACGTTTGAAAACATAACAGTGAGTAAGTTTAGTAAACTTTAACGATCCATTCCTTCTTTCAGTTTATTAACTTATCTCTTATGAATCTTTTGTGAGTTAATAATAATGAAAAATCGGTGTCCCAAGGTGTGAAAAATGCTAACTGAGCCTTGACAAACAAACAATTTCTTGTATTGAAGATCACACGAACCAAAATTCTCTTATTTGTTTCAACGCCATCTTTTGTTTTGGTTCCAATATGGATGAGAGGAAGAATCATGCTTCCTCGATGGTTGTTGTTGTTGTTGTCCTCCTCTTATGTTAGGATGGTTCCTACTTGGGCTATGATCAGGACTCCATGATTCATATCCTGGATTGCTGCTGCTCATGTACTGGTTATTCCCCTGGTAAGAGGAAGACTGTGACACCGATGCAACATCGTTTGCTTGATGTGAGTAGTAACTGTTCTGACTCTGCTGCAACCTCCATGAACCCAATGTAGCCGTGCCCATTTGTCCTACTGGTTCCCTAACACCATACGATGTTGTTGACATTGGTTGTTGTTGAAGATGATGATTGTGATGAAGTTGTGGTTGCATATGTTGTTGTTGTTGTCTTTCTGTGTGAGGTAATATGAGCGAGTTATTATATGCTGCTGTAGCATGTCGTGGGATAGCTTGTTCGTTTGTTGATTGCCATTGCATTGAATTAGTAACATGATGCTGAGTAACCAATCTAGCAACTGGAGCACCAACTTGTTTTTGCCTAGAAAATGGATTCCGAATTGCTTCTTGTCCCCATCCACTCTGCAAAAATAGAATAATACACATCTAATTCAGTCATAGGATAAGAATCAGTGAACATAAACCTCTTGTCATGGAGGCATTGTACTTATCAGGTTAGATCTATGGTGTAATGGAATCACAAACGGTTTGGTGATAGCTAGAGCTTGTCGTATACTTCTTTCGTTTTTTTCTTTCTATATACATCATTTTTCCAATCATCAATTAACATATGATTTGATTCGGCAACATGATCTATCATTATGGTTCCAGATATGTCCGAGGAATTTGGGGTGTATGGGTATCGAATAACGCACCATTCCAGGATTAGTTGATGGAGTGGGAGATGGAAGAGAAACTTCGACCTTTTCTTCTGCCTGCTTATTTGAGCTACTACTCGAGTTTGGTGCACCAGTCTTAATCACATCAAGCAGTTTTACCATATCTTGGCCGGCTAAATTACTGGGCTTGCCAGAAGTCAGTGCATAAACAAGATCTGGGTTCTTAAGTAACGCAGCTAATAATTCAAGATCAGGTTCAGGACTGCTTAGAGACGACGAGGTTGTGGCAGCACTGGCAGCAGTTCTTCGTTCATCAAGTGAATTCTGTGGTTCTGTTATACTTTCGTCCGGTGGCTGTTGAGATGGAATTTCAGGGGTCAAAGTGTCATCAAAGTCCATTTCTCTGTCCCATGGTTCCTTAGGGTTTAACGGTATAGTTTGAAGAGACTGATATGTTGTTTCTCTTTCTCGCCTGTTTCTATTTCTCTGAACATCAGCCTCCTTGCTATTACCACCAGTAGCTACTCTCCATACTTCATCAAGTACCATTCCTGCAGAAAACTAGACATTAGAACGAGACCTGAATAAACACTAGAATAGAAGTGGACTAATGAAACATCACATCACTTTCTGCTTGTTCCACAAGTGGTCAATGAGATAGAAATCTGAAGAATGGCATACCTGGTGGTACATGCCAATCAATCTGTTTTCTCTTACAATTCTTGAGAATAGTTTGTGGACTCATTTTCACCAAAATTCCCACCTTACTAGAAATGCTTTTAGGAGGTGTTAAAGGTTTTTTAATTTCATCAGCTTGTACTTTGACAATTACAGCTGGTCCATTAACGGGCTGAACAGCCAAAGGTACATATGTATCTTCAGTCTTAGCTTCATTGTTCTGGCTAGGTGGAAAATCCTTGGATGACTCAAGAGCCAAGGGCTTCTCAGGAACAATAGTTCTCGAATCACCAATGGCACTTGGCAAAGGATCCTTTTTACTATTCTTGCTCTGCATAAACAGGGCACGCATCTTTGCTTTCTGAATATCATCAGCAGACATAGGCCGGCTTCGACTTGAAGTTCCTATTCTTACTGTCTGAGGACTCTTTCCAGCAGCTTTTTGGCCTGGTTGTTCCACCATCTGTACTTTCCTGCGTTCTTTGTTATCTGCTACAAGCTAAGGAAACTGACTTTGAAGCAAATTTTTATCTGAGCTAGGAAAAAGACCATAACAAGCGAAGTATCTGGCTGCTCTCTAGACATGGCAGGTTTCACTTGTATAATACCGACTCAATAACACAAGTATCTGAGCTAGGAAAAAGATCATAATAAGCATTTTCCAATGTGATGAGAAAACGTAACCATTTGGTGCTTCAAAAAAAGGGGTCAAACAAAGGATACATGATGGAGTTGAACCAAGCATGTGTTTCTTGGTGGAATCATCTGCGGAAGTAAGTAACAATTTTGGACCCTGTGATGATTCAAACCTCCTGGACCAAGAATACAACCAATAATTCTGAGACCAGCTAACTATCATAAGGGAAAATATTCTAGATGGAAGTTAACAATCAAACTGATACCTGACATTCTCTGACCTTCCATTTGAAAGACTAAGTATATCTTCCTGTTACAACACAATAAAAAGGTTTTAGGGAACTGATGCGGTGCACATAAATAGAAGAGATTCATGTTTTGCCCCACTTACAGGATTACTACTATCACCCATGATTTCAGCAATACTGCATAACAAGCCATAATTTGTGAGTAAAAAAGGCACTAAACAACAAAATCAGAGGTAAGAAAAAAGTATCTAGTCAACACATAAACCACAACTTGCCTCTGTTTCAGAAGCAATTGACTCTGCGAATCAATTTGCGAATTGTTACGATTTTGTTTCTTCATAGCTTGGATCTTTGCAAATAACTTGGTCCATCTTGATAACAAACCTTTTGCCCTGTTTGATATGTCTGATCTTCAAATCAGATAATGAAATCGAAGAAATCACAACAAGAACTTTGGAATATGGCTGACATATTTTGAGTTTATAAGAAATTACACCTGACGTCCTATAGAAGCGAAGTCCATTAACACTTTGCAATATGGCTGACATATTTTCAGGAGATGCTTTGTGGAGAGGCAAATGACAAAGAACCTGCGTGCTAAATATTAATTATCCATAATACAACAATTTTTGGTTTCTTTTCAGCAATCTGGCTGCAAAAACATTAATATTGTACCTTCAGGATAAGAAGTATGACACTTGTTTGCTCTTCAACAGCAGCTTGACTCAACCATGTTGTAAGTATCAAAACCCCTCCTTTTGATAAAAACCTGTGCACGCACAGGAAGTGTCAGTAAAAATGGGAATATAAAAACAATAAAATAGAAAAAAGGCATTGACTGAAAGAAAACCCTCAATCAGTACCAGATCAATACAGAAGAATCTTGTATCTGCATGATCCACTCCATTAATTTCACCTGGCCTGAAAATGATTCTTCTTTACGCAACAGTGCGAATATATTCTCAACAAAGTATTTGTCTGAATCACTGATGTCAGGTGGAATATCCTCCGGTGGAATAAGTGCCACTGTTTCAGCTGCACTCCAGCTTATAGAACATGCCTCTGGATGTATCGAGTTCAAGGGAACGGGATCAACATGATTTGTGCCATTGTTATCTTCAGGAACACCATCACCTTGTAAAGCATCTGTATTGGACAAAATAACCTTCTCTCTTGAAAGCCTCACCTGCCTCCTTACCCTTGTCTTTTGAGTGACAAAAAATTCTCGAACCTGGCATGGAAAAAGGAAATAGAGATACCACCAATTCTCATGAGCACATCAACAAGACAGACCTAAACTGACATATAATTTAAAAGCATTTCCAAACAGAGTACTTATCGAGAGAAGAAAAATACCTGGGCGACTGTGATGCCAAATAGAGCACTTATCTCCCGAGATTCCCTCTTACTGATAGCATCTTTAACTGCAAAAACTGCTTGCAGATACTTAACAGCCTTTGGATTCAACAAGTCTCTTGGCCGCTTTCCTGAAAATTTTAAAATTCATCAGATACAAGGCATCAAGAAAGTAACAGTTGGGTGTGCTTGTTTTAAGGAACACCGAGAACAACAATGAATTGAAACACTCTCCCATATACCTTTAAGATAAAGAGAAGAAGAAATGACAAACTTAGTATACGAAGACAAGAATTAAAAAAAAAAACACTAAAATAATGCTTGAAGTAGACTGAGTGGGACAAAATCAGTCCATATGTACATGTTCGGAAATATGCATGATTATGCCAAAAGATCCCAAAAATTCTAACAAGACTCACCAATGTTAATGGACAAAGCACCAGCAGCCTGCAAAAATAGAAACAAAACAGATCAATGTCTTTAACAGATATGATACACATGATTAGTTGAAGGGAGAAGTGACATATAAACAGCTGAACCATCACCATTACTGTACTAACCCATATCTAAATACGAGACCAGCAATTAAATAGTGAAGCAAAGTCTGTATCATCGAAGTTAACCAATTCACAGAAGAAACGAGGAGGTCGAGCTATAAGAATGAGTATACCAAAAACACCTCTAATTTTGCTACACTCAATACCCTTTGTCCCAAAACCCGAGTGACATGTCCTTCTCAGCTTTGCCCATATCGCCAAAAACACCATTACCCTCCAAAAAAAAAACACCAACTTTCGATACCATATAACATAAACACGATAACTCACCATTTCTTGCGCGAGGGGGTTAACGCCGGTAAGTTTGCACTGCGTAACGACGACATCTTGGAGCTGATTGATCTGGCTATGGAAAAGCACCTTCTGCGAATCCAATAGCTCCATTAAAGACTCCACCGAACTCCCGATTTCAATCTCCTCATTGAACGCGTCCATGGCCGCCGACGGTAAACTCGAAGACCAATACGCAAACCGAATTCAGAATGTGCATCAGGGATATACGTCTGTGTCTAGATTCAGTGATTCGAACGTCGTGGTGAGACGATAAATTCAATGAACATGGCTACCTAATTTTCGGATTCTCGGAAAAGTCGAATCGGGTTAGGGTTTGGGTTTGAGTAAAGACGGCAAAATAAAGGGACATAAAAGTAAATAAGTTATTATACAAAGAGAAACGTAAAACGCAGCGTTTGGAAGCAGATCTGCTGCACAAAGGTAAGAAATTAAATTTGTTTTAATATTAAATAAATGTGTTGACAAATAAAAAAATAATATAGAAATATAATTAAAATCTATGACCTGAAAAATAATAAGAAGAGAAGGAGTTTGTTTCCTGAGATATCTTTTATTTTCTTTTCACCGCCCTTCCTCAAAGGTCTCGTCTCTCCTTCTCTCTATTTTACACCTTTTTCTGAACGATTCTCAGGGTTTTGATCCTCTCTCGCTTATTTTTCGATCGCAGCACCTCTCGCCGATCCTGTAGAATCGGGAATCGGTAATCTTCAAGCTCTTTTTTTTTTGTGGTACGGGCGACGCCTGAGCTCTGATTAGGGTTTAAGATCTCGGGCTATCACTACTCGTCTCTCGATTTCACGCTTGTTTTGTTCCATATGACTGTTGGTATTTGGATGATTTCGTTGTTTGTTCGCCTATCTAGGGTTTTTATTTGAGCTCGTGTGGGATCGGGATTGTTAGGGTTACATCGCTCTCTCTGGATTGCGTTTGCACTGTGTGATTTCCTGTTTATTTCATGGATTGATTGTTTCTCCAGTATCTCTTGGTTTTTTATACGTTGATTGGCTTCGTTTTTCTGCTTTTTTATAGTTTTGATTTTTGTTCGGTGTGGAAAGTATTTTTGAATTTATAATGTGGTTTTTAGATGTTATCCTCTATCGTTTCATTGTTTGTCTTGTTGTTACTGCTGTTCTAAATTTTGGTTTTCTCCTTGTTCTTTTGTTAGCTTAGATTCAGGATAGCTTGACAAGTTATTTGTCAACATGGAGCGCAAGACAATTGACTTGGAGCAAGGATGGGACTATATGCAGACTGGTATTACCAAGCTGAAACGTATTCTGGAAGGATTGCCTGAGCCAGCATTTGACTCCGAGCAATATATGATGCTTTATACGTAGGTTTTATACTTGTTTATTAACTTCCAGCAGTTTGATTGCTGGCTTGTTACTGGTACTTATGATGGGTTTTTATTTGATTCTCAGGACTATCTACAACATGTGCACCCAGAAACCTCCTCACGATTACTCACAGCAGCTTTATGACAAGTATCGTGAAGCATTTGAGGAATATATCAACTCAACAGTGAGTCTGATGGATATTTAATTTCTCCTAATAAATTCCTCTTGAAATTTTTACTCTCTTTACTTATTGTCTGAATCTTATGATGTTACTTTTGTGCATGGTTTCATATATCAAGAAGTTGTGTACCCTCTTGATCCTTAACTTGATGAAACTTTTGTGATTGTTTGCTCCCATGCTTTCTGTTGTCCAGGTTTTGCCTGCTTTGAGGGAGAAGCATGATGAATATATGCTGCGGGAGCTGGTTAAAAGATGGGCGAACCATAAAGTCATGGTCAGATGGCTATCCCGTTTCTTCTACTATCTCGACCGTTACTTCATTGCTCGGAGATCACTTCCACCACTGAATGAAGTTGGCCTGACATGCTTCCGTGACCTGGTATGGCATTCATTCTTGTGAATTCATAGCTTTCTGTTGTATTTCAATATTTTAATCTTTCTTTGATCTGGTTTGTTTCAGGTCTATAATGAGTTGCATTCTAAGGTCAAGGAAGCTGTAATAGCACTTGTAAGTATGGCATTAATAATGTGTAGTTATATCCAACTTCTGTTGTCTGATACAAGTCTAACATGACATGTTCTTTTGTCAGGTTGATAAAGAACGGGAGGGTGAGCAGATTGATAGGGCTCTACTGAAAAACGTACTAGATATCTATGTAGAGATTGGAATGGGACAGATGGAAAGATATGAAGAAGATTTTGAAAGCTTCATGCTTCAAGATACGGCATCTTACTATTCTCGTAAGGCATCAAGCTGGATCCAGGAAGACTCTTGCCCTGATTACATGTTGAAGGCATGACTCGTGACATCATTTTTATTCTAAATTCTGTTTTCATTTCACACAAGTTAAAAATATTTTTTAACTTGTGCGTTCATGTTGCAGTCTGAAGAATGTCTTAAGAAGGAGAGGGAGAGGGTGACTCACTACCTTCACTCAAGCAGTGAGCCAAAGCTGGTTGAGGTTTGTTTATGATACATTATACACTACATTATGTTATTTAGCCTGTACTTTAACGATTGATTAAGGAATTGTATTCTTGCAGAGTCTTAGTTTTGCATCTTTATTTTGTAAAGATTTACTCTTCAGACTCCTGAATTGTGTAGTCCTGGCATATATTATTGTATGTTTGACTTATATAGTTATCTTTTGGATGCAGAAAGTACAACATGAATTGTTGGTAGTATATGCAAATCAGCTTCTAGAGAAAGAGCACTCAGGTTGCCGTGCATTGCTAAGAGACGACAAGGTAGAGCAATTATTTTGTGTTGTTTGTTGTTGTTAGTGGTTAGTGTCTATAACGTTCTCTTTGATGGAGTATATATGTCTACTTTCAGGTGGATGATCTCTCCAGGATGTACAGGCTTTATCATAAAATTGTGCGAGGTTTGGAACCTGTTGCAAACATATTTAAGCAGGTTTCTGACCTATCTCCATTTTTAAAATATTTTATTACTATTACCGTATGGATTGTTCTCTTAAAACCTGTATAGCATTAACTGTAACTTGTAACTTGTATACAGCATGTCACAGCTGAGGGTAACGCTCTTGTCCAACAGGCTGAAGACACAGCTACCAATCAGGTTCTTATTATTTTACTTGTTATATTCAGATAACTCTTATGTATAATCTTCTTCACTTATGATTGCTGAGTTTTTTTTTATTTAATTCCACAGGCTGCAAATACTGCTAGCGTCCAGGAACAGGTAAAATTATAAATTGATTAAAGTAGTTTAGATTATTGGGATGAAGTAGTTTAGATTATTGGGAATTTAGTGTTTTTTAATGGAATTAAATCATTTACGAGTCACTTATCCTTTTGTTGTTTTCAGGTTCTTATCAGAAAAGTGATTGAACTTCATGATAAATACATGGTCTATGTCACTGAGTGTTTCCAGAACCACACTCTCTTCCACAAGGTCTGATGTACTTCCTATATATTTGTCATGTGCCTATCTTATTCAAGTTTATGTTGTGTCATTAACCATGTTTTTGAAAACACATTATAGGCTTTGAAAGAGGCATTTGAGATTTTCTGTAACAAAACAGTCGCTGGAAGCTCAAGTGCTGAATTACTTGCAACATTTTGCGACAATATTCTCAAGAAGGGGGGAAGTGAAAAGCTGAGTGATGAAGCTATTGAAGATACACTTGAGAAGGTACACCTTTCCGCCAAACTGTTTTTGCTTATCTCTTTTCGGTTCTCCTGAAATAGAATTTTATAATGTTGTTACAGGTTGTCAAATTGCTTGCTTATATAAGTGACAAGGATCTTTTTGCGGAGTTCTACAGGTTTATCTCCCACTTCAATGTTGTTTTATCTGTGGATCAGATTTTTTTTCTACTCTTTGTTTTGTAAAGTTTTGTTTATACCAGCTTTTTGTGGATATGCTTTACTTTAATATACTATTGGATTGACAAAAAGTTGGATTACTGAGTTGCAAGCTGTTTTATTTATGGTTGATTGCAGGAAGAAGCTAGCCCGCAGACTCTTGTTTGATCGCAGTGCTAATGATGATCATGAGAGAAGTATCCTTACAAAGCTCAAGCAACAATGTGGTGGACAGTTCACTTCTAAAATGGAGGGCATGGTTAGTTTCCCTGATTCTTATTTTATATCACTGCTTGCTATGATGGTTTATGCGTTCTATATTGATTAATTTGTTGGTGACAGGTTACGGATTTGACATTGGCTAGAGAAAACCAAAACAGTTTTGAGGATTATCTAGGCCATAACCCTGCTGCAAACCCAGGGATTGACTTGACTGTCACTGTTCTTACCACTGGTTTCTGGCCAAGTTACAAATCATTTGACATAAATCTACCTAGTGAAATGGTATGCTCTGTTATTTTTCATTTTAATATTCCTGAAAAGGAGAAAGTGTGCTCCAGATAGATCTAATCGGTTGATTTTTTTGTTTCAGATCAAGTGTGTTGAAGTCTTCAAAGGGTTTTATGAAACTAAAACAAAACACAGGAAGCTTACCTGGATCTATTCATTAGGAACATGCCACATCAATGGAAAGTTTGATCAGAAGGCAATCGAGTTAATTGTGTCTACTTACCAGGTACAATTTGTTTCCAAGAAAATGCTGGTATATATTTTCTATATTTTAATGGCCTCTGATGCCACTTTCTCTGTGTTTTTTTTGTAGGCTGCTGTGCTTCTACTCTTCAACACAACTGACAAATTAAGTTACACTGAGATCTTGACTCAACTGAACCTAAGCCATGAAGACCTAGTTAGGTTGCTTCATTCCTTGTCATGTGCTAAGTACAAGATTCTCCTTAAGGAGCCAAGCACCAAGACTGTTTCCCAGACTGATGTCTTTGAGTTCAACTCCAAATTCACCGATAGAATGCGCAGAATCAAGGTTTGTGATATTAATATCGCTACTAAAAACTTTCAAGGCTTCTTTTACATATTTGTTAATCACTAACATCAACTTTGGTGTTTTGCATCACAGATCCCTCTTCCTCCAGTTGACGAAAGGAAGAAAGTCGTTGAAGATGTGGATAAAGACAGACGTTATGCAATTGATGCTGCCATTGTCAGGATTATGAAGAGCAGGAAAGTATTGGGACATCAACAACTTGTTTCTGAGTGCGTTGAGCAACTTAGCCGAATGTTCAAGGTAAACTATAAAAGATATACACAGATTTAAAGATGTTGGTGGTGATGAGTTTTATATGATACTCATTGTGGATTTTTATGATATGGTTGCAGCCTGATATTAAAGCGATCAAGAAACGGATGGAGGATTTAATAACCAGAGATTATTTGGAGAGGGACAAGGAGAATCCTAACATGTTTAGGTACTTGGCTTAGGTACTGTGGAAGTGGTTGGCTCATGAAAGGTTGCATCGAAGCATCTGCTTGTATATTAGAAGTCAATATGGATTCTCTCTTTAAATTAACAATTATCGCTGCCTTCTCAAATTTTTTTATCTTCTCTCCCTAAAAATTCGGTCGTGCTGCTTTTTTTTTTTTCTTTTTTCTGGGGATGCAATTTGCCTTGTGGGTTCTGTTTCTTGGATATTGAATGGAGATGGAGGAGATGCCTTAATGAATGGATCTCTGCTTTCGAATATGTTTCTTCATTTGATATTTTTATATGTGATGGAAATTGGTCAAAAGCTAATGAGATCGTCATCTATGGATACTGGCTTGAACTTCAAAAGACAAGTAAGAAAGCGAAGTAAAAAACAGCTTAGTGGCGCCTATCATCGGTGTACCATGTCGCACTTGATCATGTGATATCAGAGTCCGTAAAAATTACACTCCAACGGCTCAGAAGCAAAGTTTATGTGTGTGTATATATGGGCTTTCGTTTAATTAAAGGCGGGCCTGCCAATTAACTGGCATATATTTATTACAAGTGAACTGGACTGAGGCTTTTTATATCTAGCCCAAAGTGCCTGTGGTCAATCCTGCGCCAGGTGGTGAGATACCCGAGTCTAGTTCCTTCTTCTTTTCTCTTCTCTCTCAGATCAAAAAAGAGCTTCGTGTGCGTCTCTCCCCCGCCCCCCTACGTTGTCAAAAATGCTGGCTAGACTCGCTGCCAAGCGTCTTCTCGAGATCCGTCAAGTTTTCCGTCAACCAACCTCTCAGGTATTCACTAATTTCTTGCTTCCTCTCGCTTTTTCTCCGGCATTTCCCGATCTCATTCTCCGTTTGGGCATTTCTATCTTACAGGCGTCTCGTAGCTTGTCAACAGCCTTAAACTACGTAAGTGCTGGATATTCTCATTGATATTTGCTTCAATTTTATCTTAATTTGATTTGAAATTAAAACTGGTATTTGATTTTGTTGTTGTTGTTTTGTTTACTTTAGCACCTCGATTCTCCTGATAACAAACCCGATCTTCCATGGGAGTTCTCAGAGGCAAACAAATCTAAGGTCAGTCAATCAAATCGTTTCTTGTTGTGATAATGATGAAAATTTTACAGTGTGTTGAACGAATTAGGGATTTTATCCAGTAGAGGTCAATTCGGATACCAACTCCTTTGGTGATGATGTATATTGTTGCCTTAGTCGAGTGAATTTTGTGATGAACAGTAATGGTGGAAACTGATTATACTGTTACAAGAAAATGTATTAGTCTTTAGCTCTCATTGCCTACTAATTATACATCCCAGAGTATAATCAGCTTCAAATTTGTTTTGTCCTTGCTCGGTGGGTGTGTTTGTGACTTACATTATCTTTCTACAGAGGGCCAAAAGAGTTTCTGAAATGTTTTGCTGGGATTTAAGGAATGGTTTGTTTGATCCCAAGTCCCAAGTAACATAGTCATTGGCTTCAAATTAGGCATCATGATCCTGTGATTTAGCATTCCTAAAAAAGATACTTGAACGGCAAAAGCTGGGATTTTCTAACATGTTCGATTGTTTATAATATGTTCGTACATTAGAATTGGCTATTGGTTAACTTAGTTTAGGGAGACTGAAAGTGTTACACCCAAATGGCCAACGGATTCCGAATCTGCGTGTGCGACAGAAAATTTAGTTAACCGGTTTAATTGAATTAAACTACTAATACATGCTTGTGCATTTGGTTCCAGTTTACTGTATCTTTCATGTCTGGCTGCAGTAATTGTGCAATTAAAAGTGATATATGTTTCCCCATCCAGGCTTTCTGGAACTATAATATTCTGTCCAAACTGTGTAGGTTAAGGAGATACTCTCTTACTATCCAACGAATTACAAGCAGTCTGCAGTTATTCCGCTCCTAGATCTTGCACAACAGCAACATGGAGGCTGGCTCCCTGTTTCCGCAATGAATGCAGTATGTTTTCGTTTCAGTATATTACAGATTTTCCCTTACTAAATGGAAGAAATTGTGAAGTGAGAATTTGAAATGATCACTTTCCGCTTTTGTTTGATTTTGGCTCTTAATTTTCAGTAATTCTTAAGTTCTTTTTTTGGAATACAACATCCATTGAAATCTACCAGGCATAACCAATACAACAAAATTCTGCAGGTTGCTAAAGTTATAGAAGTTGCTCCTATCCGTGTTTATGAGGTTGCAACATTTTACTCAATGTTCAACAGGGCAAAGGTAAGAACAACTTACCACCCATAAACTCAAGTCTCTACTGTGCTAGTCAATGCAGATAGTGCATAATCATTGTTCATATGCTCTTATAGGTTGGAAAGTATCACCTTCTAGTTTGTGGCACAACACCTTGCATGATCCGTGGTTCACGTGACATCGAATCAGCTTTGCTAGACCATTTGGGAGTGAAACGCGGTGGTATTGTTCTATTAGCAACCTTTGATTAACAAAAGATAACAAAAGCATATGATGATGTTCAGTCTTAACGATATCTGGTATTATGTCTTTCCAGAAGTCACAAAAGATGGTTTGTTTTCTGTTGGAGAGATGGAATGCATGGTATAGATTTCGCATCACTTTTCTACTTTTTGTAAATTGTAAATAGATGCAGAACAATCACCAAGATTAATACTTTTGCATGAAAAGGTACAATATACATCTCATGTGTTTGGTTTTGTTACAGGGATGTTGTGTTAATGCACCCATGATCACTGTGGCCGACTATTCCAATGGATCAGAGGGATATACATATAACTATTTCGTATGTCAAATCTCATCGAATAACTTTTCTTTTCTCCCGCAGTTTATTTATAATGTGATTTAGGGCGCAAAGAGTAAAATCGTATTTACACTGTCTTATGCTACAATACCCAGGAAGATGTTACACCAGAGAAAGTCGTAGAGATCGTTGAAAAGCTGAGAAAAGGAGAAAAGCCACCGGTAAGTCATTAACCTTGCCCATTGCATTCAGATACTTTCCTGATGTTCTTCTCGTGCTATAGCATTGTGTTGATTGGGTAAAACAATCTTAAGGAATGCCCAATACCCTCTAAGCCAATTTCAAAATCCAACTTCTCATAATGTTAATTTTTTTTTTCTTCTCAGCATGGAACTCAGAACCCAAAGAGGATCAAGTGTGGACCAGAAGGAGGAAATACGACACTGCTTGGGGAGCCTAAGCCACCGCAGTTCCGTGATCTCGATGCATGCTAAGCAAAGTTCTGTTCTACCGCAGTTTTATGTGGTTCAATAACGCAAAGGCTACAGCGATGTTTGACGCCTGTAGCTTCAAATTGAGTTTGCATACTGTTTGTAGTCTTTCTTGGTTTTGGAATTTAGACCCAATTTAAACAAATTACCAAAGTCATTCTCTTCTCTTATTATATCACTTCCAAAGATTATGTGAAATTGTAATAAAGACTTGTATGTGTTACTTTAAAAGCCAAGAATTTCCAAACTTTTCAAGAAAATTTAATTGGCAGAATGGCAAATTTTGTGTTATAGCAGAAAAAATCATATCAATTCCTTTAATTCTTCTAGGCTGAAGCTAACAAAATTATAAACAATTTCCTAAATTGATCTCTCCATTCCTTAGCAAAGATTTTATAAAAAAAATGTGAGCTTGACTACTATATATCATGGTCCAAAATGTAAATACTTTTTATCATTTGAGATTTCGATATTGAAATCCTACATTTAAAAGTAAAAACTCACATGGTCTGTTTCTTTTCCAAAAAAAATTTCAATGTTTACAGTGTTAGGAAAAAAAAAGTTGGTTATAGAACACTAATAATATTATCTTATTATTATGTTACTCCAAATTCATACAAAACAAATAAGAATACAAGAGATGACAAAATTACTAGTACTTAACAGGGGCGGACCCACAGCCAAGGTGGTGGGGGCAGCTGCCACCAGAAAAAAAAAAAAAAAAAAATTATTAAAAAATTATTAAATATTATTAGAAAACAAAATTTGTCTCCACCAAAAAAAATTAATTTTCATCCTTTTCTTGGAAAGCCCATTAACCCATGTACCAAAAAAATATATATTAATATATAAATTAAAGATTTATTAATCTAAACCTAATTTTTTTGTTATTTTCTTCTTCTTTAGTCCTTTGGTTTCTTTGTGTGACAACAAATCAACAACTGTCAATTTGTGAGTTTATTTTCCTGCTTTTTTTACAATCGTTTCTATTATATAAGCATTATTTTTTAGTCAGTTAATTTTATTTAATCAGTTCAAGCTTATAACTATGTTTCCTGGAAAACATTATATAGGTTTTTATGTTATACATGACTATATTAGTTTTTGCAGTGATAATTGTTTATATGTTTATTCTATGGTTAAGCTTTTATGAAAGTTTGTTACATAATTCAAAAATTTAAAATTAATAAATTTTAAAATATAAGTCTATAAATTCAAAATTTTCTAAATTTTTAATCAATAACATGTTTTTTTGTTTTTAATTATTTGAATCTGTCACAAATGAAAATGTGGTAAAAAGGTTTCAATTGTTAAATGAGCGTCTGAGTGGTTTTGTAAGATGTTTTAAAGTTTTTACATGACAATTTTATGTCTTTTATAATTTAGTATTTGATAGTTTTTTTTTATTATATTTTTGCCCCCATTGAACAAATTTTCTAGATCCGCCCCTGGTACTTAATACTTATTATATATTTTTTTATTTTCAAATTGTACAAAACTAAACAAAGGTCCCGCAACTTCCCACTACCACTACTAGTAAATAATAATAATAGTCGCCTTCAAGCTCATTCTTCAACATCCCACTAAAAATCTTGAAAACAAAAAAGTTGCTTTCATCAAAGTCCACCTAAAAAATAAAGGTAAAATGATAACAATCTCCAATATTTTAATCAAGTGAGCTTTTTGACAATTTGTTTCCCTCTACTGCAAATCCTACATTGATTCCATCTACAAAGCCTTTTTCACTTTGTTGGTTTTTACCTTTCCATCAGACGAAACAAGTGGGTGTGAGAGCGGGACAAGAAAACCATAGTCATTAGAGCAGAAGCAAATGCCATGTTGGACCGTTGGATTGCTGTACAAACTCATTTTTTTTTTGCACAAATCCTACTGTGGAGGATTTGTCTCAGGCTTCACCACTGAAGATGTATCCGGAGGCTGAGAATGGTAAATCGCCATTGCCAATGAGATAGGCATCATACAAAGAGCCTTTGACTGAAGAAGCTGCATGGCCGCTCCAACATTTTCTTCCATCAATTTAGCCACTTGACGTTCGGTCCCATCGTTAGACCATTTCTCCCACGCGGGTTGCGGAGCTCTTCCACCGTCACCCGTTTCATCCTAGTTTTTGACAAAAGAACGTTGAATGAGAACCCCATTACTAAAGTTTTGACCTTTTCTCTTTTCTTTCTTTAAAAAGTTTTTACCTCAACTGATGATGAAAGAGGCATATCAGTAACAAGTGGAGCAACCGCACCAGCTCCACCAAGTCGGCTCATGCTCAAAACCTACCAAAGTTGACCAAAGAGAGATATATATCATTTCAAAGAGATAAGCTTTATCCCACATTGAAAATTATAGATAAAGAAAAAAAAAGCTTTACTTTTAAAAATGAGCATGGAAGATTTCACAAGAAACACATTTTATTTTTAAAACAAAAAGGATGTACTATCTTATCAAAAACCCATCATTGCATTATGTTTCTTTAGTGTCTCCATTATCTTTTTAAGTAAAGCAGCTTTCTTTTTTTCGCTTGCGAGAGCTTTAAGTAACCGACTGCATTTTTCATATAAGAAGCATAATGTGATCAAATATAATGTGATCATGATGATTGTACAGTTAATGTTTGAATATGGTATTATAATCCTAAACTGTGATTAGCCTCCCTATGACAAAACAAAAAGTGAAATAAAGACTAAATGCCAAAGAAAGCAAAAGCATTTAGGACTTGTTTATTCTCTCCTACATTAAAAAACTGATCTAATCAGATTGAAATTTGGTTGAAGGGTAGGTGATGGTGGGACCAAAAGTTAGACCAGAGATCCATCTAGAGAATTTGAAAGATATAATTTTTAGATCACTAATCTTATGATATGAACAATCAGATTTAAGATATTGCATAGGGAATAATACAAAAAATTTCACATATGAATCTTAGACTGGTTATATACCTTAACTTGGAGCCTGAGAAACTTGACATAATCGACAATCTCATCGATCATCGCAGCTCTATCGGTCTGCAAATGAAGACGGGAGAAACATAAAGTGTTAAAAACCTTCTAGAACTCCACAGAAATGAGAAATGATCTCGCACAGGTCCGGGAGAAAGATACTGACCTTGTTCACAGTAGGTACAAGCTCCTGCAGTGCCCTGATCCGTTCTGCTATTCTTTCTCTACGTAGCTGCGAAAAAGTAAAAAAAACTTTCAGCTTATCCCTCCATAAAACCAAGAAATCACTACACGATGATACCATCTTCCTACTCAGAAACAATTTAGTCTACATATATTCACGATCAACAACTCGCCACCAACATGTATATCACAGGTAACTACAAAAGAGTATTCTGAAGTTTACCCGCTCAGCGATGCTATGTGGATCAGTAGCCTGACCACGCCTAGCTCGAACCCTAGGACGGATTGAGGTAGGCTGATGTGGCGCCGATGGAGCTGGCTGTTGCATTGGCTGCCCGTGGAAAACCTTCCAAACAACACAAAAAAAAAAAAATTAAAACCATTTGCCCAAGAATTCACTTCAAAAGTTGTAAAGGAAAGCACTTATTAGCACAAAATCATTCAAACTAACTGATTGTTTGTACAACAGAGTAACGACGGATAAATCAAGTTAGATGACAAGATCAGCACAGCTACATGAACTAGTACGAAGTTGTTCATAGAGCAACAAGAGCTGTGTAGTATAAATCTTTGATATTAGGTTATACAAAACAAACAAAATACGTTAGTTTCAACAATTCTTGAGCTCAAAAAGAAGCACCCAATGCAAATAAGTCAAAGTCCATATGTAAAAAGATTGGCTTTTTACTTGCCACATAAATCAAAAAACAAAAACAAAAGTTACCAAAAATGATCACTTTGAACCCTCAAATCCTAGCAAATCAAGAAGTTAAACTTACAGGTTTCATAGAAGAACATCGATTATCAACAACATCATCTGAGAATCGTTTCCCACTTCCATGTCCACCTTCAGGTCTGAGAAAGCCAGGTCCTTTCCCTTGATCAAGACTTAACCCCAGAGGAAACATCTGATTGTGAAACCCAGTTGGCCCACTTCCTCCTAAGCCACCCATATGACTTCCTTCGTCCCCAGAACCCAACTGCAACATCATCGGCGGTGCTCCGCCACCTAATCCGCCGTCAACTCCAGATAAACCAGCTCCAGCTGAGGCTGAGAAGTTAGGAAGACCGAGGATTTGCTCGAAGAAATCATCAGAAGGAGTTTGGTCAGAAAGGTTCTCGTGAGGGTTGTTACCAGCCATGGTTTGAGTTAAACAAAAAAAAAACAGAGACTTTGACTCGGACGAGTCAGTGTGAGTTACGATAAGCAAGTTGTAAACCTTCAAGGAGAGATTTACATGCGAAAGCTACACAGATTTCAATGTCCTTTTTTTTTTTTTGGTTTGATGAAAATTTTGATGCTTTAAAACGAATGAGGACGAAGAAGATAGAGACGAGAAAGGAGCAGAAGAAAAGTGAAAACTTTATGCTCTGTTTATAAAAATTATCTTTTTCAGTAAAGGACCTTACTTTTTCAGAGTATTTCGTATTTGCCATTTCCTTATTTGCCTTCCAGAAACAAAAACTAATGGGCTGAATTTTATCATAATTGGGCCTTCTTTTATATATCTTCTAAATTTAGGTAGGCCTTCAAATTCAAGCTGGGCCTTTTAAATGTAGTAATAGCAGAAGTTACAACTTACTCATTGCAAAAACCAGTTTAGAAAGCAAAGCTTTTGGAGCATGTCTCTGATATAAGACCAAACTTTTTGGTAAGTTTATGAGTGAATACACGCATGGCCTGCATTGGAAAACGAAAAGAAAAACTTTATGTTTGTTGCTGCAATTCAAACTGAAATTGTTGGTATAAGTCGACTCAACCAGATAAGTAGCCACCTAATGCCATGTATATGACCACGATATTGTTTTTTCTCCTTCCTCGGGTGAGGGCTGATACAAGGAAAGCTTCATTTTTTTATTGTCTCTACCAATGTTTGGAAAATTTATGGGAGTATTGTTTCTTTTGCTTTTTTGTTTTTGATGGTGACTAAGTTGTGTTGTTAATTAGTTTTTAAGAATTTGATCAGGTTTACAATGTTTTAACACGCATAGACTAGAATACCTTGTTCCACTAGTGTTAAACGTTTTCAAATGTTGGTGAAGAAATCGGATTTGCAAGAGCATTATTTCATCTATATGCTGAAGTTGGAGCAATGCCACCAGCTAGCTACACGATTGATGAGATAGCTCAGATGACTTTCACTCATTTCATCTTCTTTTCTTTGACGACCATGCATTTGAGTGTGGTATAAAAGTACTCTTCACTTTCCCTGACTTTGTTCCCTAAACTAAACATTAAAATCTCTATATTATGTTATATCCTAAAGAAAACTGCATCTCATTTATCTCGTATATATGTTGTTATTATTGTTGATCATTTGTCTTTCTAATAATTATGTTGTAGATGTGAATCTATCCGGTTTTTTCGAGCTAGTCAAGTTTGTTTGAAATTCGGTAATGGAGTCTTTTAGCTACTACGAAGTACGTGGTACTCGATAACACATATATTAAAAAAAAAACGTATGAAAGAAATGTAATGGTACTTTGGAAACCCTCTAAGCAAAGGAAAATATATTTACAAGTAATTAAAAGTTTTCCAAGCAACAAATTCGACAAAAAGTGGTGAGGAGCTTTGTAAAGAAGTGTAAATCTCATGTCATGTATTGCATTCAATCATTCTCCTATCAAACAATAATTTTCGTTTGTTTATTTATTTCTTATGGTGTTATAAATGATTGGTAGTTATCGATATTTTTAATATACATTTGATCTACGTATATGCAAAGACCAAAGATGTCCCTCATTGTATCGGTTGAAATTGTCAATAGACTCGTAACTTTTGCAAACAACTTGTCCAACAATGTCACCTTCAACTTTATATCAAATTACTATATTAGTAATCCCTTGACGTACATTTTCGATTTTCAAAACCACAACACTCAATAGACAAATGAGATGAGTCTGACTATACAGTTGACCCACATGCAAAATATAAAATAATTGACAGCGACTGCTCTCTCTCTCTCTAATCTAATCTTATGTGTGGAATCTTAAACTCTCTGTAATTTTCTTTACATAATCATCATCATATGTATCTATAAAAAAAGCAAAATTAGGATATGTGAACATGGAATTGGAAGCTTTAGTGACGAAACTATAAGAAAGAAGGGAATATTCGAATATGTGACTTTTAATACATAAGTTAAACTTAATAATTATGAGTGAATGCTTTAAATTGCAAACGGAATAGAACTGAAACGAATAATGTGGAGAAACTGGAAAGTGAAAAAACGCGTTTCCTAATTTGCCGCACTGTGTTTTATATAAAAAAAAAGGAGATTATAACTAAAATTTCTAAAAATGGTTATTAATTGTACAATCAAGAAGAAAGAACCTAAAGATTAATTACCATTAATCCATTATAATTAATCTTATCACCTTTATGAGTATTTCTTTTTTCTTATTATGTTGACAAATCAACAAAATAAGAAAATATAAAAACACAGAAAAATCTGTCTCTCACTCATTCATTCATCTTCTCTTCTTCGTCCCGACCCGACATTCCAGTGTGGTATATAAGAAAGAAAGACTCTTCCTTTGTCCGATTCATTTTTGTTGTTCTCAGATTTAAAATTCTCTTCCTTTTTTATTTTATTTCATTACAGAGAGATTTTGTAGGGAGAAAAATGGGTCACGGAGGAGAAGGGATGTCGCTTGAATTCACACCGACGTGGGTTGTCGCCGGAGTTTGTACTGTCATCGTCGCCATTTCTCTTGCCGTTGAGCGTTTGCTTCACTATTTCGGTACTGTTCTTAAGAAGAAGAAGCAAAAACCCCTTTACGAAGCTCTTCAAAAGGTTAAAGAAGGTACCCAACAACTACAACTACAACTACTACAGAGCAAAATCAAAAATCCTATCTTTTTTCTTTTTTTATTCTTTTCTTTTGAGTGGTGTTCTTTGTGAGAGTGGGTTCCACGGTTCTTTTCGAGTGCTTCTCTTCTGGGAACAGTGATTAGATCCTCCCCTTGATATTGTTCCTCAATTTTGGTTCTTAATGTTCTGCCTATGTCAGATTTGTACCTAGGTTGAGTCTTTAAAGTTTTACTCTTTAACTTCTTTTTTGTTTCGCTTTGGTTCAAATTTATTGATCTATGACAAATGCAGAGTTGATGTTATTAATATTGGGCCAATTTGTTTCATATAGCTTAAGTGAGATGTGATTGTGTCAGAGTATAAGCAGCTTTAATACTTCTGTTGTGTAGTGTTGCTTTAGCGTAAATGTTTGGCTCTTTGATAATATCACTTTGGGAATTGCAGAACTGATGTTGTTAGGGTTCATATCGCTGTTACTGACGGTATTCCAAGGACTCATTTCCAAATTATGTGTGAAAGAAGATGTGCTTATGCATATGCTTCCATGTTCACTTCATTCAAGAGCAGAAGCTGAGGAGAGTGGACATAAAAACGTTACAGCAAAAGAACATTTTCAGAGTTTCTTACCTATTGTTGGAACCACGAGGCGTCTACTTGCTGAACATGCTGCTGCACAAGCGGGTTATTGTACCCAAAAGGTAAACTATAATATAAAATACCTTTGGAGACTCCTTATATTCTTTTAGGTGTTTCTCTTGCTAATTATTTGGTTGAATCACTTCTTACTCCTCGCCTTCTTGTTTTCAGCATAAAGTACCATTACTTTCGGTTGAGGCATTGCACCATCTGCATATCTTCATCTTCGTTCTCGCCATATCCCATGTGACTTTCTGTGTTCTTACAGTCATTTTTGGAAGCACCAGGGTGAGCATTACCCACATAGAAGTTTTCTTACATTCATTTCTCAGTTTATGCAAAACTTTGCGGGTGTGGAACCGTGGTTTATTCATGTTTTCTATATAAATGCAGATCCACCAATGGAAGAAATGGGAGGATATGATTGCAGACGAGAAATTTGACCCTGAAACTGGTACTACATTGCACAAGTTATTCAGTTCATCAGATATATCAAATGATATATATACAAAATTTATGAAGATGCTAGCAGAATCTTGTACGTATTGTTTGGTTATTTGCTGTGCCTTTTGCAGCTCTTAGGAAAAAAAGGGTGACCCATGTACACAACCATGCTTTTATTAAAGAGCATTTTCTTGGTATTGGTAAAGACTCAGTCATTCTCGGATGGACGGTATGGTGTTTTCATATCACATTGCTTGTTTTATTTATGTTATTTTTCCTTTGTAACACCAGCCAATGTTGAGAATATGTTGTTTACATAACAGCTATCCTTTTTCAAGCAATTCTATGGATCTGTGACGAAATCAGATTATGTGACTTTACGTCTTGGTTTCATTACGGTAAAGTCTTGATTATTTTCAAGAGTTGAAAATTGGTAATGAAAAAAGTTGCTTTGATCACTTAGACTAATATCTATCTGGTTTTTGTACAGACACATTGTAAGGGAAATCCCAAGCTTAATTTCCACAAGTATATGATGCGTGCTCTGGAGGATGATTTCAAACAAGTTGTTGGTATTAGTTGGTATCTTTGGATCTTCGTCGTCATCTTCTTGCTGCTAAATGTTAATGGTATGCTTCAGAACTAGTTTTGATCTAAATGAAAAAAGTGTTTTGCCCTTTCTCAAATATACATTGGAGTCCTTTTTATATCGAAACTACACTTCTGTATCTTGCAGGATGGCACACATATTTCTGGATTGCATTCATTCCCTTTATTGTGAGTCAATTGTTTATTTCGCCATTTTCATTTTCTCAGATTGTGCTGATATCTCCTTTTAGTTAAACTTATTTTTGTTACCTATATTTTTGAAATTTCAAAGCTGCTTCTTGCTGTGGGAACAAAGTTGGAGCATGTGATTTCACAGTTAGCTCACGAAGTTGCAGAGAAACATATAGCCATTGAAGGAGACTTAGTGGTGAAACCCTCTGATGAGCACTTCTGGTTCAGCAAACCACAAATTGTGCTCTACTTGATCCATTTTATCCTTTTCCAAAATGCTTTCGAGATTGCATTTTTCTTTTGGATTTGGGTAAGTCAAGTTCTTTAATAAAAAATGAAACTCCAAGGTTCACTTATAATGGTTAAGACTAATAACTATATTCTAGGTTACATACGGCTTCGACTCTTGCATTATGGGACAGGTGAGATACATTGTTCCAAGATTGGTTATCGGGTAAGCGAAAATATTCAATGTTTTTTTCTTCTTTCTTTCATACACTGTTGATTTGATTCAGTTAGTTAATAAATCTTTGTATACCAATATATATTTCTTCTTATATTTAGGGTCTTCATTCAAGTGCTTTGCAGTTACAGTACACTGCCTCTTTACGCCATTGTCTCACAGGTAAAAAGCTAGTTTCTTGGAAAAAGCTGCAGAAGTCTGTTTTTTGAATATCTGAAAAATCGACCCTCGTCTTATGTTACAACAGATGGGAAGTAGCTTCAAGAAAGCTATATTTGAGGAGAATGTGCAGGTCGGTCTTGTTGGTTGGGCACAGAAAGTGAAGCAAAAGAGAGACCTAAAAACTGCAGCTAGTAATGGAAGCGAAGGAGACTCCCAGGCTGGTCCTGGTCCTGATGCTGGCTCTGCTCCTAGTGCTGGTTCTGCTCCCGCTGCTGGTCCTGGTGCAGGCTTTGCAGGGATTCAGCTAAGCAGATTAAGAAACAACGCAGCAGGGGACAAGAACAACGAGATTACACCTGATCATAACAATTGAGCGGAGAGATGATGTTTTCCTAAAGACGATCATCAAGGGCCGGTTTTGTTGTTATACATAAGTTATAGTGTGACATGATTTTTTTTTTTGTCTTGTTACAAAGTTGACTACATTGGGATTGGAATTGGGAACTGAATATGTTTGTATATTGTATTATTTGGAACATTGTAGTTAGGGATGCTCAACCTAGATGTTGGTTTGAGTTCCAGACAGTTTAATTATTTTGGTATTTGGGTTATGAATTTAGATATCAATGGAATTGGAAATCCAAATATTACAGTATTCTTTTACAGTGTAAATCCAAAATGATTTGTCTGAAACCGGATCTTCAGTTTGATTTTCAGATCGGTTTATTTTTGTTCGGTTCAAATGATTAAAACCGGAATTGGGTTTGACATTTCGATTCTAACTTATGCAGAGTGAGTCAAAGCCACACTACTCGCGCTACAGTCGCTACTTTGATCTTCTTCTTCGAATTCTAAAGCTCGTCAATGGATCTTCTCCAGAACCCTCCCGCCACCACCACGGTTGGTCTATCAGAGACTTTCGCTAGGTTAAAGACACAAGGCAAAGTAAGCAAACTCTCTTCAAATCCCCAAAGTTTCGATTTTGACTCCCCCTCCACAACTCTTTTGTTCTACAAACTCTTTTCGATTGTTGTTGAATACAACTTTTTTTGCAGGTGGCTCTGATTCCATATATCACAGCTGGTGATCCAGATCTTTCCACTACAGCAAAAGCTCTTAAAGTGCTTGATTCGTGTGGCTCGGACATTATCGAACTCGGTGTTCCTTACTCTGATCCATTGGCTGATGGTCCAGCAATCCAGGTTCGATCTACAAAAGCAGCAAAATTCAATCTTATTCGAGATATTTAAACCTTGTCGTTCTTGGCTTAGGCTGCTGCGAGACGTTCGTTACTTAAAGGAACCAACTTTAACTCCATTATCACTATGCTTAAAGAGGTGCGTCTGGTTTTGTGTACTACCTCTTGTAGCCTTTGTAGTTTTTTAGATGATGCAACCAGAACTCTCAATAGTGAATTTGATACACTTGGTTTTAGATTTCTTAAAATTGTTCCAAAATTTTCTCAGGTTATCCCTCAGTTATCTTGTCCAATTGCCTTGTTTACGTATTACAATCCGATCCTGAGGCGGGGAGTAGAGAACTATATGACTATTATAAAAGAGGCTGGAGTTCATGGTACATTAACATTTTCAAATTTTCTCCTGAGTAAAAATGCTTATGCTGTTTCAGGGCTCAATTTTGACACCATCTGCTTCCATTTATTGTGGTTCCTGTCTTCTTTACATTAACAATTTGTTACATAACATGGTGTCTCTTTATAGGCCTTCTTGTTCCTGATGTGCCGCTGGAGGAGACTGAGACTCTGCGGAGTGAAGCTCGGAAGCAGCAGATTGAACTAGTATGATATTTTCCTCTAGCTGTCAATTAACAGACAGCATATTTCATAGCAAGCTGTTTTCGTCCCTTTACCTTATATACAATGTTTTCCTCAAGGTACTGCTCACAACACCCACAACCCCGAAACATCGAATGACCGCCATTGTTGAAGCATCTGAAGGGTTTATCTATCTTGTAAGGATCACAGTTCAACGATTCCTTAGATCAGTACATGATGTGTATAATAAATTCGTGTTCTTTATGCATGAATTGAATGTTATAATCGAGGTCTTTTTAGGTAAGTTCAGTAGGAGTTACTGGTACAAGAGAGTCTGTTAACGAACAAGTCCAATCTCTTCTACAACAAATCAAAGAGGCAACAAGCAAACCGGTCGCAGTTGGATTTGGCATATCAAAACCTGAGCATGTGAAACAGGTTGGGCTGCGCATACACTGCATTACCAATATCTCGGCAATAAGATTTGCTAATCTGGCGTGGTTTGTTTGGCATTACAGGTTGCTGAATGGGGAGCAGACGGCGTCATTGTTGGTAGCGCGATGGTTAAGATCTTGGGTGAGTCTGAATCATCTGAGAAAGGATTAAAGGAGCTAGAAGTCTTCACTAAATCCTTAAAGTCTGCTCTGGTTTCTTGATTCTTGAATACACAATGATTTTCTCTTTATTGAATGCAAAGAACCAGATGAGACCACCATTGATTCTTAATATTATAACATCCATCTCCAAATAAAAATCAAGAGTTTTACATTATTGTGAATTTTTTGGTTGCGGAAAGAGAAATACAAGAATAACAAAAGCAAACAAATGATATAGGCTCAACAAGAAGGCAGAACGTATATGTTTAACGCTGTGACACGGATTCTGCAGAGAAGAGGTACTTGACACGGGAAAGAACTGAATCATGAGCAGGATCATAGGGATGGTCCTTGGAAGGGATCTCCAAGATTGCAGGAACTGGCTTGTTGTAGCTGTCCACCAAGAACCGGATCATATTGGCAATCTACAAGCATGAATAAATTAGTATAGCACATAAAAATAGAGCCTATGTCATTCAAGCTCATGAATATTATATGTCTCGAAGGCCTGGTGCAAAGTGGCCTCATCTTATGTTTCTTCACACATTTGATACAATGATATACTAATTGCTGGGAGAAAGATAGCAAAACTACCCTATATGATGGTGACCTTGATCCATGATTAAAAGGGTGCATGCAGGCAAGGGATATAGTAATTAATGGCAGTAAACACAAGGGGCTCAATAAAGTGGAGAAGTACAAGTCATGAATTCTTTGATAAGGACTAAAATAACACATCACAGACACAGCAGTTAAGATGAGTAGCAAGTACAAGTATACTGGACTTGGAAGAAAGCACTTACATATTGGCTTAAAAGAATGATAGCGATATCATCCCTTGCAGAGAATTCCTTGAAAGCATCCTCAATTTGTCTCACAGTTGTCTCTAAAAGACAAAAATAAGATTGAAAGAAAGGAAAAATCAATTATTCAGAAGACTAGAGGGTAAGATTATACAATTCTACAGATATAGAAGTTAGGAAAGTTATCTCCTAACAAGACCACATTAAAAACTTGAGTTGATGCAAAACTTCCTTCCACTAACTCGAATTTATCAAAGGGATACATACCACTTTGAGCTACCTGACATAATTTGATTCATGATTGAAAACATTATCTTTCCTAAAGATCCTTATGATGAGTTCAAAAACATACTTGAATCCACGATGAGGTAATTTGTCTTCCTCCTTATGTCAACATTACCAACTCCAGCCATCAAAAATCCAACTACAGTGTCCTGTACACAAAATTTTAGCCAAGTAAGAGACGTTGGAGATTAGAAAAGGGTTATCAACAACGGATAGTTTCAAACAACTCTGCCACTAATTGATAACAAGGAGGAACTTGCAAGCTAAGTCAGAAATAAGAGAAAAGACTAAGCCTTTCTGATGGAATACAATTGAGAAAATCCAATTCTTATGCCAGAACAGTTGGAATTAACACAGAAAACCTAAATCCCTTGCTATTCAGTGATCATGATGCAGTTTTTACGAAGAGTTTAAAGAAGATTTTTACTCCTTAGTTTCCTGATTCGTGCATCAGATGAATTCAACATTCAGCGATATCAGATCTGGTCTGATCCGAAATCAAGAGAAAAACAAAACTTAGGAAAAAGCTAATCTAGGGTTCACTACTACCAAAAAGATTACGAATTTTCACATAACAAATACAAAGTCAAGCAATTTACAGACAACACAAATCCGTGTACCCACAACAACGCATTGATTTAGTTCAGATCAAATCTCAGAAATTCAAAACTCAACACAGTACGATCCTAAATTAAATAAGAAAACCAACATTATTCTAAACAATCAAAAGATGAGATTTTTTCGGTAACGAGTTTACCTCATCGGCGATCATTGCAATGAGGGCAGAGTTGCGAGCAGGGATCGGAGCTCTCCCAGCCATATTGCGATTCAACTACACACAAAACCCAGAAACAAAATCAATCAATCCAGCGAAGACAATTATCGAAAATTGAGTACAAAACCTAATTCAATCCCTGATCTTAGATTGAATACGGAGAAAAAGCTCCGAGATTTTCACTCATTACCTAATTTTCTCTGTTCTTCTCGTTTTTTCGATTTGATTTGATAGATAGATTTGTAAATCACTACCACAGAGACACCACGCGCAAAAAAAACTTGAAGTCAGACCACGATTCAATTGACTATATTACCCCTCACTTCTACTCTTAATAACAATACTAACCCTCCTTTAATAATTGATCCTTTCACAATTAACAGTAAAAGTGGCAAAAGTGTAAAATAAAACCATGATATGAGGCAAGTCCCATCAAAGCCAGCTTGCCTCTTCGAGGGTAAAGTTGTCTTTTACCATACCTCTCTTTTGTCTCTATTTCAGAGAAACCTCCTGTGATATTATTATTATATGTGAAGCAGAGCAAAAGCAAAAAAATCTAGAAGAAGAAGAAGGAGAAGGAGAGGGAGAAGAGTGAGTGGAGCTGCAATGGCGGATTCTCACTCTCTCAACAATCAGCTGTCGAGACACACTTCTATATTTGGTTTGCGTTTATGGGTCGTTCTCGGCGTTTGCGTTGGAGCCGCGATCGTTCTTTTACTCGTTCTCATCTCTCTCTGGTTTATTTACCGACGAAGCAACAAGGACAAGTCTCTTGACTCTTCTTCTTCTAAGTCAAACCATACGATTGTTCCCGTTGTTTCTAAGGAGATTCAAGAGATTCGGGTCGACCCGTCTCGACCACCGACTCATCCCGACCCAACTCCGGAGACAGACCAAGCTGTGACTAAACAAAGAGAAGACGATACCAAAATCCACATCGAAATTGGAAAAGATCATCGGATTTCTTACCCGGAAAGAGGTGGTTGGACTGGTTCCGGGTCTGGGTCCGGGTCGGGTGATCAGGGTTTACTCATGTCGTCGGGTCCTGAGGTTTCTCATTTAGGTTGGGGGCATTGGTATACGTTGAGAGAGCTTGAGGTTTCTACTAATGGATTCGCCGACGAGAATGTGATCGGACAAGGAGGGTATGGGATTGTGTATAGAGGTGTTCTTGAGGACAAATCAATGGTGGCTATAAAGAATCTGCTCAACAACAAAGGACAAGCTGAGAGAGAATTCAAAGTTGAAGTTGAAGCTATAGGACGAGTGAGACACAAGAATCTGGTGAGATTGCTTGGTTATTGCGTTGAAGGAGCTCATAGGATGTTAGTTTACGAATATGTTGATAATGGGAATTTAGAACAGTGGCTTCATGGTGGTGGTTTGGGATTTAAGAGTCCTCTTACTTGGGAAATTAGAATGAACATTGTTCTTGGAACAGCTAAAGGGTTGATGTATTTACACGAAGGTCTAGAGCCTAAGGTTGTTCACCGCGATATCAAATCGAGTAATATCTTGCTTGACAAGCAATGGAACTCGAAAGTTTCCGACTTTGGCCTAGCTAAGCTCTTGGGTTCAGAGATGAGCTATGTGACTACTCGTGTGATGGGTACGTTTGGATATGTGGCTCCTGAATACGCGAGTACCGGGATGTTGAATGAGAGGAGCGATATATATAGCTTTGGTGTTCTGGTTATGGAGATCATTTCAGGGAGGAGTCCCGTGGATTACAGCCGGGCTCCAGGAGAAGTGAATCTTGTGGAATGGTTGAAGAGAATGGTCACGAATCGAGAAGCAGAAGGGGTTTTGGATCCGAGGATGATTGAGAAACCGTCGTTGAGGTCATTAAAGCGTACCCTTTTGGTAGCGTTAAGATGTGTTGATCCTAATGCTCAGAAGAGACCAAAGATGGGTCATATCATTCACATGCTTGAAGCAGAGGACTTAAACTCTAAAGATGATCGAAGAAACTCCAGTGGAGGAGGAGGTGTAGAACCAGAAAGGTCACCGCGGAGGAAGACAGTTGTGAATGAATCAGCCGATGAGAGTGGTGATTCTGCTCTGATCAACAATGACCAATTAGCTTTGGAGAAGAAGGAAAGTCAGTAAAAGAGAGATGCTTTGGCATAATAATTTTGTAAACTGTATTTAGAAGTTTTGTGTGTATGTGTGTAGATTTTTGTAATTTTGCAATAATTAAAAATGTGGGTTGGAAACAAATATCTACAATATATGGATTTTTGTTGTTGTTTTCTTTAGGTTTGGTCGGTTGTAAATTTGTAATATAGTATAAGTAGTAAATAGTGAGTTGTGTTATTGGTGATTAGCATCTATCTACTGTAATATAACATAGTGATTTGTTTGTTCTGCTTTAATTTTGGTGGCATTTATACTGTCTTTTGATCTATGTTTACAAACAAAAGAAATACAGTAGAGAGAATTTCATGATTTTCTTTTGTGACTAAGATTTGCGTATGTTACTTATTGTGAATTAAATATATAGTCCAAGGTTTATATCAATTTACTTGTTGTATCACCACTAGTCAGTTGAATAAATCAAAATTTGATGAATTATTAATCAAATAAGAATGGTAGCTATGAAAAATATTCCATTTCATGGTTGACGTTATACGAATATTAGTATTGTAAAAACTATTAAAAATCAGAATATGTAAAGAAATTAAATATAAATGTAAAACAAAACATGTTTAAATTTTGGACGTACGTAGAAAATAGAGAATATACTTTCGTAGGTGGACAAAGAGAGCTTAGCGAGAGCGAGAGAGATGAAGGGAGAGTTCTAAAACAAAACCCAATTTCAAGCAGCTATAATTAGTCCAGTAGTCCTCATGCTCAAACTGATAGATGTGTTATCTTCATTTTAATGGGCAATAATGCAAATTAATGACATCTGAACGAAACATTGACTTAAATATAGTTGCTGTCTGACCTTTTCTTTCATGATAGTTGAGGAAAACATTGACTTTATGCTTATTCCTCCTGGTCTCCCTAAAAGTAAACATTACTTGCTTTTCTAGAATTTTTTTAGCAGGATGGGAAACTGTGTAGCATTTCAAATATCATGCGATTAATTGTTGAATCATGCTTGTGGCTGCTTATTTGGTGATCAAAATTACATTCTCATGATGGAAGGAAATCTCGAGGCTCTGGAGAACACTATGCAAGAACTCGAGGCCAAACGAGATGATCTGTTAAGAAGAGTTGTCTTAGAGGAAGACAGAGGTTTGCAGCGGCTTGCTCAAGTCCAAGGGTAGAAAATGTTGCCTCCCAAGTCAATGATCTGCTTAAGGCTAGATCAGATCAAACCAGAAGATTGTGTCTCTGCGGATACTGTTCCCAAAATCTCATATCAAGCTGTGATTATGGTAAAAAGTTAGCCAAGAAATTGATAGCAGAGAAATTGGTGGCAGAGAAATTTTCTGTACCTAAGGTGAAGGAGAAGCATATCCAAACCACGGTTGGTTTGGATACAACTGTCGAAAGCGTATGGAACCACCTCATGAGAGATGGAAGCAGAACTTTGGGTGTTTATGGTAATGGGGGGAGTAGGCAAAACCACTCTATTGGCTCGTATTAACAACAAGTTCCTTGAAGTGGTGAGTGGATTTGATATTGTGATTTGGGTTGTGGTCTCCAAAGATTTGCAAAACGAGGTCATCCAAGAGCAGATATTGGTAAGACTAGTCCTCGACAAGGAATGTACACAAAAAACCGAAATGGAGAAAGCCTCTTACATATACAATATCCTCAACAGAAAGAAACTTGTGTTGTTATTGGATAATATATGGAGCAAAGTAGATTTGAACAAAATAGGAGTTCCACCTCGAACTCAAAGAAATGGATCCAAGATACTTGTCACCACTCGCTCTAAAGAATTTTGCAACGACATGGAGGTTGGTGAGACAATGGAAGTTAAGTGTTTGTCTCCAAATGAAGCTTGGGACTTGTGCCAAAGGAAAGTTGGAGAAATCACGTTAAAGAGCCATAATGATATTCCTGCACTTGCTGGAAAAGTTGCTGAAAAATGTTGTGGCTTGCCACTTGCTCTCAGTGTCATTGGCAAAGCTATGTCATGTAAAGAGACTATACAAGAATGGCATCATGCGGTTGATGTGCTGAATTCTTCTAGCCTCCACTATCCAGGCATGGAGTTATGATGGTTTGAAGGATGAAAAAGTCAAATCTTGCTTCCTGTACTGTTCTTTGTTTCCGGAAGATTCTGAAATTGTGAAGGAGGAGTTGATAGAACATTGGATATGCCAAGGGATTTATAGATGGAAATGGAGATAAAGATGTAGCTAACTACCAAGGCCATGATATCATTGGTTCATTAGTTCGTGCACATTTATTGATGAATTGTGTTTGAATTTTCATGGTATTTTTTTTGTGACTAAAGATTTTCATATGTTACATTTTTAATAGAGTAAAATATACAATCTAATGGTTTACGTTAGTTTCCATGTTTTATATCACACCACCACTAGTCAACTGAATAAATCAAATTTTGATGAATAATCAAATAAAAATGTTGGCAAATAAAAGTTACCTTTTTCATGGAAACATTAGTGGTCGTTATACGAATAATAATATTATAACACTATTCAAAAATCAGAATATGTAAAAGAAATTAAAGATACCATATATATCAAAAAAAATATATAGATATATATATTTTTTTTGAACGAGAAAGAGAAATATATATATGTTGTTTTTGTTTTTTGTACGTATTTTAGAAAAAGAGAGAATATTCTTTTTTGTGGGTGGACCTAAATGCAAATAGGCAAAAGAACCGACCAAAAGAAAGAAGAATCAGAAAGTGAACCAAAGAGAGAGAGAGAGAGAGAGAGAGAGAGCGATGAACAGTATCTTCTCCATTGACGATTTCTCCGATCCTTTCTGGGAAACACCTCCGATTCCTCTTAATCCCGACTCAGCCAAGAACCCTACGTCGGCTGAAGTCAGCCAGAGTCAACCGGAATGGACTTTCGAGATGTTTCTCGAAGAGATTTCGATTTCTTCTTCCGCGGTGAGCTCTGAGCCACTTGGAAACAACAACGCCATCGTCGGTGTTTCTTCGGCTCAGTCTCTTCCTTCTGTTTCTGGACAGAATGATTTCGAGGACGATAGTCGATTTCGCGATCGCGATTCGGGGAATTGGGATTGTGCTGCTCCTCCTCCTCCTACGACGGTGGTTGTTGATTCTGATGATTACCGTCGTGTTCTCAAGAACAAGCTTGAGACTGAGTGCGCTACTGTTGTTGCTCTTAGGGTTTGTTTGCTAATCTTCTGTTACCCTCTTTTTTTAGTTTATTACGTGTGTAATTTGTGTGTTTGTTAATCTGAATCTCAAGCTTCTAATACTCGTTCTCTCCGTAGGTTGGGTCTGTCAAGCCTGAAGATTCGACTAGTTCTCCAGAAACTCAACTTCAACCAGCTCAATCCAATCCTCTAACTCAAGGTAAATTCCTTGTTATCTTTCTTATAGTTCTTGTGATCGAAGATTACATGTAGATTCGTGTCTCTGTTATGAACGTGTTCTGTGTTTGTTAATTCTAATGCCTAGTTAAGGAAATTGTGCTTTCGAAATGGGACATGGTAACCTTTGTTGTTGTTGGATGATGCGCCTAATTTTATTAGTCAAGTTTTAATCTTTTGTGACTTTCTAAACCACCAATAAGATTGGGATTGAGGTGGATTCTTGTGGCTAGCTCAAAATTTCTTTTGAACAGAAGCCCTTTTTATCTTTCAGATATCTCTTTGAGGCTTTCACATTGTAAGTTTAATGGTGGTAGGTTCTTTGGTGGCCCCAGGAAAAATTGGTGTTACTTCTTCCTTACCAGCTGAGCTGAAAAAATCTGGTGTACCAATGAAGCAAGTCACTAGTGGATCTTCAAGAGATTATTCTGATGATGATGACCTTGATGAAGAGAATGAAACCACTGGTTCCTTGAATCCAGAGGATGTAAAGAAATCTAGAAGGTAATGATTCTTTTTCTCCATAGTTCTTGTCGTTTAAAGCTTACCTTTACAGTGATACAGTTTTAGAGCCTTGTTCTTCCTTTAATATTTGTAGGATGCTCTCAAATCGAGAGTCAGCTAGGCGATCTAGAAGGAGAAAGCAGGAGCAAACAAGTGATCTCGAAACACAGGTTTTGCATCATATCCTCTCGACACCTTATTTTCTTTCTGTCAAATAATACTAATGAGTACTGATTTCTAATGTGGTAGGTTAATGACCTAAAGGGTGAACATTCATCTCTTCTAAAGCAACTGAGCAACATGAATCACAAGTATGATGAAGCTGCTGTTGGGAATAGAATACTAAAAGCTGACATTGAGACATTAAGAGCTAAGGTAAGAAGACTCCAACAGTCTTCCCCTCTCCTTTTTCTGAAGCACCCTTATATTTTGGGTATGATTATAGTAAATTTTCGTGTTATGTTAAGGTGAAAATGGCTGAAGAAACCGTAAAGAGAGTAACAGGAATGAATCCGATGCTTCTCGGGAGATCTAGTGGACATAACAACAACAGAATGCCAGTAACTGGTAACAACAGGATGGATTCTTCTAGCAATAATCCAGCTTTTCAACCACACTCAAACCTTAATCATATGTCAAATCCAAACGTCGGGATCCCAAACATTCTACCTCCAAGACTGGGAAACAATTTTGTTCCCCCTCCGTCCTTGAACTCCCAAGCCAACTTGCCGTTGCAGAGAATAAGAAATGGGCAAAATCACCATGTTGCTCCAAACGGCAACACTTACGGCTGGACTACTGAACCTCAGAACGATTCAGCATGGTAAGCTAAAACAGTGGCTCTTTTTTTCAAGACCATTGAACAATTTAAAAACATTTTTATACATATCAGATTCCTCTTTCCCCTTTTTCCGCTCATTTTACAGGCCGAAAAAATGCGTGGACTGATGAAACGAGAAGCGGATTTCACACTATTAATGCCTCTGCATTTGTAATTTGTAAGTGTTATAAGCTATGATCCATGAGAAAACATTTTGTGAAAAATACAGTCTCATGGCTTATATACAACAGTCATGTACTCATCATGTCTTATAACATTACTAAGATTCTTAATAAGAAAGAATCGTGTTTCTATTTATAGCTTAATAACAGAGTGGAGATCTGTTTTTATCCAATTAGAAAAAAAAGAGAAAAGAAAGGTCAAATCATATCCCACATGCCTTTTCTAAATTTCCTCCTGCCATTTAATTCCGACAACCTCGGCGATCTCCGTGGTAGATCGATCAAGCAACCACATTTGCTTTTTTGTTCAGAAAGACAAAAACAAAAAGAAACAGAGGAGAAAACGAGACGACGACGACGACGACAAACTAGTAAAAGAAATTAAAAAAAGGCGTCGTTCTTCCCTTATTTTCTCCTCCGTATCTCTCTTCCTCTGTATTTACGGTGTACGTTTGGTCGAAATGGGTTCCAGTAAACTGAAACGCGCCATTGGAGCCGTGAAAGATCAAACAAGCGTAGGATTAGCCAAAGTCGGAGGTCGAAGCAGCTCTTTAACGGAACTCGAAGTAGCCGTCGTGAAAGCTACGCGGCACGACGAACATCCAGCGGAGGAGAAATACATCAGAGAGATCTTAAGCCTAATGTCTTACTCACGTAATTATGTAAGCGCTTGTGTGGTAACTCTCGCGAGACGACTCAACAAGACCAAGAACTGGTCGGTTGCTCTCAAAACCTTGATTTTGATCCAAAGGCTGTTAACAGACGGCGATCGAGCCTACGAGCAAGAGATCTTCTTCGCAACAAGAAGAGGAACGAGATTGCTTAACATGTCTGATTTCAGAGACGCGAGTCTGTCTCATTCGTGGGATTACTCTGCTTTTGTTCGGACTTATGCTTTGTATTTGGACGAGCGGCTTGATTTCCGGATGCAAGGAAAGAAAGGGAAACACGGCGGTGATGGTGATTCCGGTGACGAAGATGATCGTCGAGAAACCTGTACCGATCTTCGGTCAAGAGCTATTGTTGTTAAGTCTAAACCCGTCACAGAGATGAAAACAGAGAAAATCTTCATTAGAGTACAACACTTACAACAGCTTCTTGATCGGTTCTTAGCTTGTCGTCCCACAGGTAATAATTGATTAACAACAACTACTTACAATTAGAAATGAGATCCAGGCCTCTCCATCATCATCTCTTTCCTTGAAATCCACGTATTTCCTACTTTGGACTTAGCTTGGTTAATAAGTTAGGTTTTTGCAACAGGTACTGCGAAGAACAACAGAGTGGTGATTGTGGCTTTGTATCCAATAGTAAAAGAGAGTTTTCAGATATACTATAACATCACTGAGATAATGGGAGTATTAATAGATCGATTCATGGAACTAGACATTCATGATTCGATCAAAGTCTATGATATCTTCTGTCGAGTTTCTAAACAATTCGACGAGTTAGATCCCTTTTACGGATGGTGTAAGAACATGGGAGTTGCAAGATCTTCAGAGTATCCAGAATTGGAAAAGATCACACAGAAGAAACTTGATCTCATGGACGAGTTTATAAAAGATAAATCAGCTTTAGCTGCACAAACAATAAAATCATCATCAAAAAAGTCTAACAAATCGGAGAAAAAAACAGAGGAAACAACCGAAACTCATGAAGATTTAAACTCCATTAAAGCTTTACCAGCACCGAAACACGAAGAAGAAGAGGAAGAAAACGAAGAAGAAAAAATGGAAACAAAGAGAGATTTTGAGGAAGTGGCTTCAAGACAAGACCAAGAGGGTAATTTGCTGGATTTAACGGATGAAGCAGGTGAAATGGCAGGTTCGATTGGTGATAGTTTGGCTTTAGCGTTGTTCGATGGAGCGGTTGCGACTGAAAGCGTGTCTGGACCAGGGTGGGAAGCGTTTAACGATGATTCGACAGATTGGGAGACTGCACTGGTGAAATCGGCAACAAGATTGTCAGGTCAAAAGAGTGAGCTTGGAGGAGGATTTGATAGTTTGTTGCTTGATGGAATGTATCAGTATGGCACGGTTAATGCTGCGGTTAAAGCATCTACAGCTTACGGAAGTAGTGGAAGTGCAAGTAGTGTGGCTTTTGGTTCTGCAGGAAGACCAGCAGGTAAAAACAGATTTATAACGACAAATCCTTTTTTCAATTTATCTTAGTTGAAAGAGTGAAATGGCACACATTATTTTTAGGTTAATGTGGTTTAACTGGATTGTTTTTGAACTAAAATGGTGATGCAGCCTCAATGTTAGCATTGCCAGCACCGCCACCAACAACCAACGGTAACAGAATCGGAAGTAAAAGTCCGGTAATGATGGACCCATTCGCGGCGTCGCTAGAGGTGGCTCCACCACCGTACGTGCAAATGAATGATATGGAGAAAAAACAAAGATTGTTAATGGAAGAACAAATAATGTGGGATCAATATAACAGAAATGGAAGACAAGGTCACATGAATTTTGGACAAAACCAACAACAACAACAACATTATCAACATCCATACTCCATGGGACCTTATTCTTACACACCTCGATATTGAAATTCTATAAACAAACAAAACAACAACAATTCACCATTGAAGAGCTTGAAGGAAAGGTATATATTTTTTTGGTTGTTCCTCTTAACATTGTAAACTCTCTTCTGATCCATTTTACTTTGTAAACTTGTAAGAGTTGAAGAAAGAAAAGAAACATAAATATGATGTGCCTTAATATCTTCTTTCATTATCTTCGGGTCTTTTTTATTTATGTTAACTATAATCATACGACTTTTAACAATCTAAAAATATTCTACAACAAAAATTATAAATGACAATGTCTAAACTGTAATATAGTTTTGAAATTGGTGAACAAAACCTATGAAACTATGTTATAAACCAAACTGATGAGTAAAACTGACGAAACATATGAAACCCCCCAATTTTCTAATGTTAACAAACATTTAAAGCCCCTCAATTTTGACTTCGTAAACTGAATTTTTTAATGCGAAACAAGTTTCAAGTCTCTCATTCTCTCTATATATATATGTCTATGCACTTTGTATCTTCACAGAAACATCAAGAGAAGCCAAAAGCAATGAAGCCTTCCATGAGCATCGTCGTCGTCGTCTTCTTTGTGACCTTCCAGGCCATCTCTGCTTTTAACCCTGAGGAAACTTGCATACGAAGAAACATCGACAGGTCGCAAGCTCCAAAGTCTTCACTAGAACCCAAGACGCCAATGTTCGACTCTCTTAGGGACACTTTTTGCAGAGACATGGCTCGTGCTGTCATGTTCTATGTGAGGATAACAGGAAAATTACCATCTCACTATGTGAAGGCCATGTGCAATGTGTTTGGAAATGATGAGAAGAAAGTGAAGGAGTATGTTATGGACAAGTGGTTGGGAGGTTCGAAGCTCGTGTCTAATTTATCTTGTCCTCTTCCTTGATATGTTCTGGGATTGGCATTCAAAAGTTAAGAAACCACTACTATGATTTTGTACTTTTAGAGTAATAGTCCAAATTAAAAGTTCTTAAGCAACTATAGTAACAAAATAGATGATTACAACTGAGAAATATATAGATTGGGCTCTAATACTGAATGTTTTGTCCAGCTTATTCTTTACAGAAAAGTCTACTGTACACACAAATACCCTGTTAACTATACATTTGCACAAATACTAAAGACAAGCCTGTTGGTTATTGTCAAATGAAAGCGTTTTTGTCTCGCTTTGTTGTTTCTCCTTTCTGCAACAACATTTAATCTGCAAATCTGCAGATGAAGAAAAATCAGTTTAAGGTAAGAGATTAAACAAAGGCAAAACTTTTCCAAGAGGTCTTTTGACTTTTATCTACCTCCTATAGGTGCTTCAGTCCTTGAGTCTCCTGACCATCAATAATTGGTCTAGATTCTATTCCTAGTTCTAGATGATACTTCTGACTCTAAACTATGAAGCTTTTTTGAATGAAGCTTTTAATATCTCATCTGGTATTGTCCATGAAAGCAAATGTCCAGCTGAATCACCACTCAGTAGTTGCTTCAGGTCGATTGTGAGATGTAAAGCAGTGACCGGTTTCTTATGAAATTTCAACTCCTTGTGTAGAAGCAACTTGTATTCTGGCACCTGATCCCCCAAATGTATCCCTCTTGTTCTGTTGCTAGCATTTTTGTTCTCCGCACTCAGCGGATCAGTACAATGTACCATCTGCCACACTCTAAGTACCCCGCTTTGATGACCAGTCACGTACCAGGTTGTTTCCAGCCAGTCAGAAAACGTTGAGCCTGTTATGGATACTATCAAATCTGACGGTAATTGTGAAGTGTTAACCACAGCAAGGCAATCGCCATTGATGCTCCAAACCGCAAGTAAAGTTCCAGCAGCAGTTATGATTTCTCCTGTAAGGTCATTTATGTAGATTGCTGAGATGGGAACCGAAAAATTCGGAAGCTGCCTTGAAAAACTTAAAGAACTGAGATCCCATATCACTACTGTACAGTCATCTGAACCACTTGCAATCATCATATAAGGTTGGCTTACACGTAGACAAGTGACCTTGGCTGTGTGTGCACATAGGGATTTCTCCAACTGTAAACGCCGTGAACCACGCAAGCCATCCTTGTTGACTCTCCACACAGAGACTACACCATCGTCTGCTCCAGTGACCACACTGCGCCCATCATGACTAAAACCTGCACACTGTATCTGGTTGCCTTCATGGAGATTTTCATGGGTGGATAAGAGCTTGTCCTGGTCATAGCTCATAAATCTCAAACTCATGTCTGGAAAACCCCATCTTATGTATTTCTTATAGCCTCTGGATTTCAGGAAACAGTTAGAGCCGGCAACAAGCAACCTCTCATTGAAAGTGATGATCTGGTTTATAGATGATGAGAATTTACGTATTTCACGAGGAACAAGATGCATCGAGTGTTTCAGAGGATGCGGTGGGAATTTTCTGTCTGTCCTTCTTTTAACATGAGGTTTCTGGAATAGTTGCTTTGGTGTTTGTCCAAAATGGTTAATCTGTGCTAGTATGGATGCCTTCATGGTAGGATCTGTAACTGCATCCACATCCACATTCCCCTCATAGGTGTAATGATAGAAAACATTTACAGCTTTTTCTGCAGCCTGAAAAAAAAAACCTCATGATTAGATATTTTGGAGCAAATTCTCTGTTGGCCACCAAACTGATAACAAATAGTGTACCATTCCTCTCTGTTTGTGCCCAAATATGAGATCTATCCAATGATGCAGATTCTCTGAAACATAATCGGACTCTAAAGCTTCTCTGTGCTTGCGGATGAATTCACGAACACTCCCTCTAGCCCAAGGAGGTAAAAATACGTTACTCACCTATAATAATACAGGGAACTTTCTCATGAAGGAAAACAGAGAATTTAATGTACATTCATCTATTAAAGCACCATGAGAACAACTAAGTTTACCTTTTCCCCTGACTGTTTTTCACCCAAATCAAGGTAAAATCTATTTTCTAAGAATTCAGGCATGTAGAAAAATTCAGGAATTAGTTCTTTCACATCTGATGTATTTCCTTTTCCAGCTGCACTTAGCCAAGTTTCTTTAATACTATTAAAAAGTCGATCAGCATGATCAAATTGACCACCCTGCAGCTTCTGATTTTCAGCACTGAATGGTGGTAGGCGAATAAGGTAAAACAAAACAATGCCAGCGCTTGAATAGTGAGAACCGTAATGAAATTTTGGAACCTCTGGATCATCCCAGCTCTCATATCTGAAATGAAAAGGAAAGCATGAGAAGCAGTTATTGAATATGATTGCAACATTAAAAAGGAAAAACTGTAGTATGGTGAAGACACACTAAACATAGTTCAGTAAACCTTTTCCTAAATTCTTCTTCTCCTTCAGACGTCTGGCAACCCATTGGTTTGTCAAGCTTGCGAAAATTCTTTGGATCTGACAAATCAAGACTCTCGCTATCATAATCTGCTAGGATCCACGGAAATACTGGATACTGTGTGAGATCACTGTATCCACGCCCTGCTAAGGTGTTGAGATGCATTAGGTATTGGAAATTGCTGATCTCCCCATTTTGCCATCTTTTCGTGAAAGACTTTGCCATTAATTTGAATAGACGGCTACCCTCTTTACTTTCCTGTTGCGCAGATCCTGATATGGTTGTATCGAGCCTGAAAAAAAAAACATAAGAGAATAACAACAACTTCATAGATTTAGGGAAGGCCTCATGGAGGAATAAGCTATATAGTGCTCAGCACTTTTGTTAGTGACTAGAGAAAAATGAGAAACAGAGAATATGCTCAGAGCGTCAAATTTAAAAGAAAAATAAAATGAGATGAATAGCAACAAGATGACATACATGCTGTTCCTTGGAAGATTCATGGCAAGGAGATTTCTGAATACTTCTTCCCTCTCTTTCTTGTGGAACACGAGGAGGTCATTACATCCATCCATGCTAAATATCTCAACAGCAACTGGACGCAGCTCGTAATCACGTTTTAAAATCTCATGAACACTATCTAGCTTCCACATACGCCAAGGATGTGGCAAGTTACCAGTCACACGCACTTTTTCCTTCCCCCAAGCCCCACCACCATATGCCCACGCTCTGCCCCCTACATTGCTGTTTTTCATAGTTGTACTCCATAATCTGCTAGACTTGGACTGTGATTCCAAGCTTCCGGTGAATTGTTTTGTTACACCTAGAGCCTGATCAATAATGGATAGCTCGTCTTCCCATTCCTTCTCACAGATACATCCATGATCATCAATGTAAAAATTCTCTATCACATATAGGCAGAGTTCTCCTATTAAGAAGATCCCATCATGTTTGTCCAAACCAACAACTCTCTCACAGTTATATCGGAACCTAATCTTTTCAAGATGTTCCAGATAAGGTCTGATCCAATACTCACCATCATCATTCAGGCCCTTCTCTGATTTTTCCTCCACAGCTCTGATTTCGTCCATTTTACCAGAAGATGACTTTATAGGAGATCCTGTCTCAGATATTGCATCTGTGTTTATGCTTATCGGAATAGATGCTGTACTACTAGACTTGCCACCAAAAGAAAGAGTATTCTGAAGATTTGCCTCACTTTTGCTACTAGCTCTACAATTATTCCATCCATTTCTAGCAGAAGGAACATCCTTATGGTCATCAGCTTCTTCGAAAAATGACTCGCTATAAAGTTCACTTAGCAGGAAAGCTTGCTCAGAATCCATATCAGAAATAACTAGGCCATCTTCATTTTTGGATTTGAATAGCTCAATTCCCCCAAGCTCCAACCCTTCTAGTAAATTATGGATGCTATCAATTTTCAGTTTACATCGTTCAAGCTTTTTCCGCATTCTATATGGGCCTTCAATAGGACAGAGTTGCCATTTATCTTCATAACCCTGTGAAATACGCAATGGGAATATACCACGTTCGTGTACAAGTTGTTGGAGATGAGTTTGCCACACACTCTCGGCATGAAGAACTGAAGCATATTTATTTTGTCGGACAACTCGAAGCTCAGTGGACATTGTATCATGTACTATTTCAAGTTCATATCTTCGCTCGTTTACCTGCTCCCAGTGTTTCTGGTCTAACTTTGACGTATCTCGTGATTTTCTCTCCATCTCTCTAGTGCGGCGACCATCCATGCCTTTCATTCTAACATCAGGAAATTTTTCCGAGCCAGCTATGTACTGTATCCACATAACTGCAGCACCCTGTTCGAGTACTTTATTTATAATTTGTTCAGAGTTCTCAAGCCACTTAGAGAATTCTGGAAGATTTTCAGTGAGCAATCTATCAAAACCCCCATGTAGTACATCGATTTTTTTTCCTCGGTGCGGCTTTCTGACAAGCAAATCTTCAAAGGCAGATTTTCGCTGAACCAGCAAATATTTGACAATATCAGAAGCCATATTTTGTACATCCTTTCTTTGGTCATGGAGTAGAGATATTAAATTCACACAAAGACAGCAATTCAAATCTCTATCAAGATTGCTAGGGCAAAATATAATATTCTTGTGTGCAACCAACAGTTGAAGAACTGCTGAGATATCAATTCCAGATTCCTCAACGCTTAAATTTGAAGATTTCCTCTTGTTATATTCAACAAGCAATCCCAGACGTGACAGTAAGTCCTCCTCTCCAATAAGTATCAAGAACGATGGTAGGAAACAATACAGTATTGCTCTATTTGTATTCTTCAGGACTGAGTGCACATAAGCATCGAGTTGCCTGGTTGTTCTTCCGATAGATAACAGACCCTTCCCTGAAGAAGTGGCTTGTTCAACCCTACCATCTTTGTTAGCCAATTGCAGGATCGATAACAAGAACTCAAGGGTTCTAAGGACTCCAGTTGGTTGAGGAAAACCTCCCATATAGACACGATCCACAATCATCCAGCAAAATGCATCCAAGTTTGCAGACCATTTTCTTTTGTCTAGTGTTTTGTTCTCCTCTTCATCATCACGCAATAGACGCCTTTCAAGATAGTTCATGACTCTGCTAAGGCATAAGCCTTGACATACTAGAACAGATTCAGGATTCACATATAAAGGAACCATTTCTAAAATGTTTTCCAAAGCCTGTACTGCTTTGATCTGCTCAGTCATTAAGTCAGCACATACCTCTGCCATAAAATCTAGCATGGCACTTGCTCCAGCAGAACACGGCCCACCACCATACCCAGACTCATCAGTTTCGAGGAGAACTTTTGGGCTAATGGTAAATATTGTATGGGCAGCAGGTGAGCCTGACGTGTGATCTATAGATGCATCAAATTCGCTAACTAAGATACGCGACGGAAGAGGAGTAGAACTTTTGGATTCATTATAGTTAGAACCTAGCCAGGATACAGCCGGAGATGGTGATGGAGTGAATGAAACGTCAAGACTCGATTTTTCGGATAAAAGGGGAGACTCAAACATCGAGAAAGATTCAGAACTCTGGGAATCTGTTGGCTGAACTTCACTTGAACTACCTTTTAGATGTAGAAATTCCATTTCACTGGAGGCTGATACAAGGCCAACATGATCATCATCTTGTTTCTTAACATATTCACGACATTGAAATGATTTTATTGAATCCCCTGGTACTGTTGTAAGAATGTTTTCCATCTTATCAATAGCCACATAATCTGAAGGTACCGGCATGACTTCAGAACTCACACTGGCCTGCTCTTGAGGGAAGATTCCAGCACTGATGGAGGTTTTTGTGGACTGGTCCTGGTGAGGAAATCTAGAGAAAGTGCTTTCGGAACTGCTATCATCTGCACCACTTATACTCTGCTCTTCTCCTTTCACTGAGAACTGTTTAGCCATCTTCACAGCACGTGAAGCCCTGCAACATGACCCAGCTTTTGGTGAAAATTTGCAAAACATCTTGCAGGTATTATCTAGGACCAATTGACATCCAGGAATAGATGATTAGTGAAAAAAATAGTGTCTCTATGCCATGACTCTTTAAAAGTGATGCGGAATAATAATTTGAATCCTGAATAACAGAAGCATGTACACATCTAATCAGTAATGGTACTAACAACATATATTTATGCAAAAGGCATGTGATGCATACCTGACACAGGAAAAGTAAAGGTCAGCACAATTATGGAGAAATTCTGCGTTTCTGCAAGCAGCTGAAAATTGAGGGCACATCTTCGCAAGATCAACCATGAAACGGATAATAGATGTTGCAGTAGCAGGAGCTGATGCTTCGCCACCCATCAACCGTGCGGCATATGTTTTATGCATTAAAGCTTCCCCTTGAAGGTCTCCAGTCATATCTTCATTTCCCTCAACAAGCTCATCTACAAGGCTAGCCCTCACCTGTGAAAGGTTTCCAGACTGGTAGGCAAGCATTGATTGCATGATCACTCTGTCAAAAGTAGATTTAGCCATGGAAACCACTGAATCCAACAGCTCTATAAACTTCAACTCCACATGGCTTCCATCATTTGGCATTAGTTCATGAAAGTCTAACATCCGGACCTCTGGTAGTCGTGGATAAACAGGTTTTCCAAAAATCAAGCAGAACAAAATGTAATATATATCTGGAGAATCGTAGAAGCTTTGAAGTACCCGTATAAGCCTCGGATAACCTCCATTGAAAAAATAAATTAGAGAATAGCTTAGGGAAGAAGTGAGACAAACACCAAGAAGGGTCATGATCCATCTCATACTACTAGGATGCACAACTTCATCAAGGAAGTACGTTAATAATTTTGATGAGACTATCTTATGCCACTGCTCCAGCAGTTCTTCTGCTTTTATGGTTACTTGGAGATCAATAAGCATTTCCAAAAGCAAATTTCTCACGATTACATGCTTTCCCATTGACTCGCGCGCTGATGAGTTTTGTGATTTAATTTCAGGTGGATTAAATGTCATAATCACAAACCTAACCACATTTTCAAGCTCAGAAGAAAGGAACCCATCTTCTAAGATGCATCCAAGAAGAACAACTAATTTTTCTAGGACAACAATTTCCACATCCCCTCGTTGAAGTGTTACCAACAAATGTTCCACCAGATTGATTTGACGCAGAATTGTAAGATTGTGACTCCTGTACCAGCGCACTGAGACGATGTTCTCCAGAAACCCAAGTAAGGTGATCTGGATGGAAACAGGGGATGTCACCCAGAGGGTCCAATCCAGGAGGACATGTTCCACCATATCTGCATTGGATAAGACAATGCATTTTGAAGTTTTAACGGGACTATTTCCCATTTCAAGCTCAGATAAGTGACTAAAAGAGTCTTTGGACTCTGAAATATCATCCGCATCTCCATCTCCATGAGATCTAACTGAAGAATGTTCAGATTGTGAAATTGACAGACTAAGATCCTCATAGTTGTTTTCAGGTGTAATCAATGTAGGTGGCATGCTAATAGTACTTTTTCCCGTCTCCAACTTCGTTGGCTCTGAAAAAAAAGCTTCACAAGCAGTAATTTGGAACAATATCTCCAAACATTTCATGTCAAATAGCGCCATCTTGGGACGCAAAAACAGAGCTAGTAAATGATAGCCCCTGTATGTTTCCATATCCTTTACATTCTGAGAATTCTGATGAAGCGCACATGCAAGCAGTGAAAGAGACATATATACCATATCTCTAGATTCGGAAGCCTCAACAAGTGCAAGTACAACAGCCATTCCTCCCACAGAGCGGATAGTACCGCCAATCATATTTTGTCTGCAGATACACACATTTCCCACTAGGTGCCCGAAACGTGGTATACCTATATTATTGAGAAACGTAGAATGAAACAAAGGTGAAAATAAAACGGACAATATGAAATCATATGGGATCGTTGTATACCTCCAATAAGAGAAGCAGCAGCAGAAAGTGGGTCAACCAGATTGAGGAGGGAAAAATTGCCACTCATGCGCATGAACTCTGAGCATGTTCCATCAAATGCAAAAATAAGTTTCTTACCAGGTAACTGAACTGAAAGATTCCCTAACATCTTAAGATCCCATACAATCCCACTACCATCTGCCTTCGAATTGCCTTGTCTATTACTGTCGTCAAATTTTTGGATACTAGACGATGACGACATGTCAGAGTTCAGTAAGTCAAGGATAGCCATGCTGCCTCCACCACAGGCCTGATTAGGGACGAAACCTAAGAGATGTGCATCCTGAAATAGACCTTTATATCCTCTACCAAGAATGTACATGAAACCAATGCAGCCTGATGTGAGAACCTCCTCAAATAGATAACATGAGCGTATTTTCCATGTCAAATCGCTAACCCTGGCACAAGTAGCTGGCGTTCCAATTATCACTTGCAAAGACTTCCCAACAGGTGAAGGAGAATACCCCAATTTTCCCATGTGCCTTAGTTTTCCATCAATATAAACACAAGCAACGCTCGCCTGAAAGAGTCCAGCAAGAGCATTCGGCTTACTATGGACAACAACAAGGTGATGCCACTTGCCCTTCTCAGTTTCTAATCCGGAAAATGACAAAGAGTTTGAATTGCTAGTGGCAAGGGTCAAAATGCCATCCTCCTGAAAGTAAAGTTCTGCATAGGATTGACTTTCATCACTTATGGCACAAACAGAAAATATCCGCAAAACATTTTGTTCACTTTGCTGCCCACTCAAAATGTGTGTCTTTGATGAACCACCAGCTTTATAGACTTCTGATTCTTTTCCTTCCGTTGACAAAAAATTACAAAACTGGAACCAACAAACAAATGAATAACCAGCAGAGGGAGGCCAAGATCTTTCTCCCAGGGACACATGAACAGAAGCATGCCCAGTTTTGCTCATGTCCATTTCTACAAAAGGGGCCAGGGAAACATCCTCCAAACGTGTGCCTTCCATGAGAATTAGTTTTTCCAGCATACCAACTAGTGAGTGGCCCGATTTCATAACCCTCATTTGCATAACATATCTACACAGCATTTTGAGCTCGGATGGAGACAATCTGCACCAAAATAAGACTGTATATTATGAGTAAGATCTGCCCATCCAATTAAACGTAGTCACCCTAAGACTATGTATTAGATTCTTTAGCTGTGGTCAACTACCTGTACGATCCAAGAACTTCAACAATCTTTAAAACATGAGAAATAAATGGAGATGAACCCGGTAGAAAGGGGTGGATAATCTCTAGCAGGATTTCTATGCAACCTGCTCAATTATAATTCATTAAGATAGGAAAGGCGACAAGAGTGAAGAAGAGAATAAACAACAATGATAAGATTTTAAAGTTGACTTAGCCAATAAATGATCCCAAGGGGAACCTTAGGACAGAAAAAGTTCTTACCAGCTGACGTGAGGTTTTCCAGGTTGAATGGGCTGGCACGTGCAAGCGTTTCTAGAAAATTCAGAAACTCCAACTGCAATTTTGGAGTAAAAAGCAACAGTGAACGGATCAGAACTCTGAAAGCACCTGCATTATAGATCCTCTGCTTGTCAGGATTAAATTGGCCAGATGGGGTTTTTACAAGAAAGCTTGCTTTTTCACTTTCTCCCATCTCAGCTGAGGCCATAGATTCTGATGTCAAAAACGGTGGAAGCACAACTTCAAGTGCAAGTTCTAACAACAGGTGTATCACCTGTCTTTCCAGATCAACACACAACAAACCAGACTCCACCACAAGATCATAAAATATCTGAGATGTAATGATACTGTGCAGTTTCATCCTGTTGATAGAATTCTCACAGGCTGCAGTTGTCATGAGACGCAATAAATATCTGAACAATTTGATGTAAACCCATAAAAGAGACTCATCCCTACACTCTTCTTCCCCTTGGAACGTATGAAGGGTGGTCAACAGAAGAGAAAAACCAGTGGCTTCACCAAAGACTCTCTGAGCAGAGCTATTAACTCCAAAAATACGCCACAGAGCACCCATGGTATCACATCTAGCTTCATAGTGAAGCTTGTATTGATGCCCAGATATTCCAGTGACCATTCCACTCTTCAACACATCGATAACAGCTTCTAACTCTTCATGATGGACCTGGTTGGACGGTAAGATACGAGTTACCCGTTAAAAAAAAAAAAAAAAAAATGAAGGATTTCTGATACCTATGCTACAGAGCCTCAATAGGCATAATCTACTGAATAAACTAATCGAATTTGACATTTGATCCGAGAAACAAGAAGACACTGTAAAATATCAATAATTAATATACATATTCCTTTGATGTAGACTTACCTGATCAATGTCTTCTGTGATTAAACATGACAAAATCCTCAAAACACCGGTACGATGTTCATCAGAGATCAAGAATGGAAGAATGACAGTTACACTGTTGGCAGAACGAAATGCTACCTGATTAGCTTCAGATTTCTTTAGTAAAGATATCATACAATCCCAACCAACAGTTATAGTACTGTCAACTTCAAAAATAGGTGACTTTCCTGAGGCAGATTCAATCAGCTTTGGTGATGAAATGATGGCATCCTTACTATCTAGATGTTGTTTGAAGCTAGGTGAGCTAGGTACCCGATCCAAATGATTAGAAACTCCACTATGCTGATCTGGACCCATGAGAAGTTTGTGCTGCTTCAGATCATCTTGTAAGACTTCCAAAACACCAACTTCACCTAGGACTTTCTTGTACTGTAGATCGAAAGATGTGAGCTTTACAAAGAAAGAGAGTATGGTATGCTTCAACTCAGAATTGATTGGCTGTTGCAACAAGAAACAAAGTGACAATAGTTCTTGCTCCGGAACACAATTTACAACTGTGACAGCATATTCAAGAATTTTGAGGATTAACTCTTGCAGTGAGGAAGGAAAACCACCCATGTTCAGCACGAGAAGTGGAACAGTTCTTAATTCTTGGCACATTCTATAGTTTTCCATATGGCTTGTGAATATCTTGAACATTCGGTTTGACACTTCAGCCTGAAGATCCTTGTTCTCTGCTTTCAGAAAGATGTCTTGCAACATTTGGACAGCTTCAAGGTCTTTAACTTTACCATGTCCCTGTTCCCATGTCTCGTCGTACAGATTTTTAGCAGTGGGATTTGTGTGGGACAATAGTGAATTACTTGCTCCAGGTGACTCAATGGGACCTGTCTGAGCCAAGGTGACAAGAACATCAAGCAATCTGGACAGTGAAGGGGAGAAATATTGTGAAGCCCGGTCATAATTTTGACTACTATTCAACGAAAGAGGTGCCTGATTTTCAGAGTCATCGGAACCGCTATTTTTGTGTTGAGATGAATGATTGAACGAAAAAACCGTATCTTTTGGCATAGAAGATAGAATCAGGGCAAACTGTACAAGGAAATGGTAACCATGTGCATTTTGTATGTCCTCTTTGAGCCTAACCCCACCAGTTTCTACATTAGTTGAATTTGATTAAGATTAGCAACCATAATCAGAGGAGTTAGCAAATCCAAACGTAAAAAGGTGACTGCCCAATATCACTTTACTACATTTTCCACTACAATTGACATATTTTGAGTTCTTATGTACTTTTCTAAGCCAAATTACCAGGTCTGTACGATAGTTCCACACATTCAAGTAACAAATCCACAATGCCCATTGTATAAGATGAGTCCCCACAATCCGGATCAAAATCTTTGACAGCCACTAAGAGAATTTTTATCTGCAGAAGAACTCAGCGGAAAAAAGGTCAGAAGAATTTGAAACAGGGCAAGCAGTCATACCACTAACTTGTGCCAGAAAAAAAAAAAATCTATATGAAAAAGCACCTTTCATATCTAGCAGTAACAAATTATTGGTTCATACTTCTTACCCACTTAACGGAATCCAAATAGTTGTACTTAGTTACAAGATCTATCTGAGGCAGTTTTTTTAGTGATCTAGTTTCTTAAAAAAGATCTCAAGTTCACAAACCAAGGACAAGTATTCAAACAAACTCCTTAGTTCAAGAAAAGGAATATTGTTTAATACCAGATTGCAGCTATTATAGCAATCTGACAACAAGAGTATATGGGCAGTCGGGCACAAAACCAATAGTTATCATTAGCTTTTGATATTCTTCTAGTGAAATTAACATAAGTATCCTAATAACCATTTGGGAGACCTAAGATAAGTTTAAAAATAAGCATGAAACTCACGAGAATTGATATTCCACAGTGAGGCTTTCTACAGAATCCAACGGCATACCAGTTGGTGTTTGCGTATGTAGCTTGCTGTGCTACCATTGTCATTTACAAGAAGATTCCCAAGAATCTGAAAGTGACACGAAGGGGAATCACAAATGGAACTGTAAGCATCGCAACATTCACATAAGTTTTAGTTGCAAAACACATTGCTCATTGCTCAATTTGTAGAACAGGTCAAATTACCTTCATTGCGTGTCTGTGAAGCTGTATGTTATGTAATGAAACTAGGCCTTCTTTATATTGAGAGAGAGACACGAGAGAACCATTGGCAACAATTTTGAAAAGCAGCTGAAGGGAGTCATCTTCAATCAAACTCTGTGCAGCAGAAGGATGGTTTGCCAATGCTTTCATGATATGGACAATATTCCCCTCCACCTGCAAGAATGAGGATGCATGAAAGTCTCAACAGATAGGCATTGCAAAGTGTACACTTTGACCAGCATGAAACAGCTACATTTTAGAAACATATGTTATGCATGACTCTGACTAGGACCATTTAACAGAACCTCAAGTGTCTAGCTTGGAGAATACTACATCTGCCATCTTTACCTTTTCTTCAGCGTTAACAGTTTTTTCACCTTCACTGGCTACACTATGTGTCAGAAGCGCATTGAGTATGTGTATTAGACAACTTAATATCCCAGAATCCAATAGAGATTGTTTATCGAAAGGCTGAAAAGAGAACATATAACAGGTTGAGCATATAAACCAATACAGTATTTAATATAGAAGCCATCAAAGAGCCAGCACCCTGAAAATTTTCTACTGCGTCCAAAAATCATGTGAGAATAAATACCATCTAGCTATCAGATATTCAATCTCAATAAAAAAATAAAAAAAAAGAAGAAAAAAATTGGTATAAAGTTAAAACTTATAGCTGAGTAAGGGAAAAACTAAAAGGCATGTTAAACTCAAAAAGGTACCCCATATGCAAGGACTTCAACAGCAGTTAAAAGGTTTGCACCATGACTTAAACCCTCCTGCAAGGAAAAAAAAATAAAAAAATCATGATTAACAGAGAAGCGAAGGTGACATGTCCTGTTTCACTGTAATCAGAAGGAAAGGCAAACCTTGGTGTCTTCCGAAAAAATCCTTATTATTTTCTCTACATCCAATGATCTTGTCTTGCTGCTAATCTTTAATTTTTCAACATCTGTCACAAATGCTCTCCCAATGACGAAAGAAAATATATGTGTTTCTACTAAACTGCAATTGAAATAAAATTCTCAATATGGTTGATATGCTCATATCTGATATCTGAGCAGGGAAATAGAGTCCAGAAGACCCTCTAGGAAGAATAACGTTCAAGATAGGAAATGTGTGATCCCTTTAAAAAATCCTTAATCATGTGGAGACTATGAGACATTAATTTCCTAGTTGACTTGCAAAATTATCTCTTGGAGAAAAATGAAACTAGGTGAATATGATTCCATACAAATAGAAAAGAGAGATTTAGAAATGGCTTACATGGTAACTAACTGATCTACATTAGCATGCTGCTTCACTAGTATACAAAACGTATTGACACTCAGATCCAGGGCGGCTTCTTTCTCCTGCTGTGACATATATGAGTGATTAGAAGTAGTGAATTCCAGTTGTTTTTTAAGTGATTGAGTGATTGTACATAACATGAAGGTAACATCTATGAACAAATGATAAAATCACGCATACACAAACCTGTTCGGAGCTTGATGAACGGAACTCTTCCCAGTATCTTTTGAAGTCCAGTTCCAACTTACGTTTGTCTCGGCTTTTCAAGGAGTAAAGAAGAGAATCACTGATTACTTACTTATGCCAAACATTGATCAGCCAAAGTGCTCATAATAAATTGTCTTCACAAAACAAATAACTCTTCATACGAAATCAAAAAGACACACCAAAAAGAAGGTAGCAATCAAACCTATATTTAAAGACACAAGTAACATACCTTGTAGGAGATAATGAATTGAAGTCATGTTGAGCAGAGACAACGTTAATAGAGGAAGGGGAAGCTGATGAGGACGGCGAGAGAGCAGGGGGGTCACTGACAGTGCTGGCTTCTTCAACGATTAACTCGGCGGTTGATTCAGCTACTCCAACCTTACCCTTTAAGTCCTTAAGCAATGTTCCCCATTTCATGGCTCCACAGTTTCGATTCCAATCAGATTCATCCGATGATCAATCCTGACTCGGTCCGACACGACCCTGATCCGATTGGGTTATCAGAAATCAACCCGATTCCTCGATTAATCAACAACGAAACGTAATCGATAAATACGAACAACAACCCAGAAATCAAAACTCTGTAAGCTGGTGCAATATGCAAGGAGAAGGCGAAGATTCGAGATTAACGGAGGAGAAATATCAATCGAATGGGTCGGTTTGATCAATGTCTTCGCAAATTAGAAGTTTGAGATGTGTTCATCGTCGTCTTCGTATCTCCGCGCCTTGTTTCTCGGCTTCAAACATATAGTCAAAAGTCATCACCTCACTTTCTCCCTCACTAACGCTATTTGCTTTATTTAATTTCCCTAATAATAGATTATTCATTTAAACGCAAGATTAATTAAGCTCCTAATTGATTATAATTATTATGGCCCCTGAAATGTTTCTATTTTCATATTCGTACCCCGTTATTCTCTTATAATCATTTTGGTCCATCTAGATGTAAACAAGGGAAGCTAAAAACAGTTTTGGCGATCATCCCAAAAACTTTATCTGCGACCGCGAGAGGCGAGAGCTCCTTCAACATAATGGTCATGAGCCATGAGGGGACAATTTTATGAGGACTCTTGTGTTGATTATTGACTTATTCACCTTATGGATCTAAATATCGTTATATGTGGTATAGTGCAAATAGATCTACATATTATGTTGTTATTTTGAATTTCACTATATCATATTCATCCATCTAAATAGATCACAAAAAAACTTGTGATCATATTAAAATATCTTCATCTTATTTCACCTAAACGATTTCCTGATAAAGTAAATGCCAATACAAAATGATCATTAAGATATAAGACTAGACTATTGCAAATGATTTGCAAGTCGGTATTTTACATCATTAAAAACCAAAGAATACTCTAAAGAGTGTATATATGTGTCTGGAATCTGAATGTAAGCCCGAAGCATTTTTATGTACGTATGCATTTTTATTATATCAACCTAGAATTTGTAATCACAAGCAAAATGGAAAGCAAAAAAGAAGTTGTATAGATAGAATGGGTCGGCCGGGACTATAAGAGCTCGTAAAAACATGAAAAGGAAACCATATTGATCCCATTAACAATGTTCTTTTTTATAACTTTTAAAGTGGTCGCATGATGTATGTTCTTGTTTTTGTTTTTGTTTTGGGTTTAAAGTGTACTTTGGCATGTATGTTCGTTCATGCGTGTCCTCATCAACAAGCTCTTTGACCTTCGTTTCTTTAATCTTTTTCTACTTTATATATTATTCCTCGTAGTTTTCTATTTCTTTTTTTTATTTGATTCTTCCTTAACCCTCCTTTTTAAGTTGTTTCTATAGCTTATTCCTTTTGAATTTTTGTTGTGAATTTTCGTTTTTAGAAGCATGCAGTAAGCTTTTATAATGATTTGTTTCTACTATATATTGTGATCATGTGATATGATGAGTATATATATTTTGTATTCGTTGTTTGTTGCTAATGGCCTAAGTGGCAACATAAATGACCATCAAGCGACTATTCATCACAGTATGCGATGAAAGTGATACATGTTCGTTGTTAATGACATAGTGGCAACACGTATAAAATACCATCAATAATATAAGATCCTTGTCACTGATTAGTGATTACGATAGAAACTAGTTAACAGCAATCAGAAACAATAAATAGTTTTTGCCCCCACCTAATTGCCAAATTTTGAGTTATAAATGATTTTACTCCATATATCTATCATAAATAAGTGCATGATTATTAGACATGTACGTACGTGGATATGAAGTTGTGTCGTAGTATCTCTATCACAATCAAAGAAGCTGGCTTTGAGAGGACACATTCGTCGATCCCAAGAGTTTACAGTTTTTTCCATGGGGACTTTTTTTGTCGATCCAATTATATATTTTTCATTTATTTTAAAAAAACATAAAAATGTTCATGTCAAATTTACGTATAACGTTTATTAACGGACGTAATATTCAAAACGAAATTATATATTTCTCCTATGAGAATATAAGAATGTAGTAACAATTAGAATAATCCCTAGAAAATTAACCAAAAAGAAATGCTGTGTCTTTTTTTTCCGAGGGCACTTTAGTAATTTTCAAGCAACAAAATAAAAAGGAAGTAAGATTCCAGTTTTGCCCTTTTACATAGAGTGGGCTCCCGAGAATCCCAGATCGTAAGCCTTCTGAAACGACGACGACTCGTGATTATGATGAGATTCGGTATCGTAGGCCGACATAGGAAACGCCACGCCACCTGCGTACCCCAGCACACCACCGGGTCTCATGCTAACGTGCACCCCGTGACCCGTGAGTCCAAGAAAGTCTCTGGTCAAACGGTCAGCTTTCTGCCACGTGGAAGCTAGCTGGTCGTACTCAGACGACGTCATCATGACCCGGTCAACACCACCAAGAAGCTCGTTGGCGTTCTTGGTCAGATGATGTCGTTGATGACCGATTGATCGAGTCTGTCCACCGCCTCCGAAAGCCGAGGAGCTGAGAGCCGTTGCTTTTTGGAGGAGAGCAGTCGCGGAGAGAGCTGCCGTCGATGAAAGAGCCGCGGCGGAGTGCGATGGTTCGACGCAAAGAGGTGACGTGAAGAACAAGGGAGAAGATTTGTTGATCATAAAGTGATTAGGGTTAGGGTTTGTGAGAATGGAGGAAGAAGACGTTGAGTGGATTCTTGCACTTTCTTCTGCTAATGCATCACAAAACGCTCTATGCGTTATGAAACTGTCTTTCCTGTTTTATATAAATATGATCATAAACAAAGAAAAATAATTAGATATGAAGATGAACAAATTACCAAAAAGATTTATAAAAGTTTTGCTCATATGTATGTACATGTTCGTATGAGCAATGATGATGCAACAGCAAGAAGTAAAATATAAGTTTTGAAGTGGACCACGGCACACAGAGAGAGAAAGAAGAAAAGAAGTTTCAATATTTCAAGAAAAGCCTATTATTATTGTAATAATGGACCAATGCAAGTTTACACATAGCAAATCAAATCATGCATAGATTACACAAATTCTTTTTTAAAATCAAGATTCTTTCTCAGCAATATGATGATGATGGAGAAGATTCACCTGCAGGCTTTTTAAAAATTTATGTATATCTCTCACTTTCAAATTTCAATTATATATGCAACACAAAATTTACATACAATATAACGAGAAAATAAAAAGAACCATTTTTTATTGAACTATAATTTATTTATATATTCACAAACATTAGCTTTAAATTTAACTCTTCGCAAAATTAATATGGTTATGTACGTCTAAATCCATGAATAATTTTGCCACCACTGCAATTAATTGTACTCAAACTATATAGTCCATAGACAGACCACAAGCAGATTTGTCAAAAGAACATAACCAAAAGAAGACAATTGAAATCAGTCACACGAAAGCATTTAATTCATCTATATATATACAGACCAAGAAATATTATCGATCCACATATGTCACATGGACTCCTATCTCTATATAGATAAGACAATATATCATCTTAGATTTGTCACAGAAACATATCAGTAAAAAAAAATCCAAGAAAAAAACAGTAACAAGGAACAAAGAAAGATCTTCACATATATAAGAACAAAAAACAAAATATATATACCAAGAAAAAAAGAAAAGAAAAAAGGTTTACCTCGAGAAAAGAGTGCCACAGTCACATCTATACTCTCTTGTACCACAGATCTTAGTGTGAGCTTTCCAATCAGATTGAACAGCATAGAACTTTGAACACTTTTCACATTTCCATTTCTTTTCTCCATGTTTCCTGCAAAAGTGTTTCTTGATCCCTGTGAGATCACCAAGAGCTCTCGATGGATGGTGATGAGCACAGCTTGTCTCTGGGCAAACATAAACTTTCTTCCTCTGTTGCTCTTTGCTGCTCTTCTGCTTCAGCTTCCATGGAAGGTTGTGGCCTCTCCTGTGAAGCTGTAGATTCTGATCTCTTTGAAACCCTTTGTTGCATATCTCACAAACGAACCTGTTTGTTGCAAGAAGCGTCTTTGGTGACAATGCGATTACCTCTGCATCTGGATCTGCCAAAAGTTTCACATGATCAGGAAAAAGATGATTTTGTTACAAACCCTAATTATAAAAAGGGAAGGAAAGACTTTTTACACAACCCAAAAGAAGTTCCAAGATTCTTCTAGCTAGTACTCAGAAACCCATATGAAAAAAGTTAAGGTTCCAAGATTCTACCAGGAATCAAAAACCAGGTGAAAACAGCAGTTACAGGATTCAAATGGTTTTTTTCAAGAATCTAAAACGAAATAAAGTAAAAAAGATAGTATTTTTATACCAGGATTTCCAGGAAGGCCTCTCCTTTTCTTAGCGATCTTATGAGTCTCTGTGTGAGTAGAAAGACTGGAAATTGCATGGTTAAAGCCACTGAAATCTTGGATAGTACTACTGATGAGTGTGTTACCAGAAGAAGCACTTGCTTCAGTAGACAAAGAGCTTAGTTTATAGGACAAGGAATGAGATAAAAACATATTAGCCATGGCGTGGTTATAGCTTAAAGGAAGAAGAAAACTCCAACCAAAGAAAAAACAAAACTTTGGAAGAAAACTAAGAAAAGATCCAAACTTTGGTTTATTCTGATCTAGCTCTTTAAAAATATGGAACTTCGATGCAAGTGCCTAGAGAGTTAAGAAGTGTACACAGAAAGACATCATTCTTTGGCTATATATGCAAGAAGGAAAAAAACAATATTTTTTCTTTTAGTTTCTTGAGTGTATGCACATGCTACATGTATGTATGCATGTATATAAGCAGTATAGTCTCAAAAGCAAAGAGGACGACCATGATGGATTATTCTCCAATGTCACTATCATATATATACATATATTTGTGTGCTTACAATAAATGCAAAGACTGTTTGATTCCCATTTTTGTATTAGTTTTTTTTTTTTTTTTCTATCTATGTGCAGATGAATACCACAGAGGTGAGAATAGTAGTGTCAAGTGTGTGTGTGTGTTTGAAAGTGAAGACTTTGACTTTACATTTTTAACTATTTTTGTTTTATTTTCTTTTGTTTCTAAGTGTTCTGCATTATACTGAGAAGAGTGATGATTACAGGACCAGACTCTAAGCATTTACTTTAAATTGTCTATTAAGAAAAGAAAGAGTAGACCCCAGAAAGAAAAATAAAAAGAAAAGCTAAGCTATCAATTTGTGCAATTAATGGAAAATATTGTGAGATGAGACTTAACAGGCTTAATTTCCTTAAATGGAAGTCATAATTACTTTTTATATAAAACAAATAAATAAAAAATTACCTCTTTTCAATATATTGGGTTTTTTTTATAGAGGAAAATGCTTTTGTTTTGTTTTAGTTTGTAAGAGAATCTCTACTTAATTAGCCAACTTTTGTTTTATAATAGTAGATGATTAGTATTAGTAGTACTGAGAAAATTCAAGTTCAGCGTGGGGAAGTCGTATACTTTCCCTATGACATTGCGATACTTTGAATAATATGTTGACAGTTGTTGAACTATAACAAAACCCAATTGTAGTAAGTGTTGAATGGAGTTTAAGTATCTAATCCAAGATGATATTGTTTGACTTATTGCCAAGAAGGTAAGTATACTTGATCAATTTCGTGCTATTGAATTATTATGAATTGAGTGATGTACTGATGTGTTACTTTCTATTTCTAAGTTCTAACTACTACAAAGGCTGCTAAAACTTTTATCTTAGGGGGAGTTATTGGGAGAATGATTTTTAAAGATTTTTAGAGTTTAAGATTCCATTGTTATTGGTTTATAGATTCTTAGATTCCTAATAAAATCTCTTGTTATTGGTGTATGTATTTTGTAATTCTATTTAAAATCCTTTGTTATTCAAAAAGTTGAGTATTTATTGATTTTCCAATTCTATCAAATTCTAGTGTTATTGGTTTAATGATTCCTTACATATTTAGTCATTAAAAACAACTTTCAAAATACTGCAATTCTCACAAGTATTTATAGAATCTATCATATGAAGAATCTATTAAACTCTAGAAATCTGGGTAAACATTATTTTAGAATCCACAAAATTTTTTGAGAATCTTAAAATCTCTAAACTTTAGAAATCCATAAACTCTTTTAAAATCATCCTCCCAATAACCCCCCCTTATTTTTTCTTCAGATTTTTCTGTAGCTCATAAGATTACACAAAACTCTTAAAAAGGCACACTTGATCGGAATGAGACTTATCATATATAAGCTATGAATAAATCAAAAGAATATGTGATTGTGTGCATGAAAAATAACATGTCTTCTATATATACCATAAGGTTAAATCACTCATAAAGATTATTAAAAAAATGGTTGGGGAAAAAAATACATACACTAGTACACAAAGGATATACAAAGCAATCATAATATGGCCAAGCTAAAAGCATTTTGGCTTTGAATATCAAAATGGAATATATTACTTTGTTGAATTTTTTGGTTTTCGACTTCTTCCTATGATTTACTCTCTTGTGGATGACTTTTGTGTTATCTTCTTTCTCCTTTTTTTTTTCTTTCTAAATTACCTTTTTTTAAGTTTTTGATTAATAATATATTCTCATATATCCATCCCTTTGAAAAAAATACTTGTTAAACCCCACCAAGAAGAATTTTTCGCACTCCTTCATTTCACCCCTTCTTTAACTTTATATCATCTCTTTTTAAAAATGATTGTATAAACAAAATAAATATTCCAAAAAAAAAAAACACAAAGAACATTTTGGTAAGTCGATTTTGTCCTTAGACTTGTCTTGTACGTTCATAAGATTCACTTGGGACAGGTTTGTCTATTTCCGTAAATTCTATAGTTTATGATGGAATCCCTTTTAGGCCAAAGAAACAAAACATATGACCATTACGAGAGCCACGAGCGTAACTACTAAAAACCCCATGCAACACCGAATATTCTTCTTTTTTGTTTTTCTTTTCCAAAAAAGGCTTTTTTGAAATGTGTAATATTCTTCAATATATTACATATGCTATACGAAGGAAATAAATATACATACATGAATATTCGATTTCTTGTTACAAACAAAGGGGAGGACAAATGTATAGGGAAGAATATAGTCATCAGCTTGGGTTAAGGTTAGTATTATATATCAAGGTTCACGTTTTAGGTCCAGTGGGAATTTAGAAGTTTACGTTGAAAGGAGTTGATGATATAAAATCGAATTTTAAGGAAAACAACAACAAATACAAAAGAATAAAAGGGTGACAAGGAGATTACAAGATTCCAACTGTATGTTCCTTTTAGTTTTACAGATTTTCACACTTTACTTTCATCTCTCTTGAGTCTTGTGTATGGGTTGCGGTTCAGGGTTCATGGCTATTCACACGGCTATGGAGTTCCAGCATCTCCTGATGGTTAGGGTCGACCGAGAGTGCTGCACGACAGTCCCGCAACGCACTTCCCACATCTCCTATGTGTTCATGGAATGCCGCTCTTAAGTGCAGAAGATGCAGATCCGCTTTAAAGGTGATAGCTCGTGATAACTCCGCTATAGCCTCTCTCTCCTTCCGACTATCCATCAACACTATAACGAAAAATTTGAGTTTCATCAGGTTAAGCCGATTCTTTTCCAGAGATGATGGAAAAAAAAGAAAAAAAGAAGAAGAAGAGCATAAGAGTTATAAGAAAGATAGAAAACCTGCTGCACGATATCGATAAGGATAAACCCGCAGAGGGTCTAACCGGGTGACCATTTCGAGATCAGATTTGGCGAGTTCACGTTCACAATACTCAGATCTTTTCTCGTAAGCAGATGCATTGTTTTGAGCTTTTTCGATTAGTCTGGTCATTTCTTCATAGGCTGCAGCTTTGTCGTTTCTAAGGAAATGGACACGAGCTAGACCTTGATGTGCACGCGTGTGTCTTACCTTGAGAGCATTTATATAGCAATCCGCAGCTAAGTCTAACTTCTCGCAATCCACGTAGACACTCCCCAGATTATTCAGAGCCTAAAATCAAACCACAAACAGCATTGTTAACCGGCTGCATCTAATCGCTTGGGCATAAACACAAAACCAAATCGGCTCGAAACTTAACTATTTACACCAAAACCAAAGTGGACATTTAAAAAAGTGGGCTGTAACATAATTGGCTAATAGAGAATAAATCCAACCAACCCGAAGTTACTATAACCAAATCCAATAAACCTGAGACATAGTTTTTATTTTCACTGATTTAAAAACAGATGTGGTGATGGTGAATGACAGTACCTGGCCTTTGCGCAACCTATCAGACGGGCACTTAAGAGCATCTTCAAGCAGTGAAACAACAGTTGAAGAACTTGATAGATCGAGGCTAGATTCCGCTAAGGCATAAGCTTGAAGGAAATAAGCTTCAAATGATCTCTTTATTCTAATGGATTCCTTAGCCTTTTGTAGCCCTTCTTCGCAGTGACCCGTATCATACAAGATCCATCCTTCATAAACCAGACGCTCGTGGTCACTCGAGGCATGCTCGCGGGCTAACTGTAAACTACGCATTGCTGCTTCTGGACAATTCAACCTGTTAAAACAAAGGTATGAGAATGAGGTGCTGGATTAACGATCTTATTAGGAAAAAAAAACCAAGTAGAAACATTTGAAATAACTGACTTATACATTTCATGAAAAATTGCACTCTGATAAAATTGTGTTCTCTAAAACTAATTAATATATCTCATGAAAAAACAAATTCAAGCTGAAACTGTACCAAACCGTTTTCACTTTAGCTATTCCTTTTCAAAAACTGAAAACCTTAAAAACACCGAATTGAATTGAACTCCAGTTTTCCTTGATAATCATATTAAAAATTGAACTCAAGAGTGTTGAATTAAAAAAAAATACCTTAGGAGAAGCAAAGATTGCCTGAAATAAAGAACACCTTTGCAAGCATCAGATTCGAGCATCTGATAGATCACGGAAAGAGAACCTATATCATCAACATTCGACCATTTCTCATATAGCTGCATCCAACAATCCGCTGTTGTCCAATTCTCAACATGCTCATACACAAGCGTCCTGAGCTGCCTCCCAGCTACTTTCCCATCAAACATTCGATAATCCGGACACAAGGTCAGGGCAGCCTGAATATCACGAAGAGCTGCTTCATAGTCATCCATACCAAGATAAAGACAAAACCGGATTTCCAAGCATTCTAACGCGAGTTTAAACCCTAAGATCCGATTGATTTCTTCAAGTGCAGCCTTAGCATTTTGTTTCGACATTAGAGTGACAGCTCTATACATGTAAGGATATGTTAAAGTCGGGTCCAATTCGGTTGCCTTCCCAAGATCTTCCAATTTCTTATCACCCTCACAATAGAAAGACCTTTCTTGATACATCCAGCCGAGGGGCGGTGAAACAGAGGAGATAACCGAGCTTAGCTTCTCATAAGCCCAAAGCCGATGCCCTTGGATGTATCCTAGTCTTGCTAAACCAGTAGCCGAATACACATGGCCTAAATTAAAAGCAGTTTCAAAAGCTTCTTCTGCCTCGCGGTATTCTTTCCTCAACAACCTCATACACCCTAACCGATGAAACCCCAAAACTTTCTGGCGGTCATTTTCTGCAAAGTCAACCAATTTCTCCAAGAAACCCAATGTTCTGTCAGACCGAAGATCTATACACATCGAGACTTCACTTAAAAAAGAGTATAAGGAGAATGAAGCTTTTCCTGCCATGGTTGAGACTTGAGATCTAGTAACCCGAGTCAAAACCTCGACAACACGCTCATCGGTCAAACTATCTGGCATCTCATAAAGAAAAACTTGCAGACACGATGCAGCAAGGATTGGGGAGTTCTCTTCAAGTGCAAAGTCCATAAGCTCAATGGCACATTCAATAGAAGAAATCAGAGATGCCAATTCTCTATCGCATGCATCTCTGAGTTGCTCACAGCAAAACTTGTTTGCGAAAACTAAGACTTCCAAAAGAAGGTTTTTGGAAACTCCGATTAATACACCCACAACACTGAAATCTCTAACAACCCGCATAGCTGATGAGGATACATGATTTTCTGACATATCTATCTCATCGAGAAGTGATTCCGTGAAATTACCGTAAAGCATTGCGTTAAATGGAGCTGAAAGACTCGCAATTTTTCGCCTTTGGCAAGATATCTTCTCTTCTCCTATCTTAAACACAACATTTTTCGAGACACTGCGGTTCGTCTTCACAGATGCTGCCTCAGAGGAAGAAGCTGTAATGGCTGGGAAATAAGATGCAATATCCAGAGGCACAAATTCTTCGGAATATTTACCACAAGAGGAAAGCAGATCGGTGATAACTTCCTCTCCTTGTTTCTCATACCTCAACCAAGACCCAAACACAACTTTCTCATGGACAGTTGTAGCCTCTTGCCAAGCTGATTGAAGGCTTCTCCGTCTAAGTTTGGTCTCCCCAAGACCTCTAAACACTTGATACTGCAACAAATACAAAATCGATCTCTCCTGCAAAGGACAAGTCTCAAGCTCTTCGTGAATCTGAGCTAGAACTTCTACGTAGTCGAGAGGTTTATAATGCGGCAGTATCTGCGGTTCAGGAACTTTGATAAATGATTCTCTGCACAGTGGACTACAAAAAAAGACCAAAGATTAGTCTATATCCAAAGCGTCTCAAGCTCAATATATAACCAATTAAAACAAGCAGAAAACAGAAAAGGAAAACACTTACGCAGATGAAGAAGCAGAGGAAGAGAGTTTCCCTCTCTCAACTTGAAGCCATGATTGTGGATTCAAGGAATTGAGCTGTGGTTCTTTACAAGAATCAGATGGGTAAAAAGTCCTCATCTGACATAACAGATGAAACAAATCCCAGATCTCCAGGATAGCCAGAAGGGGTAATCAACACGCTATTTTCTTGTCGATTTCACACTACCTCAGCCCAGAAACTAAGTAAAGAAGGGTTACTTAAGTAAGGGATTCCTATACAAAAAAATCTGAACTTTGGTACAATGAGATCTTCCAACACCTAAAGCTAAAGCATTTCTCTATGAAACCACTAATGTGCAGTAAGATAGAAGTAGAACAAACCTAAATACATAAATGAGAAGCACAAAACTCACTCGAAATCGCCATGGAACTGATACCCATTAAAGAAATTAAGAGAATGAATCACCAAAATCAAAGCTTTCCCGAGAAAACCCTAATAATCTACAAGCAGTGGTGGCATAATCTAAGAGGCTCAAGTGAAAATTAAGCTAAACCCAGAAAAATTAAAGAGAATCTAACAAATCTAAGATGCCTTAGACATCAAAAAGTAAGAATCTTTTGAACCAGCAGAGTCAAGAAGAAGAGAGTAAAGGAAGAAACACCACCAATGTTACTGGGAGAGCTTCTGCAATTTGAAAAAGAGAAGAACCCTAAGACAGAGAGATGTGTGAGATTAGGACAAGTTCAAGTTTGAGCAAAAAAGTGAATCGAAGTGAGAGAGAGATATAGCGAAAGAGAGAGTGGGAAATGTTTTCCAAATTCACACTTTTGTAATTCTCTGAGCTCTTTTGTTTCGTTGGTAAAAGGGAAAGTTTTTTCTTCTTTTCAATTGTTTTTTCTGATATATAATCCTCCTCTCTCTCTCTCTCTTTTATATTTTGAAGATCTCCACATAAACAGTAACCACCACTATCGATTTCTTCGGCCACTCTTCAAGAAGAATGGTGATTAATTATTAATTTATACATTCTAAAATAATGTATTCAAAAATGATCGAGCATATATGTTTCAGACAGCCTTTTTTTTGGGTCTCAATCCTCAAATCAAATATATTTAATAATAAATAAAAAAAACATAACCAATCCTATGATTGGTTATCTAATTTGGAAATTTATTGTAGAAAAAATTCATAGTTAATCATCAAATAAATTAAACTATGAGCTATAACATTTAACCAAGGAAAAAAACATATATACATAGGAACTGAAATATAAAAAAATACAACTATTGTGGAAATGAGAATTACATCATCTTAAACAACTTCAATCTTTTTTTTTTTTTTTTCGTCTGAATATTTCATTATAAGCTTCAAGGTTTTTACAAAATGTTACAAAAAATCATAAGGATCAGGGACAATCACCATCAAAGGAGAGTAAACAAAACATTACTAATACGTAACGTACATTTCCTCGTCGAACACTTCATGTAGCCATGAAGGGTGGCCGGTAGCCACATATGTCTTCGATCCTCTCCCGTTACGCTTTGCGCAATTAGAAAAGCACCCTTATTAGCACTACAACACTCTTTGTGAATCTTCCAAAAGGGTATGGGTTTTAAGACTTCAAGAATAGCCTCAGATTGGAATTTATAAGACGGCCAGGCCAAAGGACGAGCCACCGTCTCATATAGATCGTTTGCCTCAAACGCCAAAATGACCCTAGGGATGTGAAGACTGGTAATGCTTTCAATGGCCCAGAGCCAAACACTCAGCTCTGCATCACTTTTAGAAATAACCGGATTAAAGGCTCTACGGCTATGAAGGAGAACTAATCCTTCAGAATTCCTCAAAACCCACGCAGCTCCAGCCATCTTTTTCTCTTTGTTCCATGATGCAGCAATGTTACATTTTAACCACGGTTTATCAGATGGCCTCCAAGACTTACCATTGCTCTTCGATTTCTGGCTATTAGGTTCACCTTCCTCCCTCTCCACCTGCTGAGCAAGGAACCATTCACATGTATCCTCTTTGATCTTCATAACCATATCCTGTATACCAAAAGACCTTCCTTCAAAAGCAAGATTGTTCCTATATTTCCAAAGCTTCCATAAAATCCATGGGATCGATCTTGCTACATGACCTTCTCCTCTCGCCTTTTTGGCCAGCATCAACACAAAATAAAGGTTCTGGTACAGGGAACTTACATGGAATCCGTTTTCAGGATGGGGAATCTCACAAAGGACCCATATTTGTCTAGCAAGAGGGCATGCAAAGAGGATATGGTTAATGGATTCACTCTCCATTCCACAAATTTGGCATCTTTGATCAATTTTAATACCCCTAGTCACCAATCTTTCAGCCACAAGAAGGGCACCAGACATAGCTTTCCACATAAAAACCTTGAGCTTTGATGGCGCAGAACATTCCCAGATTCTCTTCATTACTCAATGTTATTCAGCTCACAAAGTATAATATATATGAGGGTTAGTTAAAACTATAGCTATGGTAGACTTCAAAATTAAAAGTTGGGTATCACTAATTTGAAAATTAATTCTCTCACATGATGTCAGGAATAAAGACAAAAGTAACCCTATACAGTTTTAGATGGTTAAATGAAATGATTCTGCTTTCTATCTATATTGGCAAAGACACGACAACTCCAACATTAAATGATGTCAACGATATCTTCGAACATATTGGATATCATTATGTTTAGTCGATATCATTATGTTTAGTCGATAACTCTAGATAACAATTAGTATGTATACTAAAGTAACAAGTCTAATCTTATAAATTAAAAAATTGATAGTATATACTACAAGGTACTCACTAACTACACACTTGACCTTCTAGAATAGTATGTAGACATAAACATAACATTATGGATAGTAGATAACAAAAGCATAAGAGGATTATGTATTTATTATTAGGTAAAAGATGCGAGTTATGTGATCATGATCATGATTATTAGAAGATTGGCACTAGTGACATCTTTTAATGAGAAATGCAATGTAACCGAACGTAATTTAGGTCCTAGTTATGGCTAATTTTATATAGTAAAAATTATCTTAGGTTGATAATTTTTATAACTAATAACTATTAATGTCGATTAGCTTCCGGTTTGATAATTCTTATGTTATACTGGTAACTACTAGAGTGAGAAGAAATCCTGTAAGTGTTATGTTATAGCAGTAACTAGTATAATAATAACATAGAATTATTCTGTGATAAAATTAGATTTTATTCTATTAAATCATGTACTATATATATTACAAAATCTAAACCCTAACAACTATTTTGTCAACCCAAACCGAAATATAATTTCATTTAATTACAAAATCTAAACCCTAACCACTATTTTATCAACCCAAACCGAAATATAATTTCGTTGAATTACAAAATCTAAACCCTAACCACTATTTTGTCAACCCAAACTGAAAAATAATTTTATTTAATTACAAAATCTAAAACCTAACCACTATTTTGTCAACCCAAACCAAAATTATAATTTCGTTTAATTACAAAAACTAAACCCTAACCACTATTTTGTCAACCCTAACCACTATTTTGTCAACCCAAACCAAAATATAATTTTGTTTAATTACAAAATCTAAACCCTAACCACTATTTCATAAACACAAACAAAAATGTATTTTTTTTTGGTTATAAAATCTAAAGCCTAACCACTATATTATAAACTCAAACCGATATATATTTCCATGAATTCGATAACACTGTTCATCAGTGATTAAAAGCATTCGATAACCTTTTTTAAAACATGTTAAATAATATGTTATCGCGGTAAGTTACATATTATCCGTTAAATTGAATATTTATATAAACCGGTAATATAAATATTTTATACAAGTACGTAAATAAAACTGTATAAAACAAATAAATAACAAAATAATAAGAAATAAACTGAATGAAACACACATTGTATACTGATTTGATTATCTGGTAACACGTATTAAATCAGCTAACCTCGGCGTCATCAGTTTCGTCAACCACATCATCTTTATCATAGCCCACAACACGTTTTTTTGTTCCAAAAAAAATCAGTGTAACAAGTGTGTAGGGTTAAAATCGTCAAAAATATATCCACCTAATAAAAAAAAGATCAGTGACATTTAGTTAATAAAATGGTCAACTGATGCTATGACTTACAATTTCCCTATATATGACGCATCCTAAAAATTAATGTTTCTTTTTAGTTCCGAGAAACACAATTTTTTAATCCAATAACATTTTTATTTACTTTTTATATATGTAAAATAAAATAATTGATTGAACAAAAATCTTTTATATCATTGAAAAGGAGAACAAAAATAATATAAAATTTTTTAAAATTTTACAAATTATCACAAAAATTAATATTAAAATGTATCTATAAGAGTTTGGTAATTTTATTGATATAAATATTTTTTTTAATCCATTAATATGTTTTGTTTTTGGGACACGATCCTTTTTCTTGTACACATGAAAGAAAAGGTAGAAAGAAGTATCCTAGTCACACGGTTCGTGACTTGGTGTCATCTCCAGTCTCCACCTTAAACCTTCATGAACCTTCTCCTTCCTCTGAGTTCCCGCAACCGCTTTTTTCATGGAAACAAAAAACAAAAAATCCAAATTTTTTATCTCAGGTTCCGCTCATACCACAACAGAGACTCAGCAGCAAAGCAAATTCAACTTCCGCCTTCTCTACTCGATCGTGATATACAGTCATCGAATTTTCCCGCGCTTTCCGTAATGTATCAGTGGAACTTACCGTACCGGAAAGATGACGTGGAAACCGGCGGCAGCTCAAGACCTCTGTACCCGACGATGCTTGAAAACCCCGACCTCCGTTGGGGTTTTATTCGCAAGATTTACTCTATCATCGCCTTTCAGCTTCTCGCCACCGTCGCCGTCGCCGCCACCGTTGTCACCGTCCATCCAATCGCTCTGTTCTTCGCTACCACCGGCCTTGGATTAGCTCTCTACATAGTCATCATCATCACTCCCTTCCTAGGTAATACTCTTCACAATCACACACTTGTTCTTAGAAATCAAAGTTTCAATTTTTATTATAATCTCAATTTGCGTTTCTCTCCGATTATATAGTGATGTGTCCGTTGTACTACTACCACCAGAAGCATCCGGTGAATTACTTGCTCTTGGGGGTTTTCACTTTGGCTCTGGCTTTTGTAGTTGGATTGACATGTGCTTTCACCAATGGTAAGACTTCTTCATCAACCAACCACTTTTTTGGTAATAGATTTGAGGAATTGAGATTTTGACATCTCCTGATGTTTGTTGTGTGTATATGTTTATGACTGACTCTGTGTTGGACGCAGGGAAAGTGATTCTCGAGTCAGCGATCTTGACAACGGTTGTGGTGCTTTCTCTCACATTATACACCTTTTGGGCTGCTAAGAAAGGATATGACTTTAATTTCCTTGGACCCTTCTTGTTCGGCGCTCTCATTGTGCTTATTGTCTTCGCCCTAATACAAGTAACACCCTTTTATTCCAAATTCACAACAAGCGTTAGAGGAGAGCAAGATTTTTAATTAGGCTTAGCCTATGACTTTTGGTAGCATTGTTTTTAGGCCGACAAGTTTGAAACTTTATTTCACATTAGACACTACAGTCTACAGAGGATGGGAGTTTTAACTTTTTAGCCAATTAAATTTGGTAGCTTATGGAATTACAGAGGATGGGAGTTTTACTTTTAACTTGTGCGATGTGGTAGTTTTTTCGTTGCATTTTTAACACTAAGAAGCTAGAAACTTGATTCTCTCACCGTAGGCATCACAGAGAATGAGAGCTTTAACCTATTGAAAGTGGTACTTTTATAGCATTCGTTTGGCTAGAAAAAGTTCGAAACTTGGTATAAACTATAGTCTATATGAATTGCATAGAATGAGGGATTTTATCTATGAATTGTGGTTGTTTTGGTCTATGAATGCTTATATCACAATATTAGGGCAACATTATCAAGGAGATCTTAGACCTAAGATTTACATAGGAAAGTATCTTATGCAAGATCTTTTCCGGTGTAAATTTTAAGTCTAAGATCCCCTTGATAATGTTGGTCTTAGACATTACAGAACAGAGAATGAGAAATTTAGCATACTGGATATGTTAGTTTTGGTGGCATTCTTTTCAGACTTGGAAGCTAGTAACTTGATTTTACTATAGACATTATAGAGGATGAGAGTAGAGCTTTGGAATGCATAACCAGGTCTCATATGCTAATTTGTATTATGTATGTGCAGGTCTTGTTCCCATTAGGGCGGATATCGGTGATGATCTACGGTTGTTTGGTATCGATAATATTCTGCGGATACATAGTCTATGATACAGACAATCTGATCAAACGATACACATACGATGAGTACATTTGGGCAGCTGTTTCACTCTACCTAGACATCATCAACCTCTTCTTGTCTCTTCTTACTGTATTTAGAGCCTTAGAGAGATGATGACTATATATATGTGGATGTGGTAATTAGTTTCTTTGTCTCTAAAAAATAATGTTTTAAGGATAAGATAATAAATCTGTATATTTTGGTCGTTACAGTTCACATGTTCATGTGATTGATTATAGAGGGAACACAGAAACTGTGGTGGATCAAGAAATGATTATAACGAAAATGCCAAATTATGTGTGTAGTGTAGCTAAGGACATCACGAGAGTCAAAAAAAAAAAAAAAAAGGTGTAAGCCTTTGGTTCTTCTCACAAGAAAACAAATGGGGTGATCATTGAACTATTTTTAGAAAATAATTATTCAAATTAGAATTAGTGCTGACGTTTATCAATTAAGAGAATGGATTATTATGTTTTAATGCATTTAGATAATTGAAGGGTTAAAGTTTACGATCTATGGTTTAACTATTTCGAGTTTAGTTTTTAGGATTTAGGTTAAGAAGTTAGGGTTTAGTTGTTTCAGACCACGTTGTTAATAAAGATTAGACATTTAAAATTATTTTGAATGAAAGAAAAAAAAAAAAAACTAAAAAAGGCAAAAACATGGGAAGCCTCGAGGTGTGTGTTGAAGGAAAAGAAAAGGAATGTTTATAATTCTGAAATGCTCCAAATGCAAATCGACAAAACGAAATAATGGTAAGGAGAGTGATAAAACGATCCAAATTGGGAAGACTAGTCTTGTTGTAAGTTGTAACAGCTCATGTTGCTGCTTCATTCTTTCTAATCAATTCATGTCTCTCATTCTCAATTGTTTGGTTTTGGCGCTTAAGTGTAAAAAGATCTCTCTCTTTAGATAAGCTTCTTCATTCCTTTGTCAAAATTTTAGTGGATTCTCTAGGATTTGTGGTCGCAATGCAAAAAGAACCATATGATACATTGCGGTCAAATGTATGTGTAAATGATGGGGCAAGTGCTCTCTAGCATGGCTTCGACCCATATTCTTTATTATGATGAAGTTTTGAAATATGATCAAAAAGGGCCAATGCCAAAAAAAAAGGAAACACAAACATAATGGTCCGTATTTTCACGATCAAGCTAAGATAACAAAACGAATGAATTACAACTTACAAGCATATATTGTTGTTCACTGGATTTGTGGAATTTGTGACCATACAATGCAAATATGATTATACATGACGGTGAAATGTATGTGTAACCAATAACCCATTGCATAGTTATGTAAAAAAAAAAAAAAAAAAACGAACTTTGAAAATCCATAGAGAATTTCTTGTTTTCTCTATTATGTAATTGGGATTTTGTATGGAATACACACAATACAAATATATATTACGGCGATATGTATGTGTAACCCAAATACACACATGAGCAACATGACAAGACCAAAGAAATTTACAAGCATTTTTCTTTTCGTACATGCAATAGTTTTCTATATATGACCATATTCAAAATAAAGTTTTACCATATGGTTTTGTTCTCTAGATATATAATTTACAAAAAAAAAAAAAAAAAAACCCAATAATTTTTGTGGGTCCCAATGAAAATGCAATCATGAATCACCTATATGTAAAAAAAAAAGAACTATCTTCTCTTCTCAGCTTCCTATAAAAAAACCTCATCTTCCTTCTCTCTTCCTCAACACTTCCAAAATCCAAAATGAGACTTATTAGCTTTTGATGACCATTCTCATTCTCTAAAAGCAAAAGCTAAATTATCTATATATTTTGTTTTCCCTAGTTTAATTAAGTAGTTAAAACAAGAAGATGTGCAGCAGCAAAAGGGCATCACAATATCACAAAGTGGAAACACCTCCACCACAACCTTTCTTGAAATCACTAAAGAACACTCTCAATGAGATCCTTTTCGCCGACGACCCCTTCCGTGAGATCAGAAACGAACCGAAAACGTCGAAAAAGATCGAGTTAGGGCTGAGGCACGTGTTCCCGATCTTGGAATGGGCTCGTGGTTACAATTTGGGGTATTTGAAATCAGACGTTATCTCAGGGATCACTATTGCAAGTCTTGCTATTCCTCAAGGGATTAGCTATGCTCAGCTTGCTAATCTCCCTCCAATCCTTGGTCTTTGTAAGCCCCTCATCTCTCTCTATATTACTTATAATAGTCTCCATTACATTACATGTACGTAGTTTACATATTGATGTACTATATATATGTAGACTCAAGCTTGGTGCCGCCGTTGGTATACGCGATAATGGGAAGTTCAAGAGATTTGGCGGTGGGAACAGTGGCGGTGGCCTCGCTGTTGACGGGAGCGATGTTAGGGAAAGAGGTAAACGCGGTGGAGAATCCAAAGCTTTACCTTCACTTAGCTTTCACCGCCACTTTCTTCGCTGGACTCATGCAAACCTGCCTTGGCATCTTACGGTACGTAACAACACTCCAAAATCACATTATTACTTCACACAAAAATAAAAATAAAAAAATAGTACTTTTATACTATCATATACACGTACGTGAAATCATAATATTATATTTTTGGTAGAATGATGGTGTAAGATTTGTTTTCTAGTGGTCTATCATAATTATAAAAGTGAGAAGGGAACATTTTGTTCGGCTGAAGGTCTTTGCCTCGTGCATGCTGTTTTGTTTTTCTAAGCAATAGTAAAAAAACTGTGATACTCTATAGTCTATAAGAAATAAGAAGAAAACAAAAACATATAGTTGAAATATGATCCATGTTCGATTCTGAGGCAGATATGTCAGAGGCTAATAATAATAATAATAAGGTTTATAAAATTTTAGTCTAACATTTACAAACAATTTTTCACGTGAACAAACCTAGAAAAAACAGAACAGTAATTATTGATCAAGTATACAAAAAAAAAAACACATACAAGTTATATATGTACTAGCTAGTAATTAATTAATTATGACTAAGATTGATGGGGTTTAATTAGTGAATTAATGAAAATATCAGGCTAGGGTTCGTGGTGGAGATACTGTCGCATGCGGCGATCGTAGGGTTCATGGGAGGTGCAGCGACAGTGGTGTGTCTGCAGCAACTGAAAGGCTTACTTGGTCTCACTCACTTCACCCATTCCACCGATATCGTCTCTGTTCTCCGCTCCATCTTTTCTCAATCTCATATGGTTCGTTTACTACCTATATATATAGTGTACCGAAACACAAAATATATACATATATAGCCCAATTAACTAGATCTCCCTATATAATCCATTATTAGAAAAAGACTAAGATGGTACCAAGATTCATATTATGATTTCCCTATTTAGATTTTCAAGTAAAGAATGATTTATATATTTTTTGGCTAAGAAAGAAAAATAACATACTCAACGAAATATGGCTACGTATACTTGTTACGTTTAAAATAAAAAAGTTAATATGATTTGGTATATATATACACACATGAGTTATCTTACAATGCTAGCTGACTATTTATAGTTAATGTCCAAGATCTGAAATATTCTCAGAGTGGTTTCTCTAAATCAATGGGGTTTTGCAAGTGGCATGAGGCAAAACTTGTTGTTATTATTCACGGGCTTGCTTGCCAATATTGTACCCGACCGATCCCAGTGTGTCTATTTTGTTTTGCTTAATATCTACTCTATGATCAGTGTAGATAAAAATAAATGATATGTTTATATATATTTTTATTTATTCAAGCAGAAAAAAATGTTTGGTAAATATGTATAGATAAATTATTTCTAAAATATGCATGCGCGCAGTGGAAATGGGAGAGTGGAGTGCTAGGGTGTTGCTTCCTCATCTTCCTTCTTACAACCAAATTCATTGTAAGTTTTAATTAACATCGTACTTTTAATCAACCTAATTATACTGATTAAATACGTACGAGTTTAGATTAAAACTTAATTAACAATGTAATTAACGTAAGTGAAGAGCAAGAAGAGACCAAAGCTGTTCTGGATATCTGCAATGTCTCCACTTGTTTCTGTCATTTTTGGAAGCCTTTTCATGTACTTCCTCCATCACCACTTCCATGGCATCCAATACGTACGTTTAATTTTCTTTTGCGTCTAATGGCTCAAATTATTGTGTCACAATGGACTAATCTTATGTACTGTACAATTGTGGGAATATATAGATTGGAGAATTAAAGAAAGGGATAAATCCACCGTCAATCACACATTTGGTATTCACGCCACCTTATGTTACGTTGGCTCTCAAAATCGGCATTATCACTGGAGTCATAGCTCTCGCTGTACGTCTTCGTTATATCTTCTTTTTTTTTTTTTTTTGGGATTTAGAAAAATAACTATACTACATTAAGATTAATGTATACCAAACTGAATCCTTATTTTGGTTGTAAAATTTTTTAAAAAATAAAAATAGGAAGGGATAGCAGTGGGGAGAAGCTTTGCAATGTACAAGAATTACAACATAGATGGCAACAAAGAGATGATAGCCTTCGGGGTGATGAACATTCTTGGCTCCTTCTCCTCTTGCTATCTCACTACCGGTAATCTAAGCTAAGCCATTTTTTTTTTGTTTTTTTTTACTAATTATTCTAAGTATCTTTAATTTCTCGGACTAATCATCAATCAAAGTTAAAACTACAGTATACATTAACAACATAATTTGGTGATGAAAATTATTAATAGATGAATATGCGATAAATTGTTCATGAAATATAGCATTATGATTTATGGTAGTTTTTGTTTTTAAAGTCTCATTTGGTATCAAATGAATACGAATGATGATTATCTTTTCTAATTACATACTAGTAATAATAAGTTCTTAATGAGATTAAAAATAAATAAATAACAATATGATATGAAGGGCCGTTTTCGCGTTCGGCGGTGAACTACAACGCGGGTTGCAAAACGGCGGTATCAAACGTGGTGATGGCGATTGCAGTAGCGGTGACGTTACTGTTCTTAACGCCGTTGTTCTTCTACACGCCGTTAGTTGTTCTGTCGTCAATCATAATCGCGGCCATGCTAGGCCTCGTCGACTACGAAGCAGCCCTTCATCTTTGGAGGCTCGACAAGTTCGATTTCTTCGTTTGTCTCTCTGCTTACCTTGGCGTTGTCTTTGGTACCATCGAGATTGGTCTCATCCTCTCCGTACGTATCTCTATCCCTTATCTTTAACTTTTTCGCCACTGCCAACAAAGCTCGTAAGATAGAACCATACAGTTATATTATTATATGCATGCAGGTGGGAATATCAGTGATGAGGCTAGTGTTGTTCGTGGGGAGACCAAAGATTTATGTAATGGGAAACATTCAAAACACAGAAATATTTAGGAACATTGAACATTACCCTCAAGCCGTCACTCTTTCTTCTCTACTCATTCTCCATGTCGATGGTCCTATTTACTTTGCCAACTCTAGCTACTTGCGAGACAGGTTCTTTATTTTACATACATTATTTATACTTTGTTATGGTTATTGAATCTTAACTAGGTGCTTTTTTATATACGTACGTGACTAAATGCATTGTGTGTATAAACATTTTGATAGAATTGGAAGGTGGATCGATGAAGAGGAGGAGAAATTGAGCAAGAGCGGAGAAGTCAGTCTACAATACATTGTACTCGATATGAGTGGTAAGAAACGTTATAATTAATGATATTTGTCTTCAGAAAATTATCAAAATATGAAAAATTGTAATAATTTTGATTTATATAATGTACTATGAATTAGCTGTGGGGAACATTGACACAAGCGGTATAAGCATGCTTGAGGAAGTCAACAAAATCTTGGGACGAAGAGAGCTTAAGGTATTATATAATTCATTCTATTAAAGCCATAATTTTTCTTACTAGCTATAAGATAAGTTCCCAGACACTCACTTGTTGATTTTACAATTTGATATCCTCTCTAATATTTTTAGCTAGTGATAGCGAACCCTGGAGCAGAAGTGATGAAGAAGTTGAGCAAGTCCAACTTCATCGAAAGCATTGGTAATGAACGGATTTATCTGACGGTGGCAGAAGCTGTTGCAGCTTGCAATTTCATGCTCCACACCGCTAAACCCGACTCGCCAGTACCGGAATTTAACAACGTTTAATTAAGCTTTTCATATTGAATCTCATCTCACATTTCTAAAAGGTTTTTATTGTTATCAAGAAATAATTAAGAGTCTGTTATTAAAACGCAATACTACCACTACCGCGTCTGCTTTCAAAAACATATGCGCAAACGCAGTTAAATCAATTCACATTAATAACAACAGCTTCAACAAGTTCAAGGAGACAGTGGCTGCTGAACGCAACCGCAAAACGCAGCCCGCTTCTTCGTCTTTTTCTTCATTGGCACGCTTCTTGATCCACCGTAGATATAATCTCGGAGAAGAACTTTCGATTTGGTATCAGAAATCTTCGACCTAGCTCTGTTCTCTCTCTCCCCTTCAAGTTTCGTCAGCAGAAACTGAATCCTGTGTATCTCCAGCTGTAACCTCCCAATCTTCTCTGATCCTCTTCTCGCTTGTTCTGATATTCTCTTTCTTCTATCAATATCCTTCTCTGATTCCGCTTTTGTGGTCAGCTTTCGATTGACGTTAAACAGTTTCTCTATCGCTTCGTCTGCTTCTTCTAGCTGTCCTTTGATTGTTTCATACTCGTTTTCTCCTACCTTGATTTTTTCCTTCCCCACTGTATTGACTTTGTTTTTCAAATCTTCCACAGTAATCTGAAGATTCTCCAGCTTCTGTAAATCCGAATCAAGTCTTTCCACAATTTTCCTCTTATTTATTTCTCTGCTCGGATCCATGAACCCGTCGAAAATCTCTACTTTATCGACAATCAATGACTCTTCAGATAAGGATTTACCTTTTCCAGTCTTAGCCGCAGTTTCGGTCTTGTGAGTCTTCACTGGCTTTAGCTCAACAAAACCGTGATGATCTAATTCCAAAGCGCCTTTCTTACTTACAATCTCGTACGAAGATCCATCAGACGTTTGATCAAGCACAATATCTTTCATTACCATCTCGATTTCGTGACTCTGCTTCCGCATTTTGCCATTTCCTCCTTCTTGCTTCCTCATGCTTCTCCCGCTGCCGGTTTTTAATTCTTTGATTTCTTTCAATGATGCCTCAAGCATAGAGTAGGCATTAGTGTTCTCAAGAATCAAAAGCTTCTCCTTTTCCATTATTGCCTCTGCAATTGCTTTGATTCTCAAACACATATCTTCCAACTTGGGGAATTCATCCATTGAATCAGCACCCTGGTAAAAGAGATGAGAACATCAATTCACAATTCTTTTCAAAACGGTTTTAAATAGAATCAACTTTAGAAGTAGAGATTGAGAAGATAAATGGCTAAGATCAAACTACCTTTAAAATTTCATGCTCAGATTCACGGCGCACGAAAACATAATTCTCCAAAGAATTAACGCTTTCATTCAACAAGACAATAGCTTGGCTTCTTTTTAGCTTTTCAATATCAGTATCTTTTGATGCGCTTTTACTTTCAAGATTCTTGCAGGCTTCAGCTAGCTCACGTGTCGTCGCTTCAATCAATGTTTCATGTACAGCTGAGATCTGCTTATCGCAAAAGAATGTAACAGCTTGAGACTCCCACAATTCAGCCTTGCTCCTCTCTTTGAAAACCTCTTGATTCAGCTTTTCATTCTCCCCTTTCATTTCTTCAAGTTCCTTCTCCTTTTTATGTAACTGAGCTTTCACATTCACGATTTCATCTTCTAAGTGATCTTTGTCTGATCTGATAGAAAGCAGACTTCTCTTCAGCTGCATATTCTCAGTTTCTGCATCTATTAACTTACCACCAATCTTGTTTGCCTTACCCTCAAGGTTCTTCTTCTCTGTTTCAATACCAACCGCTTCTAACTTAAGTTGCTGAAGCCATTCAATAAGGACAATGTTCTCAATGACAGTGTGTTGGTTCTCAATAATAAGGCATGATTTCACATCTGAGAGTGACTGGCAAGCTTCCTCCACCGTCTTCAACTTCCTTCTGATTGATTCCAACTCAAAATTCAAATCTGATATTGATTTTTCTAGCATAAGGTTTTTCTTGACAAGCTTTTCCATAGTTTCCAATTTATCTGAAAGAGCCCTCTTTTCGCTTAATACTCTCTCATTGCATTCTTTTAAGTTTGAGGTCTCCTCCTGCAACTCTTTGACTGATGACCCAACCAACTCCACGTGCTCTACCATGGACTGATTTTTTTTCCCTACCTGACTTAATTCCTCTTTAAGACAGTATATTTCTTGCTGTAAAGCGTTTCTCTGGTCCACTCTTAGCTCAACCTCTGCTTCAAGTTTGCGTATTATTTCCTTTAGGCTTGAGACATCCTCTTGTAAACTTTTAATTGATGCAACTGAAGAGAGATTGAGCTCACTGAGACCTTTTTTCTCGACCTTTGCTTGCTCAATTACCTCATGCAACTCACTGTTTCGGATCTCCATGTCTTTCATGATCTGAGACCTGGTTTGAAGTTCCACGGCCAAATTATTGAGCTCCTCTTGAGACTGAGAGTGCAACTGCTGTAGGGTTCGAAAGGCGGTCTCAGCTTCTTGGAAACGCAAATGCTCTTCTTGTACACAACTCCACAATTTCACCAGCTCTGTTTGCTTCTCGGTGAGCTTCTCACTTTGATTCCCTAGTTTCTCCAAGAGACCATCCAGCTCAGAGTGGAGATTCTGATTTGATCTCTCAAGCACAATACATTTCTCCTCAGAAAACTTTAACTTAGCAACTCCATCCTCTATCTCATGGCTAAGACTTTGTGTTTCTTCTTGAGCATGGTGTAGTTTGACTTTTAGATCCGCAATTATATTCAGGCACTGTTGGAACTGAAGTTCAGAAGCTTCCTTATCCTTGATCATTTCCGAGATTGTTTCCTTCAAGTTTTCAACTTCTACCCCAGCCTTTTCAGCCCGCACATTGATAAGCCTTGTATCTTCCTCAGCCTTCCTCAGTCTCTCTTCTAGGTGAGATATCTTATTCAAGCATTGCCTGTATTGACCAAGAGCAGCTTCCTTGTCAGTTTCGGCTTTAGCAAGGCTCTGCTTCAAAGCGAGAGTTTCAGCTTCAGCTTTGATGGCTCGCTCATTTATTCCTCCAGCTTCCTTATGGGCTACAGAGAGTCCATCTTCCAAATCAGCTATCTTTTGCAGGCATTTTTCATACCGAATACGGCTGGATTCCTTTTCAGACTCCAGTTTGTAGAGGGTTTCTTTGAGCGTTTGGATCTCAGCTTCGGAACTTGCGGCTCTGTCACTAAGTCCCCTTGAGTCTTCTTGTGCACGAGATACTTCAGATTCTAGATTAGACAGTCTCTCCAAATTCTTCTCAAACTGTGCTAGGCTAGCTTCTTTTTCAGCCTGCATTTTAGAAAGGGAGTCTTTTAAAGCAACAACTTCAGCCTCAGCTTTGCTAGCTCGTTCAGATTCTGAAGGAATTTGGGCCTTGAGACCATTTCTTCCTTTTCCATCCACATCATTAAAATTCAGTCCCTTTCTTGCTTTCCCACTACTCACAAACGGAGCTTCGTCGCTAAAATCTATATTCCTCTTCACATCATGGACATGAGATAAAGAAAACCACGAATCATCTTTTTGCAACCCATCTGGGTTAACCCGAGCTCGGATAAGAGGAAGCATCTCCGGTGTCTGGGGATCAACATCATTAGACTCATCGCCAAATATCAACGGAACTTCGTTATGCAAAACTTCAGCTATAGTCTTATGAGCCTTATGTAGTACCCCAGTTGCATGATTATATCTTTCAGCTAATGCGCGATATGCACGGTAGAACTCTTCAACCAATTTCATAAGCTCAGGACGTTTACGGTAATACATCTCTGCTCGTCTGGCAAAGGAATCAGCATCTTCTTCAAGAACCTTGATCATTTGCTTCACATTGTTATCCATATCTGTCAAACGAATAAGCAAAACACTTTTTATTTATATTAAAGAGTCAAAGATAGTGATTAAAAAAAAAACCCATTAGCTAATGAACAAAACACAAGTTAGAAGCAGAGAAATCACATAAAGAACATTGCAATGAAGATAAAGTAGAAGTAGCTAGCCATAACAAAAAATACAGAACATACCAGCAAGATTGTCCTGAAGCCATTTAGAATTCTTAGGAGTATTGTGACTATCCCACCACCATGAATACATACGTTTCGAATTACTCTTTGCCGCAATCTCCATATTGACGACAACAAAGGATGTTTACACCAAGCTTCTTCTTCGTATCTCAAGCTCTCACAACCTATCTAACAAATTACCTGATAAAAAAAAACAATTGAAAAATAATACAAAGGAAAAAAACAATTAGAGAAAAGGCCAAAAAGAAAGAGTAAACAAATGAACAAGTCTTCCAAAACCAGAATCAGAGAGAATAGCCAAACTAAAGCAACCTAATTTTCGAATGAGTATACAACACGTTGTACAGACGACTGTGATTTTCTATAATAAGGTTACCACCACAGAGGCGATCTCATGCTCTTAAAAACCCAGAAGAACAAAACAAAAATCAGAGGATCACAGTGTAAGATGTCGAATACAGTTCATAATAGTAAATCTAAATTATGATCCGAGAGCTCAAAAATCACAATCCCACAATTGTCAAACGAATCTGAAAGCAATGAAGTCGAGTTCTTACCGAAAACAAAAATAAATCGAATTGCACTTGATAATCGAAGAATCCTTGAAACAATCAGACACCTAATATTTTATTACGCGCTTCATCATCCTTCATCGCATATCTCAGCCCACCTTCTTCATCTTCTAGATCTCTCTCTCTCTCTCTAATCTATCTCTTGGTGGCTAAGCTCTCTGTTTCTGCTTTTTACGTTGTGAAGAGCTTTGCTTAGGTTATGGTGTGTGTGTGTGGGGCTTAGAGAGAGAGAGAGGAAAAGAGAGATTAAAAGGGGTGAGAAAATGACGCATCTACCCTTGAAAACGAGATTCTAAAATGTTTTTTCTCCTTCTCGGGATTGCTTTGGGATATTTTGACTTCTTAAAATTAATGTAAATTAACAATACTTTAAGAGAGAAACAGAAAAAATCAATGTAAATTACGCCATAAATTAAGCCGGTGATATTATTATTATTTTTCTTGCTTTTTAACACAAATCAATGCCAGCAATAGGATAGGTCCATACTAGATTTTATTATAACTCTTTCTATAAATCATGTAAATTTATATCTTACATGAGTGGTAAAAAAATTTAATCCCTATATGATAATTTTCGAATAGATTTACATTAAAAAAATCATTTTATACCATTAGCAAACAATTTATATACATACTATATAATACCTGGTTTAAATTGAGTGAATCAAACTCTATAATTTGAAGTTGAATCTCTTGAGAAAATATAGTACAATTAATGATACTAAATGACTAGTAATATATTGTTTCAATATTTAATTATTGCTAGTTTACTTTTTATATTTATAATATATTAACAAGAGAGAGAGAGAGAGAGAATCTTTGGAGAGAGAGAGAGAGAATCAGAAAAAGGAAAAAAGCAGAGAGACGCGTATATTTTAGAGCTGAACTTTTGGGTCCCGCTCGTACTTCACCCAATCAGATTCGTCCACGTAGCACTTCTCACCCCATGCGCATCAAAATACGTTGTATATTCTACATAGACAGTATGTGATATAAGTAAGTTCTTGTATATCTTATTTTGTTTTACCAAAAAAAAAAAAATTTGAGTTGGTAACTTGGGTGATGAATATAATTAAGTTTTTTTAACAAAATTTAATGGAAAACAAAATTTTGTAAAATAGATAAAGATAATTAATTAGGGATATTTGTTGGGAAATAAAAGAAATACTAGTATTTTTGTAATCAGTGGACTCCTCCTATATATATAGATAAGTGTTATATTGACTTTTCACATAAATTAATATTTTCTAATACTTTTTAAAATTTAAATTGAGTATTCATATTTTTTTAATGGATATGAGGTTAAATATAAAATTTATACTAAAATTTACATTAAAACTATAAAACGTCACATAATAAAAAACATATATTAAAAAGTATTAGAATGATATATTTTGTTGTGAAACAAATAGAGTATATATAAGATAAATTAGTGGTGAAACCTTTATTTTACATATCAATAATTGGATGATATAGCATAGAGTAGAGCTCAAAACTTTGTAATCGGGTTTGCACATGTTATCAACTAAGCTTTGATTCATCTTCTCGGAATGAAAAGTGACACACAGTATTTTATATTATTAACTTTAAAGAAACTCTTTAGATTATTAATAAAATCATTCTTTTGGGAAATTTCATTTGTATAATATATTGACATTTTTGAGTATGAAAACAAGAGAAAAATTTGCCGTTGGAGATATATATAAACAAAACTGTCGGTATCCCATCGATATGATGTTTTGTGTATACTTATAAAAGAAAATACAAACAGAAAAAGATGCCACCAAAGTTTTTCTTTTCATTGTTTGTTGTTGTTTGGGCCCAATGGTAATGATGAACCATCATGGAAACTCTCTCATACATTTACAACTCTTTTCAATAATGATCTAAAAATATTCATCTTCCTCAACAACCTGTCTCTCTATACTACTTACTTGGTCCCAAACGTCTATTTCTTTTATTTTCCTTCGAAATTGTCTCAAATAGTAAGCTAACTATAGTAGCCCCTGCCTACCACCATCATCAAAGTATTGATTTTTTGTCTTTTTTTCTTAATGTTTAGAGGAACATAATTAAACAGGGATATCGTTTTCACGAGACGACGATGATGTATGATGTTAGTAATAGTGACTAGTTGTGTGTTGTGATACGACGTCCATCTAAATAAAGCCTTACTAACTAAGTATATGTAGTCTAATGGGCCCTTAACGGGACCATTTTTGCTTAATGCTCCAGCTCCATACTTTGGTTATTAAGTCAATACTATATTTTTCGGGAACGTCTGAGAGATATTTTGATCAGTTTTTTACTTTTTTTCTTTTTCTTTTCAATTTGAAATTCAGGTTTTTGGATGTTGATAAAAAACCAATCGATATTTTTATATGCCTGACTCGTAAACATCGATTTTAAACAGCAAACACCTGACAAAAATATTGTTTTAAATATTCTAATATTTGCATTGCATGCGTCTCTTTTTGAGTTTCAGATATGGTGTTATACCTTTGACCAAATCTCATTATGCAATAAAGAAACAATATATTAGGCATAGGAGAAGAGAATGATTTTGGGAACAAGGGGATACATTTCCTTCAGCATTAAAAAAAACTCAAAAACAAAGATAGCAAAACGTCTCTACAACACTTGTCGCAAACTAGAATAACACGAGAAAAAACATACGTTTCTGGAAACCTTCACACAACATAGACAAGTTACATGTCTCCCTTATCTAACAAAACAATTTTAAAGATAGTAGAGAGACAAAGAAACTAATAAGCAGCAACGAATGCAGAGCAGCAGCTTCTCCAGGTCCCTGTTACAAAAGTATATAACAAAAGCTTTTATAAATTACACATTCAGATTCTTTAATTGGAAGAGTTTAAAGGTTAGCTTCAGACTTTACCTGGTGAGCAGATTAGGCAGGATCACGAAACTCCCAAAAGAGAGACAAAGGTGTTCTAGGTAAGAACCTAAGGAATGACTTTTCTTCATAAGAAATGGATTTAAGGTGAGACTGAAAATGGCTTGAATCTTGATGAATCTTTTACCAGCAGAGAGAGAGTCTAAGAGGGTCAGTAAAACTTGCTCTTCCCTTTTTCCTTTTCAAAAAAGCAGGAACAAGGCGAAGAGGAAGATCACTTAGCAGGAGAGTAGTTAGATTTACATCTTGTAAGGCTGGATCGAAATGAATCTAGAAGGAAGAGAAGTAGACTTAAAAAGAGAGCTAGAAAGAAAAAAAGATATGGACAGAGAGGGAGATACAAGACTAAGACACCATAAAACTAAGAACTTGAAAAGACGAAACTTGGAAGAATGACAAACAGAAACCCAGTATGATCAAAGGCTCTACTGCATATACAGGCTAGCTAGTTGCTATCTAACCCACTTAAGAAAAGAAGCCAAAGGGAAAAAGACGACTCTAAGAAGAAACTATACAAAGGGCAGAGAGGAAACACTAATGTTCAAGCATCACCACATGAACTTAGCATTCACCCAGGGTATATGTTAGAGACTGGTAATTTTTTGGCCATCCTATATGCTACACCAAGAATGAAGTCTTCTCTTTTACGCGATATCAATCTGCTTCCTGAATGTTTCTACCCACTATAGCAAGCTGTTCCACCATTAATAACACCCCAATCTGCATAGGAGATCCAGTAATTGCTGAGCAACTCTGAGTCATGACTGCTTACGTGTTCCCTTACCATCGCTATTGAAAGCTAAGAAACAAACTTAACCCAGCATGGTGACTAACACCTTATTTATATGTGCATAAAACTAAAACTAACCCCGTTCCCCTAAAGTCTCCTGATCTTCATTCATCTGCAGTCTCAAGCTCAAGATTGAGCATGCGACGAAGTGTCATAGTGGCAGAGACAGTACTACGAAAAGGGTTGTCACCAGATGAGGTTGGAGAAACAGGCGCAGACTTAGCAACTTCACGAATACCAAGAGCAGAGTCAGAAGCAGGGAAGGTCAAAGATACCGTGCTCTTTTGGTGGAGAGAGAACTTAGGAATGGGCACAGAAGCAGGCGGGGGCGAGTTGGAGTAAGTAGGTCCAGCCCAAAGCTCAGAGTAAGAAAGGCTTCTCCTTTTGTCAACAAATTCACTAGCACACCTACGGATCTGAGGACCTCTGGTGTTAGCAATTGGAATAGGACTGGTTCTACCGCTGTCAACCGAAGGATGATTAAAAACCGGCAAAACAGACTTGGGAGAACGAGGAGACTGAACTTGAGGAAGAGCTCCTTTAGTTATCGGTGTAGAGGAAGTTCTCTTTGGTCTTGGGAGTAAACCCACTCCAGATTGAAAAGTTCTGCAATTGATTTGCCTGAAAGTTTTGGAAGGAGCTGATCTAAAACGATCATGACCAAGAGATTTCTTTCCATAATATTGATCCCTATGTTCCACAGCTACAATAAGCGTTTCCATTTCGAGATAGATCACACTGTCAAAAGTAAGAAGCTTTGGCTACAACAACAAGTATCACGCAAGAACACTTGAGTAATCTATCTGATCAAAAACCAAAATCCTTCACTCCTTTCTCAATCGAAGCTCGATTCAAAGGCAACACAAACCAGAAAACCCTTATTGATAACCCAGAAAGCTTCTACGACGATCACAAAATCGGAAACCCAGCTCGTCTCGAAAAGCTGAAAAAAACACAATTTCAAGGCATACAAAGGAGGGAAACCAAAGTAAAACATCACATACAAAGAAACAAAGCGAAATCACAAGATCACATCCTGAAAAAAAGACAGCTTCCATAGAAAAATTCACCTTAAAAAAGAGGTCCTTTTGATGAAGAATATGAAAAGACGAATCGCTTCAGATCACACAGAGAAAGAGAGTGAGCTATAGAGAGAAGATTGTGTTTCTTCACTAGCGAATCAATGGTTGTGTTAGAGAGTATCTATTAGGGTTTTTAAGCCTCCATGGAAACGAAGATCCTACGGATCTGAGAAATGAGGTTAATCGAGAAGAAGGAGAGAGAGAGAGAGAAGGAGAACAGAGCAGTTGTCTATTAAAGTAGTAGGCAGGCACAGTTACTTCATGATTCTGCTCAATGAAATTACACTAATACCCTTCGCTTTATCCATTGATCTTTTTTTCCTTTTCGTCATTTTTAGTCGAGCAGAGTAATTAAAATTATTGACTATTTTATAAACAAAGTATGTTTCAAATTTAATTAGTGTATTAAAAGCATTTGGGTCAAACTTAAGCGTCTTTGCTAATTAATTTTCATTATTCATGCATGAGAAGAGAACCTCTTACGTCACTTTCTTTTTGAATAATTTTCATGTCCGTTGTGAAATTGTTTTCTTAAATTTTAATTTTTAGAAAATAATACTCATTTAATTTCTAAAGTAACCAAGATCATCAATTTGCTTCTTCAAATGATTTATAAAGAAGTTTAGAAAACGAGTAGTTATCAGAGATTATGGACCAGGACAGGTACACACTTGGTAGGGTCTTCTTGCTTCTAATGAGATATATTATTGCACTTATTGAGAAAAGATTGAGACACATTGTATACTTCCACAAAAGTGGAATCATTATAAGGCTATAATTGAAACACCCTTACAGATAATTTTACTCAGCTATGTATATGAATTATGAATATGATCTGCCTGCAAATTCCGAAATTATTGCACTTCACAATTATAGAGAGATACCACAATATAGAATAATGATGACAATAATGGTGACGATGAATATAACAACATTATGATGATGATGATATACGTATGATAGCTTAAAAGGCTCTCGATCATACGAACTTAAAATTGCCAAGATTGCATTTATGATCGAAATTATAAACTTTTTTTTTACTAGTGCCGTAAACTTTTGTTTCTTAATCTCTCGTTGTTTTATTTTAATTGAAAGAAACAAAATAATTAAACCTTTTTAGAAAACTGTTTTCATTCAACGACTAAATTTTACGAGGCTTTCGAATTCCCCACACTCTTAAATCTTTTAAATGCAAGTAACGTTCATGTTTTGGGTTTTTAAAGCTCTTCAAAATCATTAATTTAATATTCAATGTATATATATTGAGTAAACCGATCTAAACAATTTGTTTGACTTTTTTCTTTTCTTTGCTAGGCATGACTGGTTTAATGGGTATTTAAATGGGTCTTGAAGTTAATCTCGGGCAGGCCCTGTAAGGGAGGTGAGGCCCAATCTTAAGACGATTATATACACTATTAGCTTTGTTTTGTTCCCATCCCTAAACTGAATCAATGAATAAAGTCTAAAGAAGTTAAGATCCCTTAATTTGAAAGTCGATATTAACTTATTGGGCTGGGCCTTAAAATTTCTGCCCATTTAGACATGTACTAGAAATCTTTAGGTGTTTGGAGGAGTTTCTTCTCCACATGCTTCGCCGATGAAAATTGGCAATGTCTAGAAATTTCGAGATTTATTGATTCTACCGTGGATATTGGGATTGACACTGGTTTAAGGTTTTTGCGGTGATGTGAGAGTTACATTATTTACGTTACTTAGGAGAGACCACAATTTTATTCATCCAAAATCCAAATAATAACAGCAGCGAGACTACGATTTACCAAGTTTTTGGCGAATCAAAAGTATTGTTCATCTGATATGACCAGAATCGGGGATCGAGCATATCCTGCAGAATTATATCTAATCATGGAACCCAACCCTAAGGCACAAATGATATGGAATCAAGTGCAATGATATGAATACAGAGGCACAAACGCATAATCTGTGAATCTTCATTCCATAATACAGAGTTAAATAATTGATTGTTCTTCAGTCTTAATTAGAGCTAAGTGAATGCCCTGGCAAAAATTCAATCATCGACCTAAGGCAAATGCATAAGAACATTTGCATATCCTTTAAGTCAGAACCTTTCATCTTTAACACAAAACGCGCAGATTAAAGCATAAACTATGAAGCTCATTAACGGCCAAGTAGCAAACAACAGTATATATGTTGCAAATAAGGAACAGTCTACAAGATAAAGCATAAGATGAGTACCCACACAAGCAGAAGCAGGAAGCAAAGCAAAATCATTCATCAGCTCCATCAGTCTTCGTAGCACCAAAAGGGTCATGATTAGGCCCTAACTCTTCTCCCATATGGCGCTGCACAAGCCGCTGCAAATCAGTCATAACCTTCGCCTCTCGCTTGGCCTTCTCCTCATAGTTAAACATAGCCAATGCCCGTTTGTCTTCAGCACTGTAAACCTGGTTTTCCTTTCTAATACGGATAGCATTCATCCTTTGATGTCTACTTCCACTCATCACATAACCAAGATCCTCAAACTTCTGAATCTCTTCAGCGTTAAGACCCACTTCTCCTCTACGTGGGATACGTTTACCTTGCTGAACATACTGTGCTATAGCATCTCCTTCACCAGGTCTTAAAGCACCACCATAACTGATGTGTCCTTCAGCTTTAGGTAATGGCATTGGACCAACATCAGCTTCTTCCTCTTCATCAGGAGCTGAAGATTTCTTCTTCAATTCAATCATCTCTTTGAACTTCTTCAACTCCTCTTCATCAAGTTCTACTTCAGTATTCTTCACTGTTTCTTCTACTTGCATCTTCGAATCATCCTCAGTACCATCGCTTTCAGTCTCTGACTTCGTTTTCTTTCCCTTGCTTCGTTTCGAACTAGAAGATTTCTTCCTCCTCTTGCTCTTTGACTTGGTATCTTCTTCCCCAGAAGACGAAGCACTAATCTCAGATTCCTCCGCTTTACTGTCTTCATCGCTGCTCTCATCAGAGTCACTGTATCTCCTCTTTCTCCTATGACTTCGCTTTTTCCTACTACTACGACTGCTTTTACTTTTCTTCTTCTTAGAACTCTTCCTCCTTCGTCTCCTATCTTCCTCTTCCGAATCACTCTCACTCACTTCAGATTCACTTTCACTATCATACGATCTCCTTCGCCTGCGCTTAGACCTCGAGCTCTTCCCTTTCCGCTTCCTAGATCTCAAACCATCAGACTCAGATTCCGAATCTGACTTCCCAGAATCAGATTCAGAACCCGATTTACCTTTCTTATCTTTTCCTTTCGAATTTTCATCCTTTTCGCCGCCGTTCCTATCCAGAATCTCGTCGGCGTTCTCATCGGAGTCCTCGTTCGGATCTCTAGGTGGACTCGGTGTGTTCTCCCAAAAGCAGAACTTCGCTGATTTCCTCAACTTAAGCCGCTTATGCCTCCTATACTCCTCGTGACTCAGTCCTTTCATTTCTTCATCGGATTCTGAATCAGATCTCCTTCCGTTTCGATAATCTCGATCCAAATAGCCTTGACTCTTCCCAAATCTCCTCGGAAGCGAGTTCATCGTCATTCTCTCCAATCCCTAATTCACTCCGACGACGACGATGAAGAAAACAAAAATCTTATCAGATGTGTTAGAAAAAATTAGGGCTTTGAGTCAACATAATATATAAGCCTTTTTACGTATTGGGCCATTAACAAATTAGGCCCAATACATATGACTCACCAACGAAAAAGTATGTTTTATTATACAAAGCACCCCCACATTTAAATTAGAGTCAATTGAGTCCTCTATCCTTATCCGTGGACCGTCGTCTTCAGATGGCAAGTCTCTTCATCTCCGCCGTGTCTCTGTCGCCGTTACGGCCTCTGACTCAGAGTCGTCTTACAAAACTCAGCTACCGAACAAACCTTCACTCGTTTAATTTCAAACCAATAAGGTTTAGCACGAAGATTAGAAGTTTTGGTGGAAATCGGAGAGAGCCCAAGGATTCGAGATTCGTCGATGAAAATGGCGTAGTTGATGACATGGAAGGTTTCTTAGACAATCTATCTCTAGAATACGACTCCGTTTGGGACACTAAACCCTCTTGGTAAATCTCAATTAAGTTCACAGTTTAATTGATTTCAAGTAGTTTGGAGTTAGTGTTAAGATTGCTGGTTCTGAATATGGTTTCGAGCTTAGATACAGTTTGTTCATAGAGTCTTAAGGACCAATCTTTAATCTTTATTAGCAATTTCAGTGATTTGTGTCTACCCATGAATCATATGAAGCTCAATTTATAGAACAAGTCTTACCCAATTGCCATTTCATGATATGTGTTACAGTTCTTCACTCTGTTTTGGAAGATAGAAAAGACAAAAAGTTTTAGTCTTTGGGTGAGGGGGACAGTGAAGAACCAAAATACAGATCATGTAATTGCAACTGGGTTAAGAAGAGAGTTTAACATTCAACCTTAGCAACTACAGCTTTGGATATCTATTTGATCTGTTGTGTATTTGCAAACAAGAACTTTTCCGGTTCTTCTCAGACGCTTTTCAGGGCCTAAAAGGTTCTTCCTTTTCTTGAGATAGGGATTTGAATAAGCAGTGGCTATGTTTCTCAGGTGTCAACCATGGACGATAATGTTAACAGGTGTATCAATAGTGGCATGTAGCTGGTTAATACTACATTCGATCGTAGTTTCATCGCTTGCGGTTGGTTTAATTGGCGCTTGGTGGTACATTTTCCTTTATAGCTACCCAAAGGTATGATTTTTTTTCCTTCAACATATAACAACCTCTCCTTTTAGTCGAGCTACTAAAGAAAAGTTTGTAGCTCTATATACTAAGTCCGAGACAAAGTAAATATATTGTTTTCATAATCTTAGTGACCAGGGCATACTTTGGTATAGTTGAGCAAATCCTGGTTGTTTTTGAGATATAATGGTTTTGTATTCTTTGGTTATTTCAGTCGTATTCAGAAATGATCGCTGAAAGAAGGAAAAGAGTAGCTGATGGTTTTGAAGATATTTACGGCGACAACAAGACTTCGTAAGGACTTGTCAATCCTATAAGTAACATTCGTTTTCACATAAATCTTTCCCTCTGCTTGTGTGTATAATAACATGTCGTCATCTTCTATGGGTTAAATCTCAGTTTAGTTCCATTCACAGATGTTTGAATACAAAGCTCTTTGTCTCTTGATTTCAAACACCACTATAAACAAGCCAACTACAAAGTGAAAACACATAACTAAACCGACCGAATTAAGTGACATTGAACTAGTTAAACCAAAAGCTAAATTAAAAAAAAAATCGTATTCATATCAGAAGAAGAAGTAACATGAATCATCAAAACCGAAGGAAAAACAACACCATAAAACCAAATTAACCGATATAATTTCAGTTTTATCTTGGTAATATCCCAACCTAAACCGAACCAATTTATGCCTGAACATGATTTTACAGAATCGATACATTTAAACCGAACCGAGTATATTAGTACGCTTCTGAAACTGAAAAGGCTTGAGTTGAGATTTTTGCTTAATCCGACGAGAGACGGCGATGGCAAGCGGTGGTAACGGAACCAGTAACGGAGCCGGGAACGCAGGAACAAGCGGAAACGTTCCGATGTATAAGCCATACCGTCACCTGAAAACCCTAGAAGGTCACACGGCGGCGATCTCTTGCGTCAAATTCTCCAACGACGGCAACCTTCTCGCTTCCGCCTCCGTAGACAAAACCATGATTCTCTGGTCAGCCACGAATTACTCTCTGATTCACCGTTACGAAGGTCACTCTAGTGGTATCTCTGATCTAGCTTGGTCTTCTGATTCGCATTACACTTGCTCTGCTTCTGATGATTGTACGCTTCGAATCTGGGACGCTAGATCTCCTTATGACTGTCTTAAGGTTCTTAGAGGTCATACGAACTTTGTCTTCTGTGTTAATTTCAATCCCCCTTCGAATTTGATTGTGTCTGGATCCTTTGACGAGACGATTCGTATTTGGGAGGTTAAAACTGGCAAGTGTGTTAGGATGATTAAAGCTCATTCTATGCCGATTTCGAGTGTGCATTTCAATCGGGATGGCTCGTTGATTGTTTCGGGAAGTCATGATGGTTCTTGTAAGATTTGGGATGCTACGGAAGGAACTTGCTTGAAGACTCTCATTGATGATAAATCTCCTGCTGTTTCTTTCGCCAAATTCTCGCCTAATGGGAGGTTCATACTCGTCGCTACTCTCGATAGTACTCTCGTAAGTTTATACTTCTTGTTGCCTTAATCTTTGAATCAATCTGGTTATGAATTGAAGAATATAGATGATATATTGGTTTGCATCATGTTTGATTTGAGATATAAACAAGTTAAAGTTCTTTTAGGTAGTCTTTGATGGATTATTGCATTTTGTTGACCTTGAGAACAGTTTTATACGGAACAATTATAGAAACATTTTAATTTGTTCATGAACAAGAAGTACAGAGTTGAACTTTTTCATCTAGTCTTTAATGGGTTCTTGCATTTTGTGTTATCTGTTGATCTTGAGAACATTTTGGTACAGAACGAATGTAGAACCTGAGACTAATGGATTCCTGTGTATTGTTCTTTACTAATGGATTCATCTTTTTATTTGGATAAATAAATCAACAGAAGCTCTCCAACTATGCGACGGGAAAGTTTCTGAAAGTGTACACAGGACATACCAACAAAGTATTCTGTATCACATCGGCGTTTTCTGTAACGAATGGCAAGTACATTGTGAGTGGATCAGAGGACAATTGCGTGTATCTTTGGGATCTTCAACAGAAAAACATACTGCAGAGACTAGAAGGCCACACAGACGCGGTGATCTCAGTGAGTTGCCATCCGGTTCAGAACGAGATAGCTTCATCGGGTAATCATATGGATAAATCTATCAGGATTTGGAAACAAGATGCCTGAGGAATTGTTTGGAACATGAGTATGTATATATTTATTGGAAACATCAATGATTATGATTGTGAATCTTAACAGAATTGTTGTTTGATCTAAACACACTGTTTGGTGTTTCTGAATGGGATGGAAACCTCTTGCAAGTTCTTGATATTCGATGGTAAGAGAGGACATGATTCTATGTGTGTTCTTTCTGCAATCTGTAAATGATACTTGCTTAAAAATTAATATTTTATTATTAAAGCTCCTAAAAGGAATCAACCAAATCATCAAATTAAAATCTAGGCGAGTGTAAAGCCAATGAAAGAAAAATATTACCATCCACTTCATACTCAAAAGGGAAGAGACATACCCAATGCCCAACACTGAGATCAGAATTCATGAGGTAGAAAGAGATAGATGGCTTGACACATGGTGATGATCTGTGTTTTATCAAAAACTGAGACGAGTTGAAAATGAGGTTAATGCTGCAAACTTGCAAGCACAAGTTTCAGAGATTGACAGAAACCGAATATAAAACATTAACGGTGTATCGATCGAGTATCAAGTTTATGCATGGGATATTTGCATGCATAAACGAAACGAAACCAAAGGGAGATAGTTACATATACATGTCTAAAATTTTCATTATGATCTCTCGTTGAGATAATCTGTTATTGACTGTTAGCTGAGCTTCTGTTCAAGCATTGCTGATTCTCTCTAGTTTTCAAAAAAACATAATGACGACAAAAGTACATTTGAATTCTCAATATGTCCATGAAATCTTTTGATCTTAATTTAGACAGCCAAAACCACAAAAACTCATAAGGATTTAAAATAGTATTTAAAAGAACTGATAACATAATAAACTTTGATGAACCAATATTATCTATCTAAATTTAGCTAAAAACAAGAAGATTTGACTACAATTTTGACACCTGATCTTTCTTCTTTCAGCTTCGTAAAAACATTCCTACATTACACACACAACAATTGTGTCAGTAGTGCATAGTTGTGATATTCTAATTGGTATATTTTTTACAAAAAAAAAAAAAAAAAACTAAAACAAATCTACTTACTTTGATAAGATAATTTCCGTGCCTTCAACTTTGCTTATTACGTCCTATAAGGGAAGATCAAGGAAAGTGTTATGACTTGTGACTAAAGTCATATGAAAGATCAACTTAAAGGTGTGAAGTAGACTAGCACACACACGAAGACATAGTGGAGCAGCCAACTTACAATGTGCCGAATGAATTTGAAGTGTCCGTTGAGAAGCGAATTAAAAAAATACCCCATTTCTCTCTGTATATCGAGACGACGCTTTTCAGAAACTTCGGAATTGAGACATAATATATAGTATACTAGATTGAATAAATTTGAAACTTTAATAGTGGTTTTATGACTTACCTTGTCTAAAGAAGGACAATCACGCAGTATTAGAGTCTTGATTGGACTGTCTCTTGTACAATTTCTCAAATCCCTAACCATCAAAATATTCTTTATCAAGAGATTTTATAAGACATGCACTCAATAGCAATGGTTTGATTATTCAACACAAACCTCAAAAACCGACCGCTGATGTCAGGCGTTCTAGACAGATTCATGTACTTGAGTTTAGGAAAACCCTGTAAAATCATTTCAGTTCATTTTATTTTTTGGTTTAGGCGCCCAGTGTTTCGTAAACCTAAATGAAGAGAGAAGAGAGATAGCAAAAGAAATAAAAGCTACATACATCAACAAGATTTCGGACGGATTCTTCCTTTAGTTCAAAACCTATAAGAGTTAGCGAAGTTAAGCTGGGACAGGAGGTAACAAATGCCTCCACGGTTGAACACGATACACCTGACACACAATGTCTAAGCTTGAGCTAACCCCAAGGAGTAACTAGAGAGGAAAGAAAAAACACAGTTGAGATAGTTAACCTGATGCAGGGAACTGATCAACACTGTTCTGTAAGAACAGGCGTTGTATTTTCAAGCGACGGTTTCTAGTAAGCGTCTTTAATACTTGCTCTAGGATTTTTTTCCTATTACTTTAAGAATGGCAAAAAGTAACAATGAGATATTGGAGAAATTCTCATGAAATTACAGAGCTACGTAAATGCAAACGCCCCAAAAGAAAAACTTACAAATTAGCAATCTTGAGATTAGTGAGATTTGGACAGACTAATAACATATCGCATAAGGACTTGGTTCCCGTGGATACGAGATTGTAAAGTTCCAGGCTTCTCAAGAGACCCCTATTTGAGTGGACAAGGATCGGACAAATAATACCAATCAGAGAAGATCAAATTTGGACAATCAGATTCAAACATTAATATGATCACTTTGTTATACTTGGTAATCAAGAAAATTACCCTTTAAACCCGCGATTAAGAATTACTGAGGCAAGACAAGATCTCGTGAAGGAAGATCCTTTGCGTGAAGATATAACACGGCCGAGTTTAAGTGATCTTCATGTTACAAAAGAAACCACAAGAGATGATTACATAAACAACCAAAAGCAGAGAAAAAGAAAAAAAATGTAAGAATATAGGAGAAGCTGCCAATGCAAACAATTAATCACGCACCTGAGTTCCTTTCCAGCCTTATGGATCATACGACACACAATTTTATCAAAAATGCGATTGCCACCCATTTTCAAGTCAATGTGAGCGTAACATAAAGGGTCTACAGAGCATTTGCGGAACATGGTGCAACATGCTGAAGCTCGCATCAGAGATTTTGTATCAAGCATCGCAAACACCTGAGATTTTATGCACATTATAAACACACTAGTACGTGAGACTTATCACTCAAGAAACACATACCCCTCACAGATCGTTTATAAGACACAAGAAAGGGCTCCGACATATCACTTGTCATAACACAGTAATTTGAGAATAATCATTTTCCTGAAAAAATAACTATTGCGTGGTTACCAAGAAACAAGTCCCTAAAGCAACAACTATAGATTGAATAAATGCAGGTTTGAGATTCGTTACGTTAATGGTGAGATCATGAGGAAGGGGCCAAGAATTCGAATTGTAGAGAGTAGCACGCATTCGGACGAAGCGTTTAGTAGATTCGAGAAGAAGAAAGGCGAGTTTGCTAGTACGATCGATGAGACGATCCTGAACGGAATCATCACCGGAAGCTTCAGAAGCAGAGGCGAGAACCTGACCTAGCACTCGATCGAAGGAGCTACCGATAGAAGTTGAATCAGGCAACAGAAGGAAGGAGGAGATAGTCGAATCTACTAAGTCTCTCTGGTTGAAATCTGGAAGAGAATCAGGGTTTTGGGTGGGAGAGGATTCATCATCATGACGAGGTCGCTTAGGGTTTGGAGTATCCATGAACAAGCAACGTTGATCGGAGCGAATGTGGCACGTGCTGCTTAGTGACTTATATATGTGATCCCACTTTGTGAATTTCTTGATTAATTGCTAAAAATTCTACAAATAATTTTGTTTATACCTTTTCTTTGGTTAATTAAAACATTTTTTGCAATAATTAGTGTTTTAAAACTTTAAATCACCAAAAAATGTTTGGTTAGTCTATTTAAAATCATGTCATTATTTAACCCACACTGTCACATTATTCTAACTGGTTTAATAATTTCGTATGATGATGTTTTGGGCACAATTCAAGTATACCAAACAAGAAGATATAAATATTAAGCAAAGGGAAACGAAGGAACAAAAAAAATGAAGATTAACAACAATCATAACAAATATTCTTCATGAAAGCCCATGTCCTCATCATCATCTGACTCATCCTCATCTGATCCATCGTCTGAGTCATCATCTGAATCATCGTCTTCATCCACTTCATCGTCATCAGCTTCCATCATCTCTATTAGCCTCAACTCTTCGTCAGCGTAGAGCTCTACTGCACTGAAATTTACAGGCACACTTCAATTACTTAGATACCCTCAGGCTTTGATCAAATGATTATCGTAAAAGCCTGTTTCATAGGTAATCGATGTAAACCTTGACATTGGGAAATCTGCCACAAATGTGACATCTGATCTTTCTTCTTCCAGCCTCTCCAGAGGAAAGCTACAATTTATGGAATAAGCGAGTCATTAGTACGATTCCAATTCATAAATTGTTAACAATCTAAATAAGAAAATGAAGGATCAATTGGTTACTTTGGTTTGTTACATCTTTTGCCCCTGTCTGAAGAAGCTAAGCCGCGGTTACTTGAAACATCCTATTACGAGGAAGTAAACCAAAACGAAGAAGCCGATTAAGAGTAAACCACGTTATTAATACCTTGAATTTGCAGAATGCGGCATAATTCCATAAGAACTTACAATGCGACGGATGGATTTGAAGTTCCCTCTCAGTAGTGAGTTACAGAATTCCAACACTTCTTTCTGAAATTTCGAGGTCAATCATCAGTGGGTGTCAGATCAAGACTGATGAAACAACCAAAAACTTGATCATGCTTATTTTACCTCTTGTAGTTTAGGACAGTTGCGCAATATTAGAGTCTTGAGTAGACGATCTTTGCAGCCAAGTCCCAACTCCCTACCAATAATATTTTCTTGCTATGAGAGATTTTACTAATAAAAAGATTTAGAGCAAAAGTTTTTCTCTTAACATTTTGGTATATTTACCTCAAAAAACGACCTTTGATTGTAGGTGATCTGGACAAATTCAGGTACTCCAGTTTACGAGGACTCTGCAGATAACATCCAAATATTTAGTAAATTCATAAATTAGATGGTACCAAATGAAGAGCGAAGACACACCAGAAAAGATAAAAAATGGATTCATACCTCAGCAAGATTTCGGGCCCATTCATCGGTTAGTCCAAAACGTATGAGCGTTAGAGAAGTTAAGTTGGGGCAGTTGGTCACAAACTCTACCAACGATGATCCTGTTTTAGCCTCTAATGTACCTGTCACACAATAGGTGAGCTTGAGCAAACTTGGCAGTAACAAAAAGGAAAGCTTCACAGTGGAAAAGCTTTACGTGGATAACCATAGGTCTCTAAAAACAGTTGCTCTATTAAACGGCATTTTATCGTCAGTGAGTTGAATAGCTCCTCAGTAAGGTTATACCTGTAACATAAAACACGTAATAACGTAAAACACGAGAGAATGTTGCGTAAGAAATTAGAAGAACTAAAAGTGGACAACCACTAAAGAAAACATAGAAAGATGACAATATGAAACCTCTGGGCATAGGGAAAAACATAGAAATGGAGATATCGCAGAAATTCAAAAAAATAAGATTCAACTTACAATCCAACAATCCTCAGATCAGTGATATTTTGACAAACTGCCAAGGCATCGCATAAGGACCTGTATTTTATAGGTCTGAGATTGTAAAGCTGAAGGCTTCTCAAGCGACTCCTAGTTGAATGAAGAAAGAAAATACCAAGTTAGAAGATAAGTGCACATGATAAAGAACAACATTTTCTCAGAATACAAACCAGTGACACCAATTTCTCTGTATGTTAGTAGTGATAGAGATTCTGAATCACTTTCGAATGCAAAATAGAAGGAAATTGACAAGATATAAACATTAGGATTTTCTCTTGATTGATCTCAGGCTTGATATTTTTCCACCTAAGGCATTAGGCATAAAAAAATGAGTTATAGTTCTTTCCTATTTATAAAACCTATAGCCCTGTTTCTACATGTTCGTTTTTCAACTGCACATTAGGAAAGTTTAGACTGGGCAAGGCAGGTAATTGTAACAAGTTTGATATTGAAATGTCAAGCTGATCGAAGCAAATACCCAAGAAATCCATGATTATAGGCTAGTGGAGAAAGACAAGATCCGCTAAGCATAGGCGTGGCAGAATCAGATCCACCTGCGCGAACAACACGACCAATTTTGAGGGATCTGCATGCATAAACGAAACCCTGAGAATTTTTGCAAAGACCAAGAGATATAAGCAGATTGTCCCTCCATCTCATTGGACTCAGTAGGACTTAAACTAGCAATTTAGAAGAGAATGTAAAGCACATTGGTTGGTTGGTTGGTTGTTTTAAGACACACAAAAAATGTCACCTGAGTTCTTTTCCAGCACGATTGATCACAGTAGACACAATTCCTTTATCAGCATATCTAGCAGACGTTGTCAGGTCGATGTGGGAGTAACATAAACGGTCAATGGCACATTTGTTGAACATGGTGCAGCACGCTGATGCTTGCATCATAGACTTTGTATCAAGCATCGAGAAAACCTGAACAATCCAATTTTAAACACAGAGAGTACAATGAGAAATCACTCAATACAACATATCCTAAATTGATGAAGAGATCAGGCGACGAACAGAACCCTAACACAACATCACCTCTAAATATCCAAAGACGCAGGCAAAATCTAGAAAATCTTCGATTTTGTTTGGTTTACCTTAATGGTGAGCTCCGGAGGTAGGAACCAGGAATTGGAGTTGTGAACAGAAGCTCGCTTCCGGAAGCATCGTTTAGTGGAATCGAGAAGAAGAGAGGCGAGTTCGATACTCCGATCGACGAGACGATCTTGAACGGATTCATCACCGGAGGCGGAGGCGAGAGCTTTATCGAGGACTCGATCGAAGGAGCAGCTAATGGAGATCGGAGAGGAATCTGGAAACGAGAGGAGCGATGAGATAATCAAATCGGCGTGGCTCTGATTGGAGCCAGGAACCGAACGGACCGAGTTAGGGCTTTGAGTGGGAGGATTTGGTGAATCCATGGAACACAACGTTGAAAGAGTCTTCTCTTCTACCGTTTTGCTAAAAGTTATAAATGACTTCGCCTCCTCCATACCTCCGGGGTGTTTTTGTTTTTCATGTCTTTAAAATTAATAAATGTAAATATTTTTCTATTTTTTAATTTCTGTATTTGTTTATAAAACAATTTTATATTAAAAAAAACTCTAAAATAGCACTAAATTTTTTTATAGATAATTATGAAATACACTAGATTTTAACCGCGATACACCGCAAGCCGATATTCTAAACAGTATTTTATTATTATTTTTGTTTGATATATAAGAGTGTATTACTATATTTTGATTATTAATTCTTTGATTTAACCTGTAAAATATTGTATGATAATTTATCTTTTATATAATCGTAATTTGATCATCTTAATTAAATAAGTATAATATTTAAAATAATGAAATGATGTTGACATAACATTTTTCGTTTAAATAATATAGTTTCATATTAAAATATTTTGTTATTTATACTATAGTAGACAACCCGTAAAAACATCTATAATCATAATTATGTAATTTATAACTTGTTCCATCATATGACCCGTGCTACACAATTATCAAAAGTATTTTAATACATACATTTTATGTACCAATTAATATACGTTTGTTTTCAAAAATTCATATTCCAACATCTGCGGAAAAATATTTGTATTCTTATGATACATATGTTATATGTAAGAATATAAAATTTAATAATAAATTAGATCATTTAAATATATTTAAGAAATTTTCAGTTTATTAGGGAGATATTTTAGGAAATTTTTTTAAATGTAATAAATATTAATTTCTAATTTTGTAACTTTATTATGATTTAATTACAAAATTTACTCTAAACTTTTGTTATTTAATTAAATGGCCATGGTTTAATTATGTAAATATTACAAAATAAAAGGGTAGAACACAAAAGGTACTTCAAAAATGTTAATATAGATTCCATAAAAATCCAAAACTACTAGTTGACACAATTACAATATTTTAAATTACTTTTTCAGATTTGGTTGACTATTTTACATTCAGCCATTTAAGATATAGTTTTAAAGGGATAAAATTTAGTGTTTAAAGCTTAAACTTTAATTTTGAAATATAGTGCTATTTTTATAACTCTAAAGATGATCTGCTAATTTTTTTAAAAAATTTGTTGTTGTGCTTTTTGTGAGAATTGTCTACAAAAAATATAAAAGATTAATATTCCAATTTTAAAATTTAAAATTGGCAAAATTAATTTCTCAAATGTGTGTTAATTATGCATAGTTAGTTTTTGATAAGAACCAATTTTAACATCTATGTTTCTCATTTAATAATTAGAGAACTAATTTACAAACACGAAATTTAAGTGTTGTAAGTTTATATTTAATAATTATGTCAATATTTTCTGGACTACCACATGTTTGTCTTTTGTTACAAGAAAATAAATAAATTTACAAACAAAAATATGAATCATATAACTGAAATGAATACCCTAATATATTATATCATTTCAAATAAATGTTAGTCTTTTAGGACTTAGCTCGAATATATATATTTGTTAACATCTTACTTAATTTATCTCATGGTTTAAAATAATCAAAATATATAGTTGGTCAATTTGAAGAGAAAAAACTTGGGACTGATTTCATAAAATCGAATTAAACAATGTAGGGATCATTATTTGGGTTACCATATAAGCATGAGCTTGCGCCAACGTTTCATTAGTCTTTTTGATGATATGATATTGCGAATTTCACGGTCGATCAATTTGAGTAGACAAACGCTCGGAGTTATGCAAGACGTTATTACGTTGCCACCAAATGATGTAGATTATCGTTTGAAATGCTAGTTTTCGGAGGAGGGCAGGGGCTATCAGAGAAGAGAGTCGAGTACAAGAGAGCAACTCTTACTATGAAGAGAAAAATCACTATCAAGGGCAGAGTCTAAAAAATACTGACATCCAAAGCTGAGAAAAAAATCAAAAGTTAGGAAAAAATGGTCCCGAGATTCTGAAACAAACGAGCATAGACAACACTCTGAAAACTAAATCTAATCCAAGAAAACAAGCTCTTGCTACGCGAGCTATCTATCAAAGTGACTTACTTACATATATAAAACATGTTTTAGGACAACCCATTCGAACCAAACATATTTTCTCCAATCTTTTTCTGTTTCCCGAGATCTCAGTGTTTCCCAAGTCTTCGCTGAAAAAAATCCAAGATACCTTTCATCGCCTACACACTATGAATACGAATTATTAATCCATATAGAAAATATAATTAAAAAATGACAACAAAACAAATGTCGCAAAAAAACAAAATCAAAATACAAAAATATATATAATATATATAAAAAATATATAAATGTGTGCGAATCAACAACTAGTAATAGTATAAACAAAAAAAGAATAGCTAGGCTAAGTACTAATTAAGTAGTTGTTACAGTATTGAGAATTATAGAATATCAGGTTTACTAAACAGTTTTAGTATCAAAATCTAATAAAACTTGAATCATATAAAGGCTTAATGGTTTTTTTCTCCTTTTCCTTAGAAAGTGGACAAAGTTAGGAAGAGGAGACGACAATGTTTTTGAAGAAACGACAAAAACAAAAAGGTGGCAAAGAAGATAAATATTAATTTTTCTTGGTCGACAAGCATGTTTGACTATTCGCATTTTCTTGACGCCCAAACATACAATTTGGTCTACTAGTCCCTCAAACATATTATAAATACAAGAGCTTTGTAAATTTCACAATTCATCAAGTCTCAAATCGAAATAAGCAAGCATGAAGAGTACTGAAGGTCGTCATCAAGGCGTCTTAAGGACAGGAATGATTCATCCGCGCCCGCGACACACAACACCAGCACCACCACCAGCTAATGGAGTAGTAATTACCAAAGCCAAAGTGCCGTCAAAAGCTACCAACCATTCAAATATCGTCGGAGATATTAGTCAGCGGTCCAAGTACAGTAATTGCCACGTGTCGCCGGCTATCAAGTCTGCCCACAATTCTAAAGGTCGCCGTAACTTACAACCGTGGGGTGAGGACAAGCTAGACCGGCTCATCGGGTCGGGGTCTTCGTCCGCTAAGGATATTTTGGATACATTATGTGATGATGATGAAGATGATCATGACAATGACAATTAATTATCCCGTTTGAGATTATGAGAGATTACTGTTTTATATATATGTTTGAACTTCACAATGATCATAATTATGGGAAGCATGTAATACTTTCGTGTCAATGCATATTAGAGTTGGAATTAATGATAATCTAATCTATTTAAAGATTATTTTCGCAACCTAACAATAGATTGATTAATTTTTGTTTGTGGAGTGTGTGCAATAACTTTCTACAAAAAAAAAAAATTGTGTTAATTTAGGATATTTCTGAATTAATTAAAAAAAAAAAAAAATTGGTAAAAGTACCAAGTACAATTCATCCTTAACACTATCAAACAACAAGCCACAGTTAAGTAAAAAGTCCTATTGAAGCAGAAGAAGAAGACTATGATGACTAGTAGACAAAGTTATACCTTTCATTCCACACAGATTTACCAAAATTGCTATAAGAACTCGCAATGTGCCTAATGAATCTCAAGTGATTTCAAAATCTGCACAACTTCTTTCAGAACTGTTGTAATTTTCAGGTTCAGTGAGTGTGAGATTAAGATAGCAATGCAACAGCCAAAAACCTGTTATGGATAAGAGCAGCCTCGCAATGTTGGAGTTGTGAGTGCACTGTCTTTGAGCTATGTTTCGAATTTCTACCCTATCAAAATTGTTTCAGCCTGATACAACTTGGGAGGAGGAAATAGCGCCATTAACATTTTGTTGAGGCAACCACCAACAGATTCATGTACTATTAAGTTAGCCAGCACCCTGCAAAAGAAAACTTGTTCGTTTTGTAAAACCGTAACAGCATCGATTTCTACTAAAGGAAGAAACAAGAAATGCGAGAAAACAGAAGGAGCAATACCTTAGCCAGAATTTGGGATGTCTAAAATCTACGAGTGTTAGCGAGGTTAAATTTTGGGATGTTGGTCAAGCACACTGTTAAGGCTGATGATTCTTTTCGTAATTTGTTTACCTGTTAATAACAGACTATTATACAATAGGTAAGATTGATTAAGTAAACAAAACAGGTGCTCATCTGAGATCCCAGCATTAAACTCCATTATCTACCTTTTCAGCAGAAGTTGGCAAGTCGAGATGCGAGATTAACAGAAAGGGTCCAAGGTACACTTGTGGAACATGGTGCAGCATGCCATAGCACGCACTAGAGACTATGTCAACTGTCAAGCAGCGAAAACACCTGAATTTGCATTAGAGACATAATACATGAGCATCAGTGAAGTGAAAACATTCTCAGTTTTTCCAAAGTATCGTCACTGGATTCAATAACACACAACAAAGTTGCCTATTTCCACAAACTATGCATAATCTGAGATTTCTCAATTCCTAACATCGATGACAAGATAAAGTGGGGGACATCATTCTACATAGACCCCCTAAGAGCAAAAATGGAACAAGGCCGCAGAACAAGTTATGTGTAAGTAATAATTTGAGAAATTCTCAAGGAAAGGGTTTACCCAGTTAGACACGAATAATACAAGATTGAGAATCCTCAATTTGCTTACATCAATGGTGAAATCAGGCATGACACATCAATGCACAACACTTCCCTTCACCTGTTGCCAAACGAAGACAGAATCCATTTCCCTTTCTAATTGGTCAATAGTTATACTGAATCAAGATGAAATGGAATCACCATCACTTCACCAGTAGTCTCCACAAGAACATGAACCATCCTTAAAATGGTGAAATCTGTTATTATCCCTCAAAATAATTAATCTCCCTGTAATTTTAGCCATATACTTGATGGCATTGTGACAGTCCTCACACACACGCAGATTCTTAATCACACGGATCGGTCTCCCTGAAGGCACATGCATTATTCCATACGCTACAGCCAGTCTCTCGCTATGGTACCGAACCATACGCTCTTTCTCTTCTTCTTCCACATCATGAAGAACCACACTCGTCTTTGAAACATACCCTGCTTTCTTTATTCTCAACTCCAGATCCTCCAAAAACGCATATATCTTGTCTTTCTCAGGATGAAACTCATCTGCAACCGAGAAAGTATGAGTTTTGTTCTGAATCTCAATCCAACTGTACCCTGGAACTTTCTTTACCCCTTTATCCCGCATTTTCACTCGTAGTTTACCTACATCTCCCCATCGACCCGAAGAAGCATATATATTAGAGAGAAGAACATACATACCAGAATTTTCAGGCTCCATAGCAAAAATCTTATCTGCAGCTGTTTCAGCTAGATCTGTGTTTCCATGGACTCTGCTTGCACCAAGTAAAGTTCCCCAAATAGCAGCGTCTGGTTCAAAGGGCATTTTCTTCATTAGATTGTGAGCTTCGTCTAGAAGCCCAGCTCGACCGAGAAGATCAACCATGCAAGCATAGTGTTGTGAGTTAGGCGTTACACCATAGTCTTGAGTCATCGTATAGAAATATTGCCTGCCTTTGTCAACAAGTCCTGTGTGACTGCACGCAGATAATACCGCAACCAAAGTAGCATCATCTGGCTTCAGTCCTTCTCTCTTCATCGACTCAAAGAACCTTAAAGCCTCTTCTCCGAACCCGTGCCTTGAATAACCTGCAATCAATGTGTTCCAAGAGACAATGTCCTTCCCATTCATTTCCTTAAACAAGTCATTAGCTTCTTCTATGCTTCCACATTTGCAATACATCAACAAAAGCGCATTTCCAACAAAGCACCCAGTCTCATACCCACCTTTGACCAGTCGCCCATGCAATTGCTTCCCGAGCTCGAGAGCAACAACGTCTGCACATGTGCTTAGAGCAGATGAAAACGAAGACCGATTCAGTCTACCTCCCTCTCTCTCCATTTGTACAAACAAACGCAGAGCTTCATAGCTGTGCCCACTTTGTGAATACCCTGAAATCATAGCTGCCCAAGAGACCGGATCTCTCATAGGCATTTTATCAAAAAGGTTCTTAGCTTCAGAAATTTTTCCGCACTGAGAAAATCCAGTTATCATCGTGTTCCATGTACTAACATTCCTACAAGGCATAACATCAAACAATTCCTTTGCCATCTCCATTCTCTCCCCCTGCACATATCCCGCAAGCATGGCATTCCATGACACTTCGTTTCTCTCTGGCATGTTGTCGAATAATTCTCTCGCTTCTTCCACCATTCGGTTTTGTATATATCCTGACACCATAGCTGTCCATGTAAAGACGTCTTGAACAGGAGACTCATCAAAAAGTTGTCGTGCCTCATCTATTTTCCCGTTCTGTGCATAACCAGTAATGATCGTATTCCAAGAGACCACATCCCTCACCTTCATACTATCAAAAAATTGTCTTGCCTCGACAATCTTTTTCTTCTTAACAAACCCACCAAGCAAGCAGTTCCATGAAACTAATGCCCAATTTTCCCTAGACCCAAACAATGCACAAGCCTCCTCCAACTTATTGTTCTGAACATATGCTGAGAGCAATGCATTCCACGACACTTCATTTTTCTCAGGCATTCGATCAAAGATCCTCCTTGCATCATCAACACACCCGTTCTGAGCGTATCCCGACAGCATCGTATTCCACGAACAAACATCCCTCTCAGGCATTCTCTCAAACAATTCCCTAGCTATCCCAAGATTCCTGTTCCGTACATACCCTTTGATCATCACATTCCAAGAAACTAAATCCCGTTCAGGCATTTCATCGAACAACATCCGGGCGAGTTCAAACTCACCATTTCTCAAGTACCCAGAGATCATGGCGTTATAAGAAACGGAGCTCCACCTGGGCATGCGCTTAAAGACACGAAGCGCTTCGCTGCACCTTCCAGTACGCATGTAGCTGCTTATAGCTACGTTCCACTCCTTAATATCCGAGTCTCCAGATTTAGAGGGAAGTTTGCTCTGCGATTTCTCGATTTGGGTTTGAGTAGTTCTCTTCGAAGAGTGAAAAGTTGATGCATTGTTTGTGATGAATCTTCGTTTGAGTCCATTAAAGGATGTATGTTGCTGCTGAGTTAGCCATGAAAGAGCGCGAAATAATTGGATTTGCATTAGAGACATTACTGAAGAGAAAACATCCTCCCGAAAAAGGTCGTGTCAGAGGATTTAACACAAAAACCAAAGTTTTTAAGTACAAATCAAATCACTCTTATTGCGGTCATTGTGCATCTATCTCTAGTTTGCCATAATTTGTTTTAGTTTATACACTTGGTTTTTCAACTTTTAAATTTTTAGAAATTGGTTGATTCACGTAAACTAGAATGTAACTTTAGAATGCAAGATCCAGCAAAAATAAATGGATTTTTTGACCATAGATGGCCAAAAAAAATACAAGACGAGACCATTATCACAAATTCACAAGTAACACGTCAGTCGTCCCCGTCCTCGTCGTCGGTTCCACTACTGGAAGAAGAATCTTCTGAGCTGCATTTTACAAACAACGAATCATTTAACTTCAACTCCAAATAATTATTTTACACGCCTAACAACAAATTGATCAACCTTGAGGATGATGAAGAAGATGATGATGATGATGATGATGATGATGATGATGATGATGATGATGATGACGATGGTGATCTAAATTCTGCCACAAAAGTGAGACCTGGTCTTTCTTCATTCAGCTTTTTCAGAAGAAATCTACAGCACACAATAATGGCCATATAAGCCGGTGCATATGGTAAACAATTATAAATAAAATAAAAACACTTACTCTGGTTTACTACATATCCTGAACTCATCATAAGTGAATCCGGCGTTATTTGAAACGTCCTATAAAAAAAATAGATCATGAGTAAACAAAATCACCAGTCACCAGCAGATTTTTACCAAAAAACTAGTAATGCCTTATTTATTATCAACTTACAATATGTCGAATGAAACTGAAGTGTCCTCTGAGTAGCGAATCCAAAAACCGGCAAATATTTCTCTGGAAATACGTAACACTCAAAGGGTAAATACCAGTGACATTATTGAGAGGCAACAACTAAAGAAAATAAACTGTCTGGTGTTAAAAAAAAAAACTTTACCTGCTCAAGAGATTTGCAGTCTCGCAATATCAGAGTCTCGATCAGAGAGTCTTTGCAGTCATGGTTCACATCACTATCCATAAAAAAATTTCGGCCATAAGAAATTTTGCTAACAGATAAATAATTACTAGGCAACATCACATCATGAATATGTTTACTCAGAAAACATCAACCTGAAAAAGGTTCCTTTGATTTCATATGTTCTCGATAGGTTCAAGTACTTCAGCTTACGCAAACCCTGCAAAAAAGCATCCGATATTTTTGTAAGACATTTAGATAGCACCAAATGAAAATAGAAGAAATACCACAAAACCAAAAGAGCCATACATTAATAAGAAGGTAGGCGTTTCTATCACTTATGTTATAACCTATAAGTGATAGTGAAGTTAAATTCGGGCAGTTTCTCTCAAAGGACAAACCACATATATAGCTCGATCTACCTGTCACACATTAGGGTGGGTCAGCATAAGCAAACATAAAAGGAAAACAAAAGCAAAGCATCATAGTGGACAAACTTTACCATACCAATCTCTGTCTCTAAGAACAGATGCTGACATTTTCTTGTGAGACAATCTAATACGCTATCTAATGGCGACTGAATATTCCTGTAAGAGAAACACAGAAATATTGCAGAAAGTGAGAAATTGTGACAAAGCTTGATGGTCGAGGTTGTATAGAGACTTGGAAGCTTCGTAATAGACTGTTAAATCAGGGCTAAAAAAGGGTTTAAGGCCTTAATATAGGCATTCTGGCTTAAATAGGGGTTTTAAGAGCTGGAGTCTCTCATTTGTCAAAGTATCTCTATAGTGTACTTCTTTGGTGACTGAATACTAAACGGGTACAAAAGAAACTTGTATATTCTAAAATCAACAGACATAAAAAGTATCAAATGAACAAATAATGGAAAGCATATGTAGATGATGAAACTCAAAAAATGAAATGGAGAATTCATGAAACTCAAACATACAAGGAAAATGATAAGCTACCGGTTTAAGACCAACTTACAGTCCAACAATCTTTAAATCGGTTAGATTTGAGCAGACCAACAATGCACGACATAAGGACTTGGTCTCCAAGAGGTTATAAATGTGTAGGCTTCTCAAGAGATTCCTTGTTGAATGGAAACAAAAGAAAAGAAAAGGATACAATACTATCAGAGATACAAGGCCACCACATAAACCAGTACTTGTAGAACCAATTTCTATGTATGGTAAGCCCAACAGAATTTTGGTAATAAAGCCAATACCCAAGTAAACTATGATTATAACATAGGGCAGCAAGAAAAGATCCTGTAAGCAAAGAATTCGCAGCTATATCCCGGCAACCAACTTTTAGGGATCTGCATGCATCAACAAACCATGAGAGATAATGATAAGATACACCAAGTTCAAATAAATATAAGATAAAAGTAAGAACAAGGAGAAGCTTCTCACCTGAGTTCTTTTCCAGCATTAAGGATCATACTACGCACAACTCTATTTCCAACATTTACGGTTGTCAAGTCAATGTTGGTGTAACAAAATGAGTCCATGGCAGATTGTTGGAACAAGGTACAACAAGCCATAACTTGCATCAGAGATTTTGTATCAACCATAGAAAAGACCTGCAATTTTAAGCCCAAATCAATACAAACACATTCTCAAATTAATTCCCACAAAAAGAGACACCAAACTATTCAATGTATAATCTGAGAATCCTCAACTGAGTACATCTATGGAACATCTTTCAACAGAACACATTGTATAAACACCTCCTAAGACCCTAAAACATGGTCAATAACTCAGGTTTACATAGATTTGGAGAGATTAATCTCACGAAGGTGTAGGAAGTCACTATTTGTTACCTTAATGGTGAGTTCATGAGGGAGTGGCCAGGAATTGGAATTGTGGAGAGAAGCGCGCTTTCGGGATACACGTCTGATGGAGTCTTGAAGAAGCGACGCGAGTTGGAGTGTTCGATCAGTGATACGATCGTGAACGGAGTCATCGCCGCCAGAAGCTTCGAACAATTTCTCAACCGCTCGATCGAAGGAGGAGTCAATGGAGAGCGGCGACGGTAACGAAGGCAAATCCGGCAACGAGAGGAACGAATCTATAATCAGATCGACGTCGTTCTGACCTGGAACATTATTATTATTAGGGAGAGAATTTGGGTTTGGGTTTGGGTTTTGGATTCTGAAAAGTGGCGGGTTTTGAGGTTCCATGATAAAAATTCGTAATTAGATAAATTAAGGGGGTTGTTATTGGTTTGTAATTTTTAAAATTTTTTGTTTGGGCAATGGTTTGGTATTTATATAGTTTTTTTTTAATAATTGTATATGGTATGTAAATTTTCTTGTTATTTAATAAATATTTTATTTTTTTGAAAATAAAATTTTGGTGTATTAGTTATTGGTTTGTAAAAAAAATATTTAAAATTTTCATAAATATGGGGTTATTGGATTCAAAATTTTAGAATTTCTTTAAATATTTTGTGTTCAATAAAACAAAAAAATCTCTTATTTTTAATTAATTAAATTATGAGAAATATCCTCAAAATAGCACCAAATATGTTTTAGGGATAACTATAACATACATTCCAAAAGTTCCCAAAAATAGCACTAACTGATACAATTATAATATATTAAATAATTTTTAGAAGTTTTTTTTAGGTTTGGGTTGACTATTTTACATTATGTGTAGTTTTTAGGGGATAAGATTTATTGTTTAAAGATTGATTTATTTTTGATATATGGTGCAAATTTTGGAAAATAAAAGAGTGTGTGCTAAATTTGAAAAAAAAAAACTTAAATTAGTGCTATTTTTGAGAATTGACCTTAAATAATGGGAGATTTGCAAAAATGATTTTTTAGGTTAGCCTTTCGTAAGAATACCCCCATTTAGTGTTAATTTTAAAATATACATATACTCTTAGATACAAAATAATTAAATTAACCTTTTTTAGTGGAATACATATTAAGGAAATTAATATTTCTTCCAACAAAGGAAACATCCCTTCCGAAGAAATTCCCACTAAATTTTCCTACCAAAAAATTTTCCGTGAATAAAGAGCGACAAGAATAACGAAGGCAAATCTGATAACGAGAAGAACGAATCTATAATCAGATCGACGTTGTTCTACTCAAAGCTTGGAACATTAGGGAGATAATTAGGGTTTGGGTTTTGGATTCTGCAAAATCGCTTGTTTGGGGGTTTGAGGTTCGATGACAGGGACATCAACTTTCGAAATTAGAAAAATGAAACTCCTTTTCAATTTTAAAAATCGACCAAAGTACGAAAATGATCTGTTTCGCTCATATTCCATAGTTTATTCACATGATTTTTCAAGCTTAAATTTTTAAAAATTGGTTGATTTACGTAAACTAAACAAAAATATTTAAATCAAACAAATATAGACTAGATAGCATATACTTTGGGTAACTAAAAGATGATATTTGAAGTAGAATGCACGATCCAACAAGGTTTTTTAGACCATAGTTGAAAAATTAAAAGAAGAAGACGAGACCATTATCACACCTTCACAAGCAGGTCACACGTCAGTCGTCTTCGTCCTCGTCCTCGCTGGAAGAAGAATCTTCTGAGCTGAATTTTACAAACAACAAATCATTTAACTTCAATTCCTAATAATTATTTTGAACGTCTAACAACAAATTGATCAACCTTGAGGACGATGAAGACGATGAAGAAGATGAAGACGATGAAGATGATGATGAAGACCATGATGGTGATTTAAATTCTGCCACAAAAGTGAGACCTGGTCTTTCTTCATTCAGCTTTTCCAGAGGAAACCTATAACATCCAATAATGGCCATATAAACCGGCGCCTCATTAACCTTGAGTTATTATGATTACTGTTTTTCATATGGTAAACAATATAAAAAAAAAAATCAGTTACACTGGTTTGCTACATCTCCTGCCGCCATAAATCAGTCCCCTGTTATTTGAAACGTCCTATTGAAGAAAAAGATCATGAGTAAACAAAATCACATGTCACCAGCAGATTATTACCACAACAAGTAAAGTACTAGTTATTATTAACTTACAATGTGTCGAATGAATTTGAAGTGTCCTATGAGTAACGAATTCAAAAACCGGCAAACATTTCTCTGGATATACGTAACTCAAAGGGTCAAATATTAGTCATTAATATGAGATGCAACAACAATAGAAAAACTGTATTATGTTAAATTCCTTTACCTCCTCTAGGGAACCGCAATCTCGCAATATCAGAGTCTCGAGCGGAGAGTCCTGACAGTCATGGCTCACATCCCTACCCATCAGAAAAAATTCTTCGCCATAAGAAGTTTTGCTAACAGAAAAATACTTAGTAGCATATCATCATCAATATGTTTGCTCAGAAAAACATCAACCTCAAAAAGCGTCCTTTGATTCTATCTGTTCTGGATAGGTTCAGGTACTTGAGCTTACGTAAACCCTGCAAAAACGCATCCCATAATTTTGTAAAACATTTAGATAGCAGCAAATGAAAAATAGAAGAAATACCATAAAACCAAAAGACTACCTTAAAAAGAAGGTAGGCCTTCCTATCACTTAAGTCAAAACCTATAAGTGATAGGGAAGTTATACTGGGGCAGTTTCTCTCAAAGGACAAACCACATATACTGTTCGATCTAACTGCCACCCATTAAGGTCAGCTTAAGCAAACATAAAAGGACAACAATAGCAAAGCAAAGCATCATAGTGGAAAAACTTTACCAGAGTCAATCTGTTTCTCTAAGAACAGATGCTGACATTTTCTTGTGAGAAAATTTAATACGCTATTTAATGACTCAACATCCCTGAAAGAGAAAACAAAATTACTGCAAAAAGTGAGAAAATGTGACAAAGCTTTATAGTCCAGCTTAGGACTATTGTAACTAGCCTATGAGGTGAATAGAGACTCGGAAGCTCAGTTATAGACTTTGAAATCGGATGGTTGACTGGGTAGGCTTTAAAGGGGAACTAGGCAGATAAGTTTAGGCATTTTGGCTTATCTAGGGTTTAGGTTAAGAACTGGAATTTTCTCTTTGCGAAAGTCTCTCTATGGTGTACTTCTTTGGTGACTGAATACATAAATTCTTGGAACTTATCAAAACAGTACAAAAGGAGCTAGTAGATTCAAAAATTATCAGACATAAAAAGTAGCAACTGAACAAATAATGGGAAGTATAGATGAGGAAACGCAAAAGAAAAGAAATGGGGAATTCATAAAAATCAAGCATACAAGGAAAATGGTAGGCAACAGGTAAGGCCAACTTACAATCGAACAATCTTCAAATCGGTTAGATTTGAGCAGGGCGATAACACACCACATGAGGACTTCTTTTCCGACCATTTGAGATTGTAAATGTGTAGGCTTGTCAAGAGATTCCTTGTTGAATGGGGAAAAAAAAAACTTATTATATCAAAGATGCAAGGCCACAGAAACCAGTAGAACCAATTTCTATGTATTGTACGACAAACAGAATTTTGGTAATAAAGCCAATACCCAAGAAAACCATGATTATAGGATAGTGCCGCAAGACAAGATTCTGAAAGCAACAATTCCGTAGATTCATCCGGGAAACCAACTTTTAGGGATCTGCATGTATCAACAAACCCTGAGAGATGAGTAGATACACCATGTTCAGATAAATAGAAAGGCAAAAAAAAAAATGAAGTAAGAAATAGGAGAAGCTTCCAGTTGTTAGAATACTTGCATGAAGAAGAAGAAAGGAAGGACAATAAGAAGATTTCAGATATATGATAAAGACACAAAAATCTCACCTGAGTTCTTTTCCAGCATTAAGGATCATACTACGCACAACTCTATTTCCAACATTTACAGTTGTCAAGTCAATGTGGGAGTAACAAAAAGAGTCCATGGCAGCTTTTTTGAACAAGGTGCAACAAGCTGAAACTTGCATCAGAGATTTTGTATCAACCATCGAAAAGACCTGCAATTTGTAAGCCCAAATCAATACAAACACATTTTGCAAATTGATTCCCACAAAAAGGGACACCAAACTATTCAATGTATAATATGAGTCCTGAGAATCTTCAATCGAGTACATCTATGGAACATCTTTCAACATAACACATTGTATAAACACCTCCTAAGACCCTAAAACATGGTCAAAAACTCAGGTTTACATAGATTTAGCGAGAAAATCTCTCAAAGGTGTAGGAAGTCACTATTTGTTACCTTAATGGTGAGTTCATGAGGGAGTTGCCAGGAATTGGAATTGTGGAAAGAAGCGCGCTTACGATATAACCTTTTGGTGGACTCTTGGAGAAGCGACGCGAGTTGGAGTGTTCGATCAGTGAGACGATCGTGAACGGAGTCATCGCCGCCGGAAGCTTCGAACAATTTCTCAACCGCTCGATCGAAGGAGGAGCTAAAGGATAGCGGCGAGGGTAACGAAGGCAAGTCCGGCAACGAGAGGAAGGAAGATATAATCAGATCGACGTCGTTCTGCTCGAAATTAGGGTCTGGGTTTTGGATTCTGCAAAGTCGCTTGTTGGGGTTTTGAGGTTCCATGACAGAGATTTTCTCCCTTTTCTAATTTTTTTTTTTTTTTTTTTTTACTCTCCCTATCAATTTAAAACCCACCAAATAAATAATGAAAAATTATTGGGTCTTCTCATTCTTCAAAACTTAACAAATCAAACTATAACAATATACTATATTATATTTAAACCAAACTAAAATTAAAATTAGAAAATAAAATATGTATATTAAGAAAATTTAAAATTTATATGTTGTTTGGATTTATAAAAAAATGATTAAAGTTTATATTTTATAATTAAACGAAAATATATGTTGATTAGAGTTTATTAAAAAAATTATGGCTAAAATTTTATAATAAACAAAATCTCGGTTAGAGTTTATAAACGGGTATCTAGGGTTTAAGATTTATTTTTTATAATAAAACGAATTTTATATTGGTTTTTAGGTTTAAAAACGAGGGTTTAGGCTTTATAAACAAGTTGACCAACATTATTGGGGGTATCTTAAAGGGTTAAGATACCCCGGTTTTTGCATAGAAAGTATCTTATCTAAGATACCCCCAATAATGTTGCCATTAGGGCATCTTCATTAGGGGTATCTTAGTAGGCTAAGATACCCCCACTTTTCTAAAGAAAATCCTTATATAACATATTTTCTTTGAAAAAGTGGGGGTATCTTAGCCTGCTAAGATACCCCCAATGAGGATGGTCTTAGGCTTTTAAGAGAAGTTCTTCCCTGGCTGAACTCAAGAATTGTCCATAAATAACGCATCAGTTTTAGGAAATTACACATAGAAGCTGCAATTTTGAAAAAAAAAAACAGAATGTTTTGGAGTTTAAAGTGTGTTCCCAAAACAGAGGAGAATGAAACAATTTTGACTTGAGGGAGAATTGAACATATGAGTCCTAAACCCGCATAGTGGTCTCAAATTTAGTTATTACAGTCCACATTATCGTTTTTTATAACTTAAGAAACGATCCGTCTCGCACTTTCATCAATGGTCATGAACGTGGTGACGTTGATGCCAGGGTGAGGGTCACGTAATATGTAACCGTAGTCGGACTGTCCACAAGGGGTGAGATCGAAAATAGCGTTTGATGGGTCAAGGTTCTCGTCGTCTTGTTGAGCAGGAAGAGTGAGTGTGTGAGGGCCATGGCAGAAGTGTAGTTTACATCCGGGAACGGGAGCTTCAACTCGAACATTCCTTCAGAGAAGTGTTGTCTCAGTAACCACCAGGGGGTACCGGTCTTCACGTTCAGATCAACCACATTAAAGTGGAGTCCGAAGTTTGTAGCATATTCCACAACAGCTTGTGCGTACGCCTCAGGGTTCCAAACTCGGTTATTCGGAAGTCCGTATTGATGTCCGGTAGGAGGGAGAACAGGGACATAACGTGCCGGATAGGTTACTGATGTTGACAGCTCCGAGTTGTTGAATTGCAAAAGCAAATGGTGCAGCGACAACGGGTAAGTCCGTGATTCCTTTTGGCCTTTTGAGGTAAGCTGAAGTGTACCTGTCAGGGAATTCGGTAATTATAAGAGCACGTAATTTGAGATAAGTCGCAACACATGCCCCAATAGCGAGTTGATTCGAAACTTGAGTGAGTCGATAGATTTTGGGTGAGAGGCCGATTAATCACTATTTCCTCGAGAAATCCATTAGCATGAGTGCATGACTACCAATTATGGCGAAGATTAGAAAGAGGAAGACGAACGATTCAGATTCTGGGAGAGAACGAATATATTCGACTGTTGGGAGACCTCTCTGACTAATAAAGAAAAAGGTGGGCCTCCGTATCTATATCTATATCATAAATTTAGGTGGGCAAATTTCAACCTCAACAATTTGAAAAGTATATTTTTATACCTGATTTTGATAACGTGTGTGAATTTTAATCTAAATTAAATATCTTTTCGAACAAACAACATGAACTATCAAATTTATGCCAAAATCAATATTGACCGAGATTATGTTGGTTAACCACGATGAGTCAGTTGCTATGTATGAAGAAAGAAAACTTTTAATTAATTTTAATATTTGGTGTATAACTTAAATGATGCAAAAGAGATCTTCCGTTTTACCTTTTAAATATTTGAAGACACAAAACCAAAATCATACAAGAGATTCAACGGAAGCCCTTAAGGCATACAAATTAATTTCATAAACCCCATCAAGAACAATACAAATTATTTTATTGTTAATTTTATTGTGCTTCGAATTCAGATATTTACTATTCATTTTTCTAAACAATAAAATAACAATTCAACATCCATTTAGTGTTTTTGTAGTTTATGAACAAACCGATTATTTTTGTCCAAACGGATTTCGTTTGGGTAATGATTTTCAAGAAATTTTTTGAAATTAGTTGTTTTAATTTAAGTTCTTTGTTTCAAATTACAGTAAAACCTCTATAAATTAATACTCGATAAATTAATAATCTCTATAAATTAATAAATTTCTCCGGTCCCAAGTTGGGACCGGTGTAATTTTAGACATATTTCGATAAAATAATAAGATAATATTTTTGTTGAAAATCCTTTGTAAATATATGGTCCCAATAATATTATAAATTAATAATTAGGTAAAATTTTCAAAATATATGTATATATAGACACATTAGTTTTTGTTAGAGTTTATTTCTAATATTTTACTATATCAAAAATTGTTAGCATTCTCTTTTAAGACATAATAATTATTATTTTCTTTGTAATTGATTATATAAAATACTAATTATCATGATTAAATCTCATTTTTAAATATTTTTCTGAAAAAACTTACAAATTAGAAAAATCTCTCTATAAATTAATATCTCTATAAATTAATAAATTTTCATGGTCCCAACATTATTAATTTATAGAGGTTTTACTGTAGTTGTTTCAAATTAAGTTCCTTGTTTCAAACCAGGTTAAAATTTTCACATTAGCAAAGTTAAGGCATGAAATTAGTTGTTTTACTATCCGGACTCACAGTCACAGACCTCCTTCAGATTCCGAGTAAAATGCAGAATCGGAGCAGGAAGCTGCGGTTAGTACTCGGAATAGAGATCGAAGGAGGAATTTGAAGGTTTCTTACTTTTGAAGATATCGTGTTTCTTCAATCGATTACAGGAAGAGACTGTTTGAGTATAAGAAACAGATTTCATGAATTCTTGGACAAATCCATTAGCATAACTACCAAATTAATGGAGAAGATTAGAAGGAGGAATACAAACGATTTAGACTTTTTGGAGACCTCTCAAAGTACCCCAAAGATAAATTATAGGGGTCTTTGTATTCATATTTAGTCCAAGTCATTGTCATCCTCCTCCTCATCGCTGCTATAATTAGAACTCCAGGAAGATGTGCCGTCGGAATATACCTCCCCTGAGCTGAGGTATTACAAAAACAAAACCATTTAAATCCAATTACTTTCGGTATTATTTATGAAAGCCTAATAAACACAGCTAGGTATTGATGAACCTTGATGATAACAATGATGGTTGTGGTTCAAAAACTGCCACAAATGTGACATTTGGTCTTTGTTTTTTCAGCTCCTCGATAGGAAATCTACAACAAACAACAGTGTCACACACACACACACACACACACACACACACACATATATATATATATAATTTCAATTATGAAAACTTAGTTGACAAAAGAAACTTCAACAAATCAGTCAGTAACCTTGGTTCAGAAGTTCTACTGTCTCCATCACAAACTAAACCTTGGCGGTTTGATACGTCCTACAGGACAATAAAGGAGAATAGACTATTAAGATAACGAAAAGTTACTTGTGTCATACGAAAATTTATGTAAAACTAGCCAATTTCCTATAAGAACTTACAATAAGCCGAATGGATTTGAAGTCTCCAGCGAGTAAAGAATTCAAAAACAGCAAGACTTCTCTCTGAATTCCAATGTGCGGTCAAAACTCATGACTGTAACTTTAAGAATGGTGTACAAAACTAAATAAGTGTTTTACATCCTTTACCTCCTCTAGATTATAGCAGTTGCGCAATATTAGAGTCTCCAGTGGACTATCTTTGCAGCTAAGTCCCAAACCCCTACCACCAATATCTTAAGCCATAAACAATTTGTTACCAAAACCTTAATGAAATACCATCATTAACATTTTACTCAAAAGATAAGAACCTCAAAAAGCAACCACTAATTTCAAGCGATCTTGACAGATTGATGTACTTAAGTTGACGAAAACCCTGCAAAAACATCACAAATATTATTATTTCGGTTTGTAAAAACGTAATAGATGATATCAAATGAGAAGAGCAGAAATAACAACAAAACTAGAAAAACCATACCCTAACTAATTTTTGTGCTATGGTGTCATTTAGCAGAAAGCATAGGAGCGATAGCGAAATTAAGTTGGCGCAGTTATCCACAAACTTTAACAAGCTTGAATCTGTTATACGGCCTATATTCCCAGTCAGAAAGTAGGCAACTTTGAGACTCAAATGAAATGAAAAGAGAAACTCTTCATGGCAGAAATATTTACCTGCTGAAGAATATATTTCAATGAACAGGTGCTTTATCAAGCGACAGTTTCTCGTGAGTAACTCTAACTGCTCAAGTGGAACACTAAATAATGCAAAAGAAAATCAACAAAAATCGACCATAAGGAATTAGCAGAATCTAAAGTGAACAGTCAGTAAAGTAACACCAAGAAAAATAAATAATCAAAAGCATAGAAGATGGTGTCTCCAGGAAAAGTAAAGAAAAGCAACAATGAAATGGAGAATTCCTGAAGTTCAGGGGATTTAAACCAGCTTACAATCCAACAATCTTCAAATCAGTGAGATTTAAACAGGCTGACAACACAGTAGATAAGGACTCGACATCCATACTCCTGAGATAGTAAAGGTGTAGACTTCTCAAATGACCCCTAGTTGAATGGAAAAAGATAGTATCACTCAGAAGATGACATATATGTTAGTTAAACACCAATTATTTTATAAAACTGGTAAAAGCCATTTCTCTATATAGGTGTTTCAGACAGCCACAAATCACATTAATATAACAGGTTCGATACATAAACATTCACTTTTATGTATTAATTATAAGCATATACCCAGCAAAACCATGATTAAAAGTTAGCGGGGCAAGACAGGATCTTGTGAGTAAAGATATATATCCAGCTGAGGGAGAAATAGAACCAAGTTTGAGGGATCTGCAAGCATAAACGAAATCTGAGAGATGATTTCATAGATACATAGACCAAGCTCCACCACAAAATAAGTTACCCCAAAAAGAGGAAATTTCACCTGAGTTCTTTTCCTGCCCGATGGATCATTATACACACAACTCCATTATCAACATGTTTGGCAGCAGTTGTCAGATCGATGTGAGAGTAACATACACGATCCGTGGCACACTTGTTGAACATTGTGCAGCATGCAGAAGCTTGTATGAGAGACTTTGTATCAAGCATTGAAAAGACCTGGATATGCATTTGAAAACATATTATGTGAGAAATCACCACTCGAGAAAACACATTCCATGAACAAAGTATAATTTAATTTAAGCATTCTTAATTTCTAACATCCATTATGAGATCAGGCGGGGAAATACTGACCAAAAGACTCAATAATGATCCACTGTCTATAGATTCAACAAAGCGGTTAGAGAAATAGCGCAATACTTCCAGAAGTAGAAACATGATATGAGACAGTTGGAATTGTTACCTTAATGGTTAGTTCAGGGAGGAGAGGCCAAGATATAGAATTTTGGAGGGTGGCGCGTTTCCTGATACAGCGTTCAGTGGACTTGTAAAGAAGTGATGCGAGTTGGAGAGTATGATCCAGGAAACGATCCTGCTTGAATTCATCATGGGAAGTTCCAACTGCTGAGGGAATAACTTTATCAAGCACTCGGTCAAAAGAGCATCCCATAGAGAGTGGTGAGGAGAACAAAGGCAAGTCCGACAACGAAAGGAAAGAAGAGATAGTCATATCGATGTTGCTTTGGTTGAAACCAGGAGCAGTGGGGAGGGAACAAGGGAATTCTATGGAGGAGGTAACCGAAGGGGCATGGCAAGGTCTCTTGGAATTGGGAGGGTCCATGACATGGAATGTAGAAAAATAGTTTCTTAAAAGGAGTGAATGCAGGACGAAAATGTTCTATACAAAGGCTCAAAATTATGTCTGAGCTTTCATGTAAAACATGTCTCACTTTCACAACAAATTCTTCATCCCTGAAGCAAAATCTACAAACACCAAAATAATAAAATACATGTCACTATCACCATTCACACGAAAAGACTATTTTGTTTGCACAAAAGAGATGAAGCTCGAGAAGTGATCATTGATAATGGAATAAAGCCAAAGGAGATCTACTGGATATTTTTTTTTTTAAACTTCAGCTCAGTTACTGGTCACAAACTTTGAAAAGTCAGGATCTGATAAAGGGTTGGTCTTTAAAATGTCACATATTAGGATGCTTTCACAGTTAAGGATACTTACAAGTTACAAGTAAAGAATCTTCAGATCAGTGTAAGATATACAGACAAGCTGACCATTCGGGGTAGTTTCTCTCTCCACAGTAATCTGTAAAGGTGTTGACTTCTTACGAGATTCCTAGTTGAATGAAACAAAGAAAATTAAGATCAGATGAAAAGACACGTCCTCAAGCACACAAAAACAGTAACACCATTTACTAAGCATATTAGATTCAAAATTAAACAATAATAAGTTAGATAGGAAAGGTCACAGTAGAATTAGGTAAGTAAGTGTGTATGCATTAGCGGACACAGACAAGGAATTTGAAAACCAACAGGTATTAGATGTCGAAAACACACCAATCCCAACTGATCTTGCTGCATAAACGAATTCCTAAGAAGTGTCAAGAGAGTCCTAGTTCGAAGTAACCAAGAAACAATAGAAGCCACTAAAGTAATCAGTCAGACTTTTGTATCCCATTACTTGAAGTTTCTACTAGTAACCAAAATACAGCAATATTTTTAGAACATTACTTGCTACTTGCTAACATCTAGAAGAATTCGTAAATAATATGATGTAGGTAATACGTGCAGCTAACACAAGTGAAGTCCCAACTACACGAACTCTAGCTAAACCAAGTGCATTCCCAACTACAAACCCTATAACGCACAAGCTCAACACCAACCTCTTCTTTAGCAGACTTGTTTAGTCCATGCGGATTAGCATAAATAATATTCCTTACTTCCAACAAACACTTGAAAAGATCTGAAATCAAAGAATCAAATAAATTGTAAGACTTCAAACTTATCCTCCAAAAGAATGAACAAACCTCTTGAACAAAGTCACAATAGGTTGAAAAACGCACAGGACAAGGTGGAGAAATAGTGTTTCGTTTGTGGAAATCTCGATTTATGCATAGATCATGGTTACAAAATTAGCGAACAGTGAACAATTTTGAGACCTAAATAGCTTACAATCACGATGTCATCAGCCGAGATGGTAACTGTGAACGGGAACGCGATTCCACAGTACCGTTGGAAAAATAGACAAGACGCGAGCCGAATTAGTGAATACGATCAACCAATAAGGCGGTCCTGAGTTGAAATATCATCTCCGACGAGTGAGTCCGAAACGGAAGGGAACTCTCAGGTAACAAGGAAGATGTATGAGACTGACGTTGATTATAGCCACGGGAACGATCGAAAGTACGCTAAGGTTTTGGATCGGAGAGAAGAACACCGCATGGAAAACGAAGATGTTACTTAACTCCTCTTTTGTGGCCAACGTTCGAATCGGTAACGATGATCGGCGAATTTAAGATCCGAATCCCTTAAACCCGACCGTTTGAAATTGAATATTTGGGTTAATTAGTTCGGCCACAGTAATGATTTTAGGCCTACTTATCTTGTACTCAATCGGCCCATCTAAGCCCAATACTAAACTGCTGTCAATAATCCGGTTTTGTTTTGATTCGGTTTTCCAATACAGTAATTTCTTTCGAGTTCCATAAACTTTAGAATGAAGAACAAAAAGATAGAAAACAAGAAGAAATATTAAAACAAAGGTCGATTAAAAATTAACAATGAAACAGAGTCATCATCACAACATGCACAATAGTCTTAATTTTTTTTTTTAGAGTTTTGACAACTTACAAATCATAACTTTGTTTGCCAGTAAACTTAACTTCAATGGGACTAACGTTTTTACCAATAGATCTCATGTTCTGACCAACACCTTCTCTTCCAGGGTTGGCCTTCTCAGGGTAAACACCATCTTTAGGATGCAAATACTGAACCTCACCGTTGGGGAACACTCTGTAAAACTGGTAGTTAATCTTGTACTTGGATCTAAGCCTTGTCCCCAAAGCTAAACACTGTTCTTTCCTCGCTAGCTTCAGCAGATTCGGACCTTCCCTCATGATCGCTGCACCTCCTGTCGGCATCTCAAAGATCTGTTCTTTCGGTGAGTTCCATGTAATAACGTAGAACTCTTCCACCTGCGCTTTGCGTAGAAGACCACCGGTGCTTCCAGCGAAGATCGGAGACGGCGTGTTTGGGTCTAGCTGCGGTGGCGTGAATCCCACGGGAGCTTCTTTCACGGCGGGGGCTGCGGCGGATGAATCTGTCTTCTCGGCGCGGATCGAGGTTTTGGCCAAGGAGAGGGATCTGGGACGGTGGGTTGTTGGGAAAAAGTGGAGTTTCTTGACGCCGGAGGTAGCGGCGGTAGTGATGAAGATCCCGGCGGCTTGAGTTGCCATCTCTATTTTTTTTTTGTTGTGTCTTGTTTGTCTAATGAGCGAGCAGATTTGGTTAATAGTATATGTGTGATGAGAAAGAGAAAAGAGATAATATTGTGTGATGAGAAGCTAGAGTTCCTTGGATTAATGTGGATAAGGTAACCAATAGGATTCAACCATTAGATTTTTCTCTTACCCATGCTTATTCTCAGCCTATCCGACGTCGTTTTATTACCTCTAGTTTCTCTCTCTAATCCGACCCGACCCTTCATCCATCGACCATTTGGAAATAAGTTCATTTTGGAATATTGGATCATCTAAATCTGTTCGGCCCTGGACTTATATAATTTGGGTCTGAATTAACACAAAGTCTTACTACATAATATAGGTTTCAATTGGGTTATGTGAAATTTAGTTGGGCCATAATCTTACCACGTAAATTGGGCCAATCATCATCCAAACTGTAGTTGAACACCTAAATTCTTTACTTGCTCTCTCATCTCGTTATGTGTTTTGGTGTCATTTCGTTAGCGGTTAGACTCGTCTCAGATGGTACCATGGCATGCAAAGATGGACGAATTAATTTCTCTAGGTTTTCCAATTTTATGTACTATTGCATACTTATAACATTTTTGTAAGAACTGTTCAACCTTGTTGACTATAGAAGAAGTGGAGATGGATATATATATATATATATATATATATATATATATATATATATATATATTGAGATTGAGTTGTTTATAATGTTTTTATAAAATCCACTATGAATATGTTTTTCTATTTTATAGAGGTTGACAAAAAAAAAAAAAACATGATCATAATGATCGTAAAGCGTTTGTTGGACGGATTTTCTCAAAACACTAACTTTCAATATCGCTTAATTCGATTTTCGTCTTGCAGCCTCGAATTAAACTGGCACCATTATCATATTTGCAACCTCTGCAAACACTCTTTTACACAAATAGTTACTCATTAGTTCCCAAATATTCGTTAATAAAGAAGGTTTAAGGGTTTAAAGTAAGTATGTGTATGGCAAAATCACATTATTGTTGCATATATCATGGGTGCAGAGGACGAGCATATATATAATACTCTACAGTCTACATGATGAAGATTAATAAAACATTGTTTGGTCAGGGAAAAAACATGTTAACTGTGAAATGTGTCTTAAAACCTTTCTGATTCCACATGCAGTATTCTTACTTACAAGAAATAAAAAATTCAAAAACTTGTTTTTATTCTAGTTAGTTTCATAAATCCACCCAATACAAAACATTTTCACGGTGGTGACACAGAAAAAAAAACAAAAGCATTATCAATAAAAGCGAATTAGAAAGAAAGATTTGTTGAGATAAAGTCCAAAAACTATTGCTCAAAAAGAAAAAGAAAAACAAATCCAAAAACTATATATATATATATATATATAGTTTTTGAAATGTAAAATTTATGTGTGTACATGTCTCTCCATTTATGTATTGGCCCATACTTTTGCTATTTTTGACCATCAACTCCCAAATTGCTTTACACTCTTTTGCCTATTACCTAACTTCTTTAGTTTTTTCCCTTAGGGTCCCAATTCAAACCAAACATGTCAATCGCACTCTGTCGAGTAATTCGGTTTGGGATTTTGGATATGATTATTACTTTATCCATTATCAAAAAAATGTTCAAGAAAAAACCTAAAATATAGGTTGAGGGCAAGAAGTGTTCAATTCAAAATAATTTTTACTAAATTTAAAACTTGCGTTAATTTGATATTTTTTAGCTTGGTTATAATAAGAAGAAGATATATAAGAGAAACTTATATAGAACTGGATAAATAAGAAGTCATGCATAAATATTTTGGTTTTGTTTTGTTTCATATATAGTTTTATAAAGGCATTATTACTTGAGTCCAACATCAAGACTCGCATTCGTGACTTTAAAGCTCAATCTTTACTTCTTTAGATAGTCTTTCCCAAAAATTATCAGTCCCCTCCTTAAAGCTAATAACTTATGATATATGCTTTCATCGTCAACATATATGTTTTTTTTTTTAATTTTAGCCCAACGAGAGAATCTAGATAGATATGATAGTGTCTTAATAAGTTTGAGTGTTTGATGTCCAAAGAAAAGAGAACAAAACCTAGTCATGATCAAGATCATGTGTTCTAAAGTGGAGCTTGTCCCTGCCACACTTAAAATTCCTTTTCAAAGGCATGCAAGCCAAGACAAACGATAAAAAAACACAAGAAAAAAGAAAACTAAATTTTAAATCTCTAGGAAAGTGAGAGGTCTTTTTGACATGACAAGTGCTTGAGTCTTTGGCTCTTTTATTAACAAACCCCACTATAAATCACTTCCTATGTTATTTCTATTGGAATACAAACCAATATCGCACATCGAAAGATTAAAAAAAAAAGTTTCTAATATATAAGTCAAGTCCCACTACAATTAGTATGAGGCCTTTTGGGAAGTAGCCCAACAAAACCGTGCGGACTTGAGTTATAAGCCCAAAGCGGAGAATATCATACTAATGAAAAGTTGGCTTGGTTTAGAGATCTCAACAATTGATATCAGAGCCTAGGTCAAGATTGTGGACCTAGGAGAATAGATATTGGTTTAAGGGGGAGTATTGGAATACAAACCAATATCCCACATCGGAAGATTAGAAAGAGAAGTTTCTAATATATAAGTCAAGTCCCACTCTAATTAGTATGAGGCCTTTTGGGAAGGAGCCCAACAAAACCGTGCGGGCTTGAGTTATAAGCCCAAAGCGGACAATATCATACTAATGGAAAGTTGGCTTGGTTTAGAGATCTCAACAATTTCTTCACCAAATTACATTTAGATTGTACTTAACATGTATATATATATATCAATGGTGCATTTTTAAAAAATCTTACTTGAGACTTGCAAAAATTTGGACCAACTGTAAACAGAAATATATATAAAGTATCAAGAAAAATCAAGATAAAATATAAAAATTAGGTTGGGCTATTCTTTCACATATATAAAAAATTGGAGGCAAATAGCTACTCCAAGGTTTCATTTGTACAATATGATTTAATTTTCTTTTGCTACTTCTCTACATGAATATAATTCATTATTCATATGCATCTATATATGAATACACTGATCCACTGATTAATAAATTAGTGGATAGATGATGATGATGATGAGGGTTACAAGACCTTTTGAAACAAGACTTTGGAGATGTGAGTTTTGAGATGATCGGCACATGAAGCAAAGTAGTAAAAAGCTTTTGCTACATCAAGAAACGTGATGCCGACGTCACGCAATGTGTCACTCTCCGACAATGCTAACTCAACCATTTGCTCCATCTCCTTCTCCATACTCTTTATTGTCTTCTCCTTCTCATCGTTTCTCCTTGCCTGCATTGAGAAAATTTATTAATAATTGATTAGACTCGAACCGATAACATCGAACAGATCAATTATAACCAGTTACATGGAGATGATCAATCGCTTTCAATCGATTATTTTTGTTGGCCCTGTCCATTATATTCTTTAAGTTAAGAAGTTCATATATATTAATATAACCAATAAAACTAACCTTTAAGTATTGAAGAGGAAGACATATTCGGTTGATGATTCCAGCGAGACGAATGAAGTGAGGATGAGAGAAGAAGTGAGTTAGGTCATTGCTCTTCATTAGAATTATCATCTTCACCATGAGCTCTCCTACGTCTCCTTCATCTCCATATAATTCCCATTTCTCTAACCACTCTCCCCACTATATATATATATATATATATTAGATGACAAATCATATATATAAACTGAAAATGAATATAAATTTATTTGTAATTAGAATAATACACTAACCTAACTAAAAACATATATGAGAGGAAATAAAAAAGAAGGACGTACCGATTGATAGAGGAGATTGTTAACGTCACGGCCATGAGACATGAAGAGATCAAAAGACATTTGACTCAAAGTCCCGATTAAGATTCCGACGACAAGCCGACTCGCCTTCACCGATCCTGGTCGGTCCAATCTCATGCTCCTGATATTTTTGTTCATCCCATTTAGAATATAAGACAAATCACTCAATCAGCTGTTTCTACCAGAGCTTTCTTTCTTCTCTAATTCAACTTACCTTCCAATTTTACATTTCTTTTTTATTTTCTAAATGAAAGAAATGATTATATTTTACACACATATAAATCTCAATTTTACTTTTGGTATTGGAACTTTAAAATCTTACAGTATCAGCCTCCAGATGTTTTTTGTTTTGTTGTTACACACACGTCACCTATTTTGATCCTTATCGAATGATAAGAATTGATATCTCTAGACTCTAATCTTAACCAATAAAAAAATAAATATATATACTCTATTAGAGTTTATATCTGTTTGACAGAAAATGCCATTTTATATTGTCTGCTCATCACCACTGCGATGAAACTGACAGTTTTATTTCTTCTAAATTAGGTCAAATGAACTTATCTTTTTTTATTTTCTTGTTTCAATTAACTAATTAGCCATTTTTTGTTTGCTCCATATAATATATAGCTTGTTTTTTTCTGCCGCAAAACAAACAGTACCCTAACGAATAGGGTTAAAACGTAAAACCACTAGAGTTACAAAAAAATTGATTGCAACACCTGTTCAGTGGTTTATATGTGTGTGTGATAATCGTATAACTAAGCTATATTAAAAAAATATTTAGTAAGTAATTAGAAAGAGAAGATTTATGTAATTTTACGTACCTGTCATTGAAGTGATGATCACTTCGTCGAGCATGGGCAATATATTCATGGAACTGATCGGAGAAGCCTCTTCTTGAGTCAGAGGATTTACCAAAAGAATAAGAAATGGCTTTAACCAATACACTTGACTTAGCCCAAATCATTCTCTCATGTGACCTTTCTGATTCAAAGATTGTTGCAGCCGCTAAGTAGTAACACTCGAGAAGCTCACTTCCGCCCACCCCACACTCATTTAACCTATTGTCTTCGTACCACCTGCATACATACAAAAGTTACACTATATTTTATTATAAAGATAATAATATAAATGTAAGGTTCATATTCAGGGAACGTTTACGTTTTTTCAGCCCCTAATAAAATTGACATTTTATAAATATGAACCTAACTAAACTATATAGAGCCATACTTATCGGAAAAAAATGAAGAGTGAAGATGCTATTACTTTTGGAAAGTGTCCCATTCGAGCTGATGCAGAGCTTGGCAGTTGTTGTAATCTTGTTTTGCTAGTTCCAGATATTCATTATTGTTTACGTATGGCATCCTACATTGTCCACCATATCATTATATATTTGATTATATTAATGTATCTCATAGCTAAATTAGTAGATACAACTACCGGAAAAAATATGTTAAATATAGAAACAACACACTTATAGATATTTGCAATTTTGAATTGGTTTCATCCAGATTAAACTCACCTAGGTCTTTTAAATAAATCAGATGACCAAAATACCCTTATCTCCCAAATTGTATACATGGTCAGTTCATGCATGCATTTTAACATTTAGTGCAACTGTGTGCAATGCATTTGTTTTGGATTCATATGGTCTGTATATGCAAAATTATATAATTGGTTCGATATCTAAAAATAAGTAGTACTGTACCTATACAGGGTCTTGCCAATCCAAACGTCGTTTTCTCCACCATATTGATCAATATAGAGTCTCGTCTCTACTCGAGGCAAGCTTGCGTACCATGGAATCTCTAAGGCGAACCCAATCTATCAGGCAAAGAGAAAGAAAAAATTATATCAAGATAAAAGAAAACCCAAATAAGCAAAAAAGGCCAAACACGCTTTGTCGTGTTCCTTCTCCATCAGACGAACCCAAAACGGCATGCAGTGCATATGTGTTCAAATAATGTGTTTTTGGAACCATTATTACTAATATGTGTTTTGGTCTTATATTACATGTAACGTACCTCGCCAGGTAAGTCTTTCATTATAATCCACTTATCAAGCAACTCTTCTCTCTCTCTTTTATCTTGAAGATAATTATAAGAGAAGTCTTTGGCATTTTTCAATATGTCTTCCCTTGGAAACGCCAATTGTGATGCCCGGTACAGATTGAACATACCGGTCACCGCTTGGTTTGATTGCCCCACAAAGCAGAAAAACTCTCCTTCCTTCTCAAAGTTCTTGAATACATCTAAAAATGCACCTCTTGTAAATATGGTTTTCACATTATATGAAAGAACGTTTATTTAAACAAAAAAATGAGTTCTTACCAGCGGAAACTTGGTATCCATGAAGTCTCAAGAGCCTAAATGCCATGGCTGTATCGTCGATGTCTTGGACATGGGAACATCTAGCCCAACATATGCCTTTGTCTGTCCAATATCTGATATTTTATCATCATCATCATTAGAGTAACACTATAGTTTCGTATACATGAAGTTAACATATATACGAATAACGTTTTTTTTTTTTAACCTGTGAACATAGTCAAGACACTCTTTAATCTCTTCTTCAAAGTATCTCGATATCCCTAACCGTTGTAGCCGATCCACTATCCATATGTGCTCGAAAAGATCCACCGGAAATACATTGGGAACTGAAAAAAAATTGAAAGAATATTTTAAACAAATAAGTAGTTAGTGATCAAAAACTAGATGTTATGCGCGTTACTATGCACATCATACTATAAACTAGATAACTTCATACATAATAATATATAGGACAAGTCGTAACTAGGTAACAAACCTCCTCCATTGAAACGTTTGACGGCATTTCGCAAATACCCGAGGCAGTTACTGTCTCGGGTCTGCATAAATGCGAAAGCCGTAGAAGAAGGAGAAAAGAGGAAAGACCCGTCTTGAGATTGAAGTTTCAAGAGCTTCTCCCAATCTAAATCACGCATACCCTCCAAACTATGCAGCAATGTTGTTGGTATCTCGTGCATTATCTCTTTTGGTATCCTACAAACAAATAAAAGATCTCACACGTAAGTCCAAAAAAACTCAATTCATATCCTAGTCTACATATATTACGTATGCAAAATATATTATCGTACGTATATAACTCTTTTGTTGGCTTTGAGTGAAGTACATTGGACCCATATATATAAAATATATATACTCTCTCAAATATATTCACATATAAAAATACATAGAATGTTCAATAAATGTATATATATTTTTTTGGGGCAACACACAAACCTTGTTAGCTTTATCTCTTTCTTGGCGTATATATCTTTTAAGACGGGAGAATCGTACGGTACATCGATGTCTAAATCACGAGCTATCTCAAGTAACGATGGGAATGCTACTTCGAATCCGATAGGCATATGCTCATCGTCTTCTTCTTCTAGCTTCCCGATATTATCTCGGAAAAACATGATTCCTGAACTAGCCATTGAATTTATATACGCACACTTCAAAGCCATGCATATTTAATTTAAAAAATTTGTCAAATAATTAATTCGGATGTATAATACTAAATTAAAAACCTAATATATATATATATATATATATATATATATATATATATATATATATATATATATATATATCTTTGAATGTTTACAGAAATAAATAAATAAAAAGAAGATTCAAACAACAACGTATACTTTCTTTTTAGGCCACTAAAAAAAAAAGTTTGGATTTTCTGCAAAAAGTTAAGATTTTATTTTGTTTTTGTTTTCTTGTATAACGAAGAAACAATAATAATAAATAAATAACCTTTGTGGCATTGACGAGGAAAGAGATTCCACGATCTTAGAGCAACGACGCATGCAAGTGTGTTGATGAGACGATCATGATAAGAGAAGAGGTAAGCGTCGCCCCAAGAACCATCGGAGAGTTGGTTATCGGCGATCCATTTCACGGCGGAGGGAAATGCCGGAGTTTTATCTCCGGCGTCGATTAATGCAACCCAAGCTGTATCATAAGCCGATATCGTAATTTCACCGTCATTTAGGTTTCTCAATATCGATTTCACATTCTTCACTGTTTCTTCTATCGCATTACTATTACTTCCAATAATAATCTATTATTCAAAAAACAAATCGTAATCAGTGCATATATACTACTCCTCCTTAGAAAACGAAAATGTTTAAATTCAAACCCATGATGTATATAAAGTTTGGAACCTTTATGTGTAAAACATTAAGAACTATTTTTCGATGGAATATAAAGCCAATAAATCAGGGGGAAATAATGTATAAATCAAGGTAAAATGAATAGGGAAGAAATTAGAAAAATTAATGTGGTTGGTTGTAATTATTAGCGACGAGAAAAATTATGCAAAAAATGCTATTTACCTGAGGAGCATCTTCTCCTTGAAGATCTTGCCACTGTATTAGAGGCAAATCTTGTTGAACCTCCTTAGAATTAACGTATTCTAAACAAAAAGAAAAAAAAAACATATAGCTTTAAGATTCTTATACAGAAAGAAGAGATTAAAGACTTGCAAACTATTAATTAAAAACATTTTAAAGATTTTATAAAAAGTAGTAGAGACCTTGAGTTTGAAGCTTTGAACAAAATATGGAAGAGCTTCTGGTTTTGTCTCTAGCGACCTTGAGCAGAGGAGATCCTCCTATTCAAAGCAAAGAAAGATAAAAAGGACATTAGTTTATGGTTTTGGTCGTGAAAACATTAGTTTATTAGTTAAAGAGGATCTTTTTGAGTGTGTGTGTGTGTGTGTTGGCAAATAATAAATAAGATACGAGGTCAATCCATTCGCTAATGAGTAAACTAGATTCTCTCTAAACGTACTTCTTTAATATTATAAGTTAATTAATTCGATAACTTGAAAAGCTTCTTAGTGTATATCATTATAATATAAAACAGAGTATACACATAAATTTATATATACTCTTTTCATAAAAAATAGGGAAGTTAAACATTCTTTCGAAAACCAAAACTGATAATGTTTGTTTTGTTTTGTTCAAAAACCAACGGAGACACAATAACACAGAACACATTTACATTGTTTTATATGTAAAAACTAAAAACAGAGAAAATAAAAACCCATTTCGTATTTGAGTCAAAGAACCCCAAATTTCGAAAAGAAAGAAACAAATCGAATTTTTGGGAAACAAAGAAAACAAAAAAAAAACAAAAAAAAAACAGAGAGAATTTTGGAGAGTAGTTTATGCTTTGGAGAAAGAGAAACAATAAAATCGAAAAGAGGAGATGAGTTCATTGATGATGATGATGATGATGATGATGATGATGATGATGAGACAAAACCTCACGCGTGGGTACACTTAAAAGAGAGAACATAAAAACAGAGTCATCACTCTATTTTTTTTTGTTTTGTTTTGTTCACTTCTCTAGGGAAAACCAAAAACCCCCCAAATCAAAATTTTATATTTTTTAATCGAAAACTCAGTCAAAGAAGGGATCATGATTAAACCCACAAGAGAATTTTGATCACGAAACTCAATAGATAACAAAAACAAAAGGTTTTAGACTTTGGATGCTAATAAATAATAAACGATCAAAAACTCTGTCTTTAATGTGTGTGTGTGTGTGATCGTATGTGACTGACAAGAGAGAGAGAGAGAGAGAGAGAGAGAGAGAGAGAGAGAGAGAGAGAGAGAGAGAGAGAGAGAGAGAGAGAGAAAGAGAGATTAGTATTGCTGTGAGATTAAGAGAAGTATTGATTGGAATATACATATATATATATATAGGGACAGAACCGAGTAACCGACTTCCCCATCACAGGTTGCGTTTGATTTTTTTAAGTCTTTAGATAGAAAGAAAAGAGAGAGAGAGATTGAGATGCATGGTGAATGTGTTCATTCATCATCATCATCATCCATAGCTATTTGAAGGGCATTATTGGCTTTTTCTCTTTTAAATCTCATTCTCTTGTATGTTTTATACATCTCTTTTTAATAATAATGGACATTCTAATCTAAGATTATCCATAGTTTTTTAGCCAGCTCTTACCTTAAGATTTGTTAAGAGATGTCTTTTAACAAATCTTAAGGTAAGAATTGGTTAAAAGCCATGGTGGTGTCGACATCTTCGAAAGTACATCTCAATCATAATCCTACTACATCACATAATAATCTATTTGCAAATTACACTATTGTAGTGTTTTATACAAATGGTATGTGACTCGGTGTCAAGATAGATATGTCTACTTATCTCGCTCAGGGAAAGATATGTGTCTACATTTCAAGTACTCCAAAAGCTTACATCTTATTTAGATTATAGTTTCTATTTATAATTCAAATTAGAGTTATCATTCTATTTTTATTTGTAACGTGACACGTAACATATTCGTTTGTTGCATAATATGTTAACTTCCTTTACTTTCACTAAATAAGAATAACCAGATTTTATTGTCTTATTGGCTGCCACTAAATATACATGGAAACAAATTTCACGTTACTTCATTATAAGTAAAATTCATTATTATTTAGATAGTCTCGATGTTATCTCATTATTTAGGTTACATTTTTCATCAAAAAGAAAATGAAAAAAACTCTTGATGCCAAATCATTAGTTAGAATCGCCAAGTATAATAAATGAAGAATATTACATTGCTAACAATTATAAGTAAATCATTAAACTAGACTTATTTACTAATCATTTATAGAGATTCTATCACATTTTGACCAAAAAAAAAAAAGATTCTATCAGATTTTATATATTCTATTGATGTTAAAAAAAATTATTACATTCTATCACATTTCAGTTATATGTTTATGTTCTTTTAAAATATAGCTGTAACTAAATAACTAATATACAAAATTTATCCTATAAATTGTATAGGACATTTATATGTAGTATCAAAATAAAATAATCAGGATGTGTAACTGGAAAATAAAATTGTTTTTGAGAAAATATATTTTTTGACTAATTTACAAATAAATAGATAAAAATAGGATAGTAAAAGTAAAACATAGATTCTACTAAAAAGAAGAAGTAAAAACAAATAAATATGATTTTGGCGTTGGTAAATGTTTCAAACACCATTTACGTATGAAAGTTATCATAAAAAATTAACTATAAATATTTATCATAAAAGTCTAGGAACCGATTAGGCGTTTTAGACATTAGTTTTTGGATCACCGCTTGTTTTACGCGTAAAATTTTATTAAAACTTTCAGGAAAAAAATTCTTATAGATGTTAGCAAACATATAAAACGGTGTTAACAAATTTAACGAGAGTGAAATTAATAATTTTATGTATTAAAACAACAAAAAATCATTTCTTTTTTCCATATATTGTTTTTACATTATTTGTTTTAAAATAAATATATTCAATTTTATTGATACAAATTAATGAGATTAATATTGTTATTGAAGGTGAAATATTAACAAATAATAGTTAGGTTTTATTTTTTTCTTTTTCTTTTGGATTCAGCATAATATAGTCGAAGATAAAAAAATAATATCAAGCCTTTTAGATCATTGGGCCTAGAGTTTCCAAAAAGCCCATGAGATGTCATCGCACAGAACTACAGATAGAGTCAAAGGTGGTGATAAGGGGTTTTAGAATTTTTTGGTTTTTGTTTTGTAATTTAACTTCATTTTGTTTTGGTACCGGAGATGTTTGCACAGTTAGCGCCATCGCCGTCTCCCTCTCCGGCGAACCTAAGCCGCTTCGGCCAAGGTCGAAGTTTCCGGAAATGTACTTACGCCGTCTCCGCTTCTCTTCCCACTGCGAATTCTTCTCGTCCATCAATTCAGGTAAACATGATCCATTCAATTGTTACTTCGTGCTCTTCTTTGTTATCTGAACTGAAATTGAGAAAATTGGAAACTTGGTTTAACAAGATTGCTGGAGGAAAAGATTTGAATTTGGATGTCACACGAAAGGATGATTCAGTTGGGTTCAAATTAGAGGCAAATGAAGATGAAATCGATTGGATGAATCTAGAATCTGATATTCGTCTGTGGACTAGAGCATTACGTCCTGTTCAGGTATATCAATTACGAGATTTTATCGATTTTGTTTTGTTTTTCCGGATTATGAGTTTGTTGTTTACTGTGTTTGTGGCTCTTGATTTAACAGTGGTATCCAGGACACATAATGAAAACTGAAAAGGAACTCAGGGAACAGCTTAAGCTTATGGATGTTGTGATTGAAGTCCGAGATGCTAGGATTCCTTTATCAACTACTCATCCAAAGGTTAGTGGTCTCTGATCCAATTTTTAGAATTTAGAGTAAGATTGTTTTGCTTATAATATTGCTTCTTGTGGTGGGAAAGTTAGAACATGTAAACTGAAATTGGTTAGTGGGTAAGCGTTGATTAGGTTAGCTTTTCAGTTGTTGAGAAACGAATACTTGAGTCTGGTTTTTAGAAGGGAAGTACAAAATTTTGTGTCTCTCGGGTACGAGAAGTTTTCACTGGAATAGTTTCTATTTATATTGGCTTTGGGGTACACTCAATCCCTCCAACTTTGTTGTGTATAAGCGAGTTTAGTTAAGTCTACGACAAAACATTTGCGTGAGTTAATAATTTGTGTGCCTACTTTTGAGTACTTTTGAGGTTATCTATGTGGTATTTTGTAGATGGACGCATGGCTTGGGAATAGGAAACGGATATTAGTATTAAATAGAGAAGATATGATATCGAACGATGATCGAAATGATTGGGCGAGATACTTTGCAAAGCAAGGAATAAAGGTCATTTTCACAAATGGCAAACTTGGGATGGTACGGTTTCTATAAGTTTGATCTTTGCTTTGGGATTAATCTTCTATACTTGGCACTGTTGGTTACATAATCTCTGAGTGATGGTTACAGGGAGCTATGAAGCTAGGTCGGTTAGCAAAGAGTTTAGCAGGTGATGTAAATGGGAAACGGCGAGAAAAAGGACTTCTCCCTAGATCAGTGAGTAAAGTGTATCATGATCTATTTTTCTCTGATGCAACAATTATGATTTCAATTTAAAGTCTATATCCAATGATGCAGGTTAGAGCTGGGATAATTGGATACCCTAATGTTGGAAAATCATCTTTGATCAATCGTCTATTGAAGCGCAAAATTTGCGCAGCAGCTCCAAGACCAGGTGTAACTAGAGAAATGAAGTAATAATTTCTTTTAAAAGCTTGTGAGACTCAGTTTTCCAAACACATTCAAGAACCTTATATTAACCTCTATCACTGGTCATTTTTCTTACGTTACTGTAAACAGATGGGTCAAGCTTGGGAAAGATCTTGATCTGTTAGATTCACCTGGAATGCTTCCTATGCGTATCGATGATCAAGCAGCTGCTATAAAGCTTGCAATTTGTGATGACATTGGAGAGAAAGCTTATGACTTCACTGATGTTGCTGGAATCCTTGTGCAGATGTTAGCACGGATTCCAGAAGTAGGTCAGTTCCTTAAAATCACCAATTCTTTCGAGATACTCTTCTCTGATTTTCTAGCTTCGAAAATGAAACTCAGCATTCTCGTCTTAAACAAATAGGCGCAAAGGCTCTTTACAACCGATACAAGATCCAGCTAGTAGGCGGCTGCGGTAAAAAGTAATGAAATTTCTTTTGCAACCGATACAGAGATCTCATTTCTTTTGGCAAACCATTGTAGATTCTTATTGAATCTCTTGCTCTCTCTCCCTTTTGCAGATTTGTGAAGACGCTTGGTCTAAACTTGTTTGGTGGAGATAGTCATCAGGCTGCATTCAGAATACTGACGGATTTTCGCAAAGGAAAATTCGGGTATTATTCGTTGGAGAGACCTCCACTCTGATAAACTTAGTAAGAGACTAAGAGCTATGCTCAAAATCAGAAAACATAAACGTGTCCATTAATATATGTATGCATATTTTGTATTTCGTTGGGTGCGTAGAAGACAGGTTAAATCCTAGATATAGAGAAACTGGAATCAATCCACGACAACATCAGTGTCAGTCTCGCTAACCATTGTGCTATTACGCCCAAATGTATGAATATATTTTGTTCATGTAAAATATGAGTTAAGTGTTTGTCTGTATCTTCAAAAAGCTTATAACTATATTATATCAAGGTGTTAAAATGTGTTGAAACTTGTAAGGGAGCAAACGGAATTTTTTATTTGCAGATTAGTGATATTAAACCCGTAATTAATAATGTCTTGACATCTCTAAGAAATTTATTTATTTATTTATTTTTATAACTTTTTTATAGAAACGACCGTTGGATAAGAGATATTTTTTGGGATGGAGCGAAGAAGTCGTCGACCAAAGTCCCAAACACTTGACATCTAGATCTACACTTTTGTCTCTTTCCATTATTAATTGATCAAAAATAAATAGACAAAACAAAGTGTTAGAAAAAATTAGAACGTTGGGCCGACTTTCACAGATTCTATTTAAAAATCCTCTTCTTTCCACAATCTCTCATCTTTAATAAACTAGCCGTTACATCATCTTCCCTCTCTTTCTCTCTCTTTTGCTCCTCCCATCAATGGCTGCTTCTGTTGAAACTCTATCATCACCTAATCATACTAACCAGGTAACTTCTTCTTCTACTCCGATCAAGATAAAATCATGGGTTTGATTCAAAATTGAAAATTTCGTTGAAACTGTTTAACAGGAAGGAACAAGCTTGAACATGGTTTCTGCAACTTCTTTTGGTTCTTCTCCACCGGTTAGCCCATCTTCAGACAAGCGTTTATGGAGCAATCTTCGTAACAGGATTGATGTTCTCCTCGAAGAAAAGAGCAAAGATCACAAACCCATTGCCAATAATACGATTATTACTGGAGAATCAGAGAGATCAAAGAGATTTAAGAATGATTCGATGCTTTTGCTTAAAGGGTTTGATTCTGTTTCTCATACTCTGTCTCTGCTTTCTAGCAATCTCGACAATGCCCTTCAGGTAAAAAAATATAATATCCATTTTAATCTGATTAGAAATTAGGGTTTTGTTCATCCTTCATGGTCAATGATATAATGTATTGTATTCTGTAAAATCAGGGAGTTAGAGAATTAGCTAAACCGCCTACGTTATCTGAGATACTCCACTCGAATCTTAAAGCTGATCAGATACAACGACAACAAAAAGAACAAGTAGAAGAAGAAGAAGAAGAAGAAAAAGAAGAAGAGAGTAAAGGGACGAAGAGGAAACACGAATCTGATGTTGAACAAACAGAAGATTCGTCGAATGAAGATGAGAAGAGACCAAAAGATAGGAAAATCATGAAGAAGGCTAAGAACGTATGTCTTTAAGTCTTTTAGTGTTTGTTTTTTCTTCTTTTACGTTTAAAGTTTTCATAAAGATTCAATCTTTATTCCTTGCAGATTGCGATATCCATGGCAGCCAAAGCGAACTCGCTTGCAAGAGAGCTTAAATCTATAAAATCTGACCTCAGTTTCATCCAAGAACGTTGTGGATTGCTAGAAGAAGAGAACAAGAGACTCAGAGATGGGTTTGTGAAGGGTGCTAGACCTGAAGAAGATGATTTGGTATGTACACTATCCAAAAAAATGGTTCTGTTTTTGCTCTGTTATGCTCTGCTCTCTGTCTTATGATTTTGATTCTATGAAAACAGGTGAGGCTACAGTTGGAGGTGTTGCTTACAGAGAAAGCTAGATTAGCGAATGAAAACGCGAATCTGATTAGAGAAAACCAGTGTCTCCACCAGATGGTTGAGTACCATCAGATCACATCTCAAGAGCTATCTCCTTCGTATGAACAAGTCGTTCAAGGTTTATGCTTAGATTTCTCATCCCCTGTTCCTCGATTCGATGATGAAGTAGAAGAGGATGAATCAAGATCTCATGATGTCTCAAAAGCTCTCAACGAAAGCTTTGAGAAAACAGAAGAAGAACAACATTGATCAAGACACTTTTTAGATTTTTTTCTCCCTGTTTAGTAAAAACCCTATTCTTAAAATATTTGATTTACATCTGTGTTTCCTTTTGAGTAGTTTCTTGTTTGCTAAGATATAAAGCTGTAAACATCCCCACTGTTTGTTGTAATAATAATCTCGTCACGTATTATGGTAATCAAACAAACTGAAATGCTTTTGAACCTTGAGAAAGGTGGTGCTCTCATGCTGGTTACTGAGACTATCTACTTTTCTCAACAATTGATTTGTGCTTGTTTGTAACCTTAATTATAGGGTTTGTTTTGTTACTAATCAGAGACAGTTTGGGAAACTTCCTCCGGTTCAATTCGGTTTATTTCGATATAATCATCATATAAGATGAATTGCTTACAAGTCAATTTGAAAATTTGAGTGCCCTACAACGAACCTTCTATATGATTGGTAAATTCTTGGCGAAACACCACCTTATACCACCATTATCAATAGTCTCTTAGACTTGTGGAGATGAAAAAATGAAATTGATAGTTTGATGAGTTTCTTTGACCGCTAAATTCAATATATGAGCTGATTGCAAATTTGTTTCAAACAATGGCAGTTTTGTAAGATGTTTGACTGTTTGAGACTGTAAAGCCGAAGGCTTCTCAAGCGACTCCTAGTTGAATGAAGAAAGATAGTACCAAGTTAGACGATAAGTGCTCATGACATAGAACATCATTTTCTCATAATACAAGCCATACGAATTGCAAACAACATTTTCTCTGATTGCAAATTTGTTTCAAACAATGGCAGTTTTGTACCATGTTCTCTCTACATTCAATTTGACACGTAGGTTTAATAGGGTTCTTTCCTTAAGATAAACCATTCTGAAAAAAGTATGGTTCCTCTAATCCAGAATAAAGTCCACTTAGTGCTTACCATTAGATTATTAATCCAAAACGTACGTTGTTAGATTTCTAATTGGATTTACAAAAAACAATTTCAGCTAATGACATGTCTCCTTGATAACCCAACCTTTTGATTAATGTTGTTAAATTTACTCAGGGGATAAGTATAGTCAAAAGTATAGAGGAAAAGAATATTCCCAGTTGACATGTTTGTGTAAACATGAAAGTGATTCCTCTTTACTTTGTTTGTACAAAAAGGTTATAAATAAAAGACAGAAACCAAAATATATACTATAACACAAATATTTTTGAAGGATCGTCTTTAACTTTTTGATCTCTCCCCCCACATACATTATAATTTCAAGGTCAGCAGTGGAATGTTGATGATGCAAAAGAATACTCTTCTTCTTCCTCTGATTGGTTTGGACAAAACACCAATGGAAGCAAAAAGATTGAAAAAGTAGAGATTGGCGAATGCGACATTTGAACGGCTTATGGCTCATTGGATAGAAAGAGAGAGAGAGAGAGAGAGCGAATGGTACATATTCTTCTTAGCTTTGCGTTACTTACTTAGCATATCTCTCTCTACTAATCCATTAACATATTTTACTAATTAATACTAAAACCGTTGTTTGTGCAACACATGGTCTTTCAAAAGTTTTCTTCGCTTAAATTAGAAACTTCTTAAATCTAACTTCTTAGTTCTTAAGTCGACATCAATACTGATAATATATAATTTCTCATAAATGCATCAAAATGTCATAAGACATAACTACGGATCGAAGAAAAGAAAAGAACATATCCCATTCAATATATGTCACACATTAGTTGCCATTAGAGTCCCTTTTCTTTTGTTGTTAAAAGAAAATCCAAATCAAGAACAAAAACAAAAAACGATTTTGGCCAGCTTTTTTTTGTTCGTGTTTGAAATCATTGATTAGTAACTAATTGTACTACTAATCTCAAATATTTGATGAATTGATGTTACAAAACCCCAAAAAAAGAACATTTTGAAGTTTTAAATTGTTTGGATTCGTCTTCTCCTTATTCAAAGTCTTGCATATAAAAAAAAATTATATCACCTAATTAGGATTGTTTAGTTCTTGCATCATGACCCAACTCTCACAAAAAAAAATAAAAAAAATCATATCCAGTAAAGAATATTATATACGCGATCGTTTTATGTTCGCAATTCTTGGCTTTGATCGACATTTCAGAGTTGAAAGTGTCGATCTCATGATCCTTCCATAGTTCCATGAAACTTTGAACTCTTGTGGTATGTTGACTTGATCAATTATATAAGATTAAACCTCTAAAGATATACTGAACTTACAAAATATATAAAACCGAAATATTACTATAAAATTGTTCCACGGTTCAACTAGTGTACGTAGTTGCAACTTCTTTATTAATGCGCTCAAATTAATTAAGAAACTAGATAGATATTCATGTACATTTGTGTTTGACTCTATAATGTATAACGAGATAACCTTGTATGTATTAATATTTAGGATTAGAAATATAGAATACTGTATGAAAAAATGAGTATATGTTTTTAAAAATTCATCCATACATAAAATAACCTTATATATTAATTTATCAGATTATTTTTTGTAATTATATTAAGTTTGAATTGTGTTAGAATTTTTTTTTTTTTTTCTTAAACCTACACACAATGAATATTTACATGCATGTTCATTTTTGCTCGATATTGGTTCCATAGTGGCAAAAGGCAAATGGCACTTGTACTCTGTTTAATATTATGCATATAGTTAGGGTAAATTCCAATTTAAAATGCTTCAGAGTTAAGATCATTTCATTATGGTACTCATGCCAAGTTGCCAACTGAGGAAGTGAATTGTATGAAGTTGTTTAACATCATTTATTTCTATTATTTGTATTAGTTACAAATGATGTAAAATTTTTTTGCATCACTTAAATAAATGATTTTGGAATTGTTGATGCAAATAATTTACATCAGTTAGTTAATAACCGATGTTAATATACAAAATAAACCTAATTAACGACGGAGCTTAATTCTGATTTCCAAAAGCTTAATCCTACATATTAAAATTGCAATTATGAGTAAGGATCTCTTGATAAACATTTATGTCTTCATAGACACAAATACAACATACAGTAATAAAAAATTATTGGTAACTTTTTATAAAGAATAAAGGGACAGTTTCTTATATAATATATGGTTTAAATAGAACCAAAATCTAATCTACGTCCAGTGTTAATTAACTTCAGCGACGTCGATGCATGAACTACTTTTCTTTTAGTCTCGCATCTACAGAGAACAATATTATTGGTTGGTTCTCTTGTTTAGTTTCCTCATATAGAAAATTATTCTAATTATAGACAATGAGAAAATGCTTTCTTTTTCATGAGCCACTAGATTAATTACTAGACAACTTTTTGTTGTGTTTTTTCTTTTTTCCAATAATAGCATTCTATAATTATTCTTGGTGATTAATAAAAAAGCGTTCAATATTCAACTCTTTATTTTAAATTATCATCGAGTGTCATTTTAAATCAATTAACTAGGTAAAAATTTGTGCCATGCACAAACATAATTTACATTATCTAATTTTATAAATATGTTTATTTATAATAAAAGATAAAAGTATAAGTTAATTAGTTTTCTTACTATTAAAGACCATGATATGGTTGTACATGTTTGGTTTCATAATATGATTTAAACAGAATTTAGAAATCAAAGCTGCCTAATTTCTAAAATCACCAGATCTCGAAGTTAAATTGATCCATAACTCGAAATAAGGATGTTTCAGTCCACGGTGCTAGATTGCTAATTAGACTAATATTCGTTTTCCATCTACTAAAAAATAATACTGACACCTCATCTTTTTGTCCTAATTAACCAATATTTAAATTGTGATAACTCGTTGACATAACAAAAGTTCTTTTTAAAAAATAAAATTTTCGAACCAACGAATTTTCACTAATAGGGCACTTCAATATATTAACATTACGATATGATATAGAATTATAGAGAGTACGTACCTAAAATATAATAACTTGTTTGCAGGATGACCAAGTCAAACCTAGTGGTTCGTATTAAGTGTGTAACTGTACCTCTCCACTCAAGTTGAAACTAGACTCGCATTATAAATACAAACTCATCCCCTTGTAACTCCCCTTCATATTCATTTCACCAATCTCTTATCTTCTTCTCCCTCTCTGTCTCTCAGACTCTCACTCTTATTATGCTCTCTAAACACAACACAAAAATGTCCATAATTGTTGGCCAAGCTTACCAAAATCTTCCCAAGAAGCAAGTAAGCCCAAACTCTGACTTGGGTGGATGGAGTTTTCTGCAGTGTCTCTCTGAGACCAAAGGCATTTTCCAAAACAGAGGAGACGACGTCACAAAGAAAACAGCTTACGTCCACCCGATTGAGAAGCGTCCGGTAGCTAAACTGAGCCTAGAGATGTGCACAGAGAGCCTCGGGACCGAGAATGGGAGTGATAGTGGAGACGAGATCTCGTTACTTGCGCTCGAAGGAACCAATGATACTTCAATGAGTCATCTTACTACGAAACCTCAAAAAGAAACCAACCTTATGACCCGTGAAAACAGTTTTCCTCCGCCGTTAAGCTCCGTCAACGGATTCAACAGTAGGCGTATGGTGAAATCGTATAAGGAAGACGGTCGTCTTGTTGTCCAAGCGATTAGGGTTTGTTCACCACCTCGTTGCTTTGTATCTGAACGTCGTGAAGGAAGGCTTCGTCTCTGTTTATCAGAGAACACCTCACTTAGCCATGATGGAGATGAAGAGTTTGAAGAAGATGAGTATGAAATCGAAGCTCATGGAGATGAAGAAGAAGTAGAAGACGATGGAGTGGAAGAAGAAGAAGAAGAAGAAGAAGAGGAGGGCATAATGGGGAATAACGTGAACTTTGAGGGTGAAAATGGAAAGAAAAAGTTAAGCAGAAGGCCAAAAAGGAGATGCCATGAGAATGGATGTGAGGCTACAACGATGCGTAACTGGAAGCCGCAGCAATTTTGGGTGACCACTACTTAATGGAAAACTCAACTCAGCAAATAAATTAATTTTAAATAATAATTATATGGCTTATTTATTTTTATTTTTTGAGTGTGGTTTAATTATATTATGAAGAAAGTGTTTTTATTAGTCGTCCAATTGTATGAGTACGGCTTTCTAATTCTATTTATAAACTTATAAAACGTGAGTTATTACATACACATATAACACTACTTTTTCATCTGTTTTTAGCACTCCATGTTAACCTTTTATTTTTCATATTTCACTCACACACACACATACCAATACTTACATATATATTAATACATATATCTAATTTTGTGAATTTTGTAATATATGCATGCATTGACTGATTCGTTGAATATATCTGTTTAGTATGAAACTAAAGATTTAATTAAAAAAAAAGTATTGAAACACCGATGCTGTTCGGAATTAGGCACAATGCCTTCAACACTTCAGATTCAGGAACTATTGTTTTCTGAAAAGACTTTAATACCCTTAGTTATGTGATGTCATTCACAATATTTTTCACCCAGAAATATTATTTCCATTTTCTTCTTTCTACGCATCGTCACATTCATTATCTCTATTATTCTCTCTCTCATCCGGCTGAACCATCGTTCCACCTCCGATGGAGAAGAAAAAGAGTAATTAGCATCTTAATCGGTTAGATCCTTCATCCTTGTTGTGGTAGCATCGACAAACCTCGAAGAAACATCAATCTATGATGCTTAATTCATTCAATCCGAGAAGGTGGCGGTGGCCGAGCCTTATTCATAAACAGCTCCATGTTTGTATACTGGTTTGTCCATGGTG